>NC_137698.1:9714083-10074444 GCF_964034855.1 Anser brachyrhynchus | reverse complement strand
CTCCAACCCCCTGTCTCTTTAGAAAGCTCCCCTAAGATTGAAAGACAATTCTGAGGAAAAAATGGTGTACTGAAAAAAGGAGATAGGAAAAGCAAGTCAAAACTTGTAATTGTTATAAGTTCATTTTGTTACTAACCAACGACAGACCTAGTAAACAACCCAAGAGCAATAAATTTATAACACTTCTTGCCTTTTTAGTCAGATTAAGATGATTAAACTTCCTGGTTAGTAGCGGGTATTTTGAGGTATTGAACATTATACTACTACTTTCTTGATTCCATGAACTTAATTTTTACAAGTAGGAAAGCGACACTGAAGGTTGGCCACCTTTTCCCTCTTCTATGCTGACATCTCAGGGCTCTCTCTTTCCCAGATTCCCTCGCATCTCTACTTTTTTTTTTCTTTTTTTCCGAAGGGTATGACAAAAATATTAGTGAGGTTACACTATTGGAAAACTGTTCCAAAATGACCTTGCTGCTTTAGAGAAGTAGAAAAGAATTCCTCAGGAGAATCACAAGTTTAACAAAAGATGGAGGAGACAGCACGTGCACTCCTTGCCCCCCAGTACTGGTATTGCTGAGGGAGATAGCGCACTGCTGGAAAATTAAAACAGGCAACCCTGAAAATACAGTATTTTGCATCTATAATTAGGGTTAGTTCTTCACATTCATCAGAAGACAATGGCAAATAAGTATCCAGGCCTGTATTTTCTTCCTTGTAGTTTCTAAATTAAATAATGTTGCTCAGTAATTTTTTTTTTTTAACATACATTTCTTCCCCCTTGTGCCACGCAATACAGAATGTTAAGATTCTGTCTGTATGGCTTTAATGTATGGAAAAGAGTTTTAGTAAGGAGTTCTTGAGTGTTAAAAATGCCAACACACGCCCTTCTGGTGCTATCTTTGTAGTCTAGTGTCATCCTTCAGTCTAGAAAGTATATGGGGAAACTGCCACGTCAAGAAAACAAATTCAGCTCAGCTGCACGGTTTTCATGGAGTATGAAATCATCTCATGGAAATAATCTCTTTCCCTGGATTTCTCTCCTGAATTAAAGTTGTGTAGGAAAATGACCCTGGACTGATAGCATCCCTGAAGTGGTCTATTTGTAGAACACAACTTCCACAAGCTAAACTAATGTAATCACTAATTAAGCTAAAGACTAAACACAGAGGACCTGAAAAATAAAGCATTTGAAGAAATGTTTCCCATTATTGAACAAGAAATCTCTTAGATGTATTAATTTCTGAGGTGAACAGAGTTTTCTGAGGTTTTCTATGCTTTAAATGAATTGAAATTGATCTGGCCTGAATGATTTGAGATGTATACTTGCATGCATGAATGTGGTAAAAATAACCAAATAGAGCAAATAGAGTAATGCATGTTGTAATTGTAATGTCTAGCTTTAGCACTTCCAAAACGATTGCAATATACATGAACGGAAGGACATATTTTAAAATTTGTGGCCAAAATGGACTATAGTCAAATCTGAGCTTGCTGAAGCATTTGGAAAGAGTTCAGGTAGTTGGCAAGCCGTAAACTGACTGTTAATGAATGCAGGATATACTGCCATCTTATTCTGGGCATGTGGAAGTTTTTCTGTATTTTGATTTTAGTGAAGTTTTTTGATAATATATGTGTTTACTTGGTTATATTCAGCCTTAAAAAAATATAAATAAAAGAGACCCACAGATTCTGGTTTTAACAGAAAAATATTTGTCTGTCATTCTGGAAAGAAGCCTGTATTTCATTCACATCATGATGGGTGTGGCAAGCTGTTTTAACATTGCATTCTGATGAGAGTTGGCTTGGCAACAGTTTTTTTAATTTAATTTCTTCCATCCTAGACGTTATGAGGATATATAATCTAGATGGCCCTACTTCTAGGAAGTCGCTTATTCTGAAAAGTGAACATTACTCATGTGCCGTAAATATGCAACATTTTGACAAATCATTGCATCTGATTAACAAGGTTTTCTATGACATCTGTGAGTCATTGGCAAGCCCCAGTCCGAGAGGTCTGTGGTTCCAATATCCTTTTTTCTCTTTTCTTTTTTTTTTTTTCTTTTTTCCATCTTAAACTGGCAAATGCAATAGAGCGGGGAACTAATGCTTCTATCAGAGCAGCTTGCACTTAAATTATAATGGATTGATTGGCCTGTGCTCAGGCCAACAGCCATCCTCATAAGTTGCTATTTTTGCTGGTTGTGCCCACATGAGCTAACAGAGCATTCATAACTGATATGCATTTACATGGATTTTTTTTCTTGCTTTTTTTTTTTTTCCTCTTTCTGTTAAGCTAAAAATCAATGCAGCATTCTGAGTTTTTACCAAAGGGATGCAACATCTCTGTTGTTTGCTTTCTCTGTGATAATGCTACCATAGTACTTGCAGTCAAGCATAAGTCACTGTTTCCTATGGAGAAATTTTTGCTCTTGAAGTTCAACTTGACACATTATGACCAAACACCCTGCAGCCAGTGTGTGCTAGCAGGAGTAATTACTGTTTCTGTTTACTCTGCAAAGGGCTCTTATCCAGTGAGATCACCTTTGCACATCACTACTCTGTAGCACCAAAAATGATTTTTAACCAGAAGACCTATTTCTGTGTTCACTTCTGGCTAAAAACAACACAGTATCCTGTGCATGTTTTTTTTTTTTTTTTTTTTTTTTTTGTGTGCGTGTGTGTTTTTTGACAACTTCTTAGCACTTTCCAGTTGATGACTCACAGCTCCCCATTTCCAGGATATTTAGTCAATGTGATGGTTCTTGGGTAGCTGCTGATATGGGCTGTCACTGTGATCTGACATTTCCTTGGTGGAGCCAACAAGAAGTCTGCTTCCGTAAAGGCCATGAAATCTGGGCCCCCCTGCCTGTTTTTCTCATAAATCTGAAAATATTGATTCCTCCAAAGCTTCTCTTCAAATGCCAAGTGAGGGGGGGGAAAATAAACATTTTTTTCCTGCTCCACTTTTTTCTTATCTGAGTTCCTCTCAACCTGCTGAAGCTGTTTAGATGTGGGGGTCTCTAACAACATTGTATTTACAAATCCCCGAAAGAGATGCTATGAAGCAATAACATGTGGCCATGCCTTGTAAACATTTAAGGAATCATCACAAAAGAATGGAGATTAATTTGATGCTTCTTTTTGTAAGCTCTTTTTTATAAGTATGTTTGTGCCAGGGACATGCAACTTAGAAACATAAATATCCCTTGTTCCAGGGTTACATTTGGCAGCAGCAAAGAAAGATTTCGTTCTGAGGTTCAATGTCCAAGCTTGTGTTTGGTGAAAGAAGGATGACAAAGAAGTAAGGGGGCCAGGAAGTTTTAATTAAATGCAATATCTTAATAATGATCTGATGTCTTAGATCCTATTCAATGACTCAGCAACCTGAAATGGCCTTTGTGGGGTAAATAAAGGGGGAAAACATCCTTTGTGTTGTTATCCTCTGCTTCCTAAGGGATAACCAGGGCTGCTGAAGCCTGTCTGTTAGGATTAGAAGCAGTATTACCTCCAGCAATCTAATATGATTCTCTTGATGTTACATAGTGCTTTTCTTAAACTCAGAGTACTGAAAAGTACATCCCAATTGATACAGAGCAGTGCGATCAGGTAGGTTTAGTAGTTTTCTTATCTTTCTAGTAAGTATTATGGGATAAGGCAGCTTTCCCTAAAAGTGGTACCAAAGAAATAGAGGGCAAATGAAATCATAGTAGACTTTTTTTCTTCTGAAGCTTTCTGTTTAATAGCAGTTCCATTTGCTTATACTAGGTTTGAATTTGACCCAGTTTTTCCACTCAGAACAAATTAATTATTGCTAATGAGAATTACACTGACACGGTGGTTTTTTGCCTTTTTTTTTTTTAATATACATATATATGTAAAAATGGAGCGACTGCACATTAACCAGCAAAACTTATTTGCAGATACTTATGTTGGTCCACAATGATTTGTTTGTTTATTTATTTTTGCCCCAGAATAACCGTACAGGTTAACATGGTGACAGGATGTAGAATACTTCATAGAATCGTAGAATCACAGTGGTTTGGGTTGAAAGCTTGTATTAAAGATTATTCCAAGCCCCCTGCCATAGGCAGGGGCACCTTCCAGTAGACCAAGTTGCTCAAAGCCGCATCCAACCTGGCCTTGAACGCTTCCAGGGATGATGCATCCACAACTTGCCTTCCCGTTTGTGTTTTCAGTGATTTGGATCATCATCTTGAACTTTTGGTTTTCCCCTTATGCCAGATGAGTGCTCTGGACATTATCTGTAGTTTATTCTGGGATGATCGTCATTTACTCTTTACTGTTGCAGCAGTTTCTGTCCATAAAAATAATTTTGTTCTCTTTCACCTGCACTATTTCACTTAATATAGACAAGGTATGAAGGTTGATAGCTTTTGTTTCTAACATTTTTGATGACAAAGCTTGTGGATATCTTTGATTTTTTTCAGATGCAAAGCAATAGAGATTAATGAAATTTCAAAATATATGTGGGTGAGGTAAATTGTGTACCATATAACCCCACGTTTAATATATTATCGGTGTCTCATGAAAAAAAGATGTGTGCGCTCATCTGTGGTCCCTGCTTAGCAGCATGTCTGTCTTATAAACTAGTACAGCCAAGAAATTTCAGTTTTGGAAAGAATAAAAACAAAGTGGAGCTGGAGGAAGTACAGGGTGGATCCCTGTAAGATCCTAAAATGAAGCATTTTATTTTTTATTTTTAGGCATGGAGAGAACTCTTCCTAATGGAATAGTAGCAAATGGTTTGAAGGGTTTAATTTTCAGATATAATCCTTGAAGCATTAGATATTTTTAGTGTCTTCTATTATGTTCAGACATTTTGCTATCTTACTTGTATTTTCTTTTTCCCTGTCAGGTCTTAGTTTAAAAATAAAAAATAAAAATTGAATAACAAAGTGAGCTCTCTTAGATAAGTCCTCATGAGTATTATTTTCACTGGCAGTCTAAAAAATGGCAAAATATTGGTTAAACACTAAATCCTACTGTGTAGTGATTTTAATTTCATAATGTCCAAAATTAAATGATGTACATTTCTCATTCAAAATCCACGCACAGCATCACCATAGAATTCTTGTCTTTATACTGCCGGATTGGACAGATTCTATCTTTATCAGCTTTTACGTGCACGGATTTCAGAGGGATGCCTCATTTACATGTGAAAAGAAGATTACAGACTGTGACATAGAGAGTGGTACTGGCTACTAGGATAGGGTGTAAATTTTTGGTTTATCGAACACCCTGTGACCATCTGTGGTAAAGGGGATAAGTTACCTCTCTGTTCTCACAGGTCACAACAAGGTAAGGTTAAATACATCATTACAATAGCAACACTTTACATTTACCCTAACTCACTTGTGTGTCATATCACATGTCCTTAAGAGGAGCAAGACAGTTGTAATTCCTTTCCTTTAAGATGCTTGTTGGATATGTGTTCCATATACCTTCACAGCAGTCTGCTAAAGACAGCTTGGATGATGGGGGATTTTACGCCTGTGTGCCATTAGACTTCTTGATTTGGCTATTAGAATCATAGGATACCCTGAGTTGGAAGGGACCCACAAGGTTCAACTCCTGGCTCCACACAGGACCACCCAAAAACCAGACCATATGTCTGAGAGCACTGTCCAAACGCTCCTTGAACGCCAGAAGCTCGGTGCTGTGACCAGTGCCATGGGGATCCTGTCCCAGTGCCCGACCACCCTCTGGGTGCAGAACCTTTCCCTAACACCCAGCCTGACCCTCCCCTGTCCCAGCTCCAGGCCGTCCCCTCGGGTCCTGTCGCTGTCCCCAGAGAGCAGAGCTCAGCGCCTGCCCCTCCGCTCCCCTCGTGAGGGAGCTGCAGGCCGCCATGAGGCCTCCCCTCGGCCTGCTCTGCTCTGGGCCGAACAAACCAAGGGGCCTCAGCCTCTCCTCATACGTCTTGCCCTCTGGAGTCTTTGTAACCCTCTACTGGATGCTTTCTGTGTACTTTTCATATGTTTTATGTCCTTTTTTTTTTTATACTATGGTGCCCAAAACTGCATATAGAACAGAAAAAAGTAATAGAATAAAATGAAAACTTTATTCCAGCTGATAAGAAGTATCTGTTCTACCTGAAGCAGAATGTTTTGTCTGAAGGTTTTGTAAGAAGCCGTGAGTAGAGAGTCTAGATTCACAGAATTCCTAAGGGAGGAGATTTTCTTCTTTTACTTGATAGCTGAGTGGTTCGTGCACACAGTCAGGATACAGAAGGCACAAATTCTCTTCTGTCACAAAGGATTTCAACTTATATCTCTCATAATCACTGTACTATAAGGACAGTGTGTCTGATAGGAGGACAGTGGGCTGCTGGTCTCTTGGGTTACAGCCCTTGTTCCATCAAATGTTTGACAGCTTATGTGGAGTGAAATGGTCAGAGAGGTAGTCTTGGGCTTCACCACCCAGTGTATTCCTGTCCAAGGAGCCACAGGAGCACGTGAGGTATAGTTATTAGGGAAAGAAGAAAATTGTATCCTGAATGACTAATTGCTTACGTGTCAATTAAATTGAGCATTAGTCACAAGTGGTAAGCTTCTCCCAAGTAAACAGGGAAACAAAGATTGTGTTTTCCAGCAAGTTTATAATTAATTGAAAGAAATCTTTCTCAGTATTGCAGGCCCCCAATGTGTATCTTCATTTGGGTTGTAAGGGCCACATCGCATAAAGGAAAAGTGATTCAGCACTGTGGCACAGGAAGTGGATAAAGAGAAGGGTTTATGAGCCCAGATTCAGGTGAACCAATTTAATTCTGGAATTTGAAGGTGTCAGCAGCATTCTGGATGAAAAACTGGTGACCTTTGCTTGCAGAGACAGCTGCTAGTAAGAATTATGAAGAGGTCCCGACTTCAGTCTTCTAAAACACTGTGTTTGTGACATGATAGTAAAATCCTGCAGCAGCCTGTCTGTGCTAGGGGTTTTACGCATCCTGCCCAGACCAACTCTGGTAACAGTGATGGAAGGTTTCCCAAAACGAAGTCAAGGCTTTACATTAAATTCCACTTTTCGTCGTATGACCTACAGTGCCTGTTTACCGAGTGACCTGAATTGGTAAAAGTTCATAATGCAAGTGTTATGAACAATAATAGACCTTCTTTTAATATTATATTGTCCTGTAAATATGTGGCATGCAAAATAAGCATAATACTACAGAGTCCCTGGTTTAGCTGGACTAGTTGGATTTTTTTTCCCTTGTATTTTAGATTGGTTTAGGCATTTTGTACCTTCGTTCAGTTTGTAAGAACAGGTCTTTCCTTTGTTTAAATTGCCAGTATTTATAGTATATCTGACAGTAACCCCCTTCTGTTCATACCAGTTTGGGAAAACAAATGGTATTGTAATTGTCTAAGGGGTGAAAAAAGTGAAATCTTGAAAGGTAGAGTTTCCCTTGGCTGATGTTTTAAATGAACGTTGGGGGGGGAAAGCAATGATGAAGTCAGACAAAAAGCAGTATTTGCTAGCCAGCAGTTCTTTTTTCTCTAATGATGTCTGCCTCCCAAATGCCAGACTGCCTTTCTTATTGTAAAGATTTCCTTGATCTAGTTTGTCCGGGCTTGCTTAACATCCTAAGGCCATGCTATTTGAAAATCCACACACTTGAAGTGGGCAAGTTTTGGATTTGTGGAACTGCTAATTCTCTTCATTTAAACTGCAGGAAAGTGGTCATATCCTGTATTTTAGAACGTTGCCCTTCTAATTCTATCTTTCTTCATGTGAGCAGCATTCTCTCTGAAATGTATTGTTTTGTGTAATCTATTTTTCATAACAGCAGTACTGTTAACAATTCCCTTTGCCGTTGTATCTATTAAAAATAAAACAGTGGTATCAGTCCACTGAAATAGCATTATGTGCTATAGCCTTCCTTTGCAAAAGGAGAAAATGATTTACAAATAACAGTAGTCCCTAGCTCTGCAGCAGGATGTGTTAGTGTGAATCCCTCAGCCTGTGCCAGCTCCTATTAACAGCAAAAAGACAATAACCGAAGGCAATGGACAGTTTACATATTCGGCAGCCAGAAGGAGCTTCTGTTTCTGTTATGCTCCCAGGTATAAAAAATTTGCATGTAAAGAAAGCTGTCCTTTTGCTGACAGAAACATGCAACACAGTGACATTTCGGTATACATGTGATTACAAGGTGCTTGGATATGGTACATTGGGGATTGTATCTCAGAACAAACCATGGTTTGTTTTTGAAAAATAGCTGAATCAGATCCTAGAACAGCCAAAATATGAGTATGGCATGAGATCTGCAGTCCTCTGAAACTTCCAGCAGCTTTCATAAAAGCTTTTTTGGTTGCTTTCATCATTCTCCACTGGCAAACCTGGTTTTGATGACAAACTTTAAGACCTTCCCAAGAATTTGTACACGGAACCAAGCTCCCAGACTCCTCTGTGGAAGCTCATGGAGAGGACTTCACTGCAAATGACCGTGTAGCTGCAGAAGTAGCTATATAGCCATTTGTCCATGTGACAAACATCAAATGTAAGGTTAAGACAGAAGTTCCATGGTAAAGCTGTGGCTGTGGTTTGCTCTGCTGTGGAGATTCTCCTTTTTTTAATTTTCTTTTTTTGACAAAGTAGGTACTAGGCATTCCATCTAGGTCTCTTCAAAGCAGTATACCTGCATCTCCTTTGAAGAGAAATGAAGTTTTGGGGAAAGAAGGCCTCCCAAGGTAGAGTTAGGATAAGGCATGTGGATGATGCCAGACCTGGGAGGCATTCCCAAGGTGTTTAATGTAGTTGTAATTGCAATTTTAGATCGCCATCAAAACGCAGTCTTGGGATGTGCTCAGTACTGACTGGCACCAAGCAGTCCAAAAAATGAGGGAATAAGAAAAAAGTTTTTTTTTTGCTGGAAGAAATAGATGAGGTTGTTAAATTAATAGGGAAATTGCTTTAAACAGAGCATTTTACTGCATTTCCAAGGCTTTGTCCTTGGTTTTCAGATACATAAAGACTGAGAACAGGGCTGGATAGGTTTTTTTGTAATGTTTTTTTCTGTGTTTTAAATACCAGTTTCTGAGGTTTTCAAATCTTAGAGGTGAATGAAGATACTAGGCTTTTTGCCATTCTTTAACATCACCGGGTTTTAACACTGTTTGAACTCTAGCAAAGGTACTGATATTAGGAATAAGATTTATTTTTTTTTCTCCCTCCAATGTCTATTCTTTTATTTCTTGCTTTGGAAAGTGTAGTAATTTGACAGTCCTTATACCTGTTTCAAACTTCTGTGCAAATCATTCTGTGGTATCTGACATTGCTCATAGAATATAATAAGAAATGAAAGCTGCATTAATTCAAATGTCAACTTCAGGCTAGAAAAGGCTTTCATTTTCTATTGTGGGGATGAAATCACTGGATTTTGGGTCATCTCTTGCACTAATACTAAATATATGCCTGTGTTAATTGAAGCCTTACAAAGGACTGACCTTAGATTTTTTTCTGCAGTTGGATGGCTTAAAGGCTTAGAAATGCAGGCAGCAGCCTCCCAGATGGAGGATGGGAAAATAACACTGCTCTTAAAGTTGAAGCCTGACTCTTTTTCTTGGGTTTGCATTTGGCTTATGCAGCTTGGCTCAGAGTATTGGTGTGCACAGGCTGAGGTTGAAGATAGTTGTGTGATATTTTCTGTCTGTATATGTGTATATTTGTGTGTATGTGTGCCACAGATATAACAAACAGGAAATGCTTGCATGTCATTCCTAAAAAAAAAATAATTAAATTGAATAGAAAAAATAAGATGCATTGACTGCATTCCTGTTAAAAATAAGCTGGTATCAAAAGCAGCAATGGGGAGAGAATGAGAGAAAAAGGCAAGCAAACTCAACAGTGCCTTAGTATATCATTTTCCTCCTCCTAACAAAGGAAAATAATTGACTGTATGGAAATCAAAAAATGGTGAAGTGTACTTGGCTCTCTACTCGCTAATTCTTTGGCCAAAATCAGGAAAAGTCAGAAAACACCTTTCAAAACTGCTGAAAGGAGAACAGGTTTGGGCTATTTGCTAAGCTTAACCCTTCTGTTTTGTACAAGTTCTACAGAAACAGATGTATAAACAATGGAATAATGTACTGGAATTATGCAAACTCATGTATTACAATGCATTTTAAAGTTATTTACCCTTGGCAGCTAGTCATCTGTAATTAAATTTCTGAAAACTGACCTTCCTTTTTCCTGCAGGACACCTCTTGTGGGACACTAATGAGATGCTGTGGGAAACCAAGGCAGTGCCTGCTCTTTGATCAGACCAGCCCAGTGGCAGAAGGGCTGTGCAGGCTTTACTGCAACGCCCTTGGCAGCACTCGTGTTACTAAGAAAACTTTGCTTTACTCAGTCCTAAAGAAACATTTTTGAAACCTGCTTGCTATTTCTATTGTGTATGCAGGATTCAAACAGCAGTTAGGCATCTAGAATGACACTGGCACATACACAGACCTGCCTCTTGCTGCTTAACTAAGAATTGAGCAGAAAAAGACTTGTTTTGTAACTTCAGCTCTTCATGTGTGCTGCTTAATCTGCTGTATGATTCCTGTGTTTTGATATAATGGGAATTACTATACTTTCATAAAGTATTGAATATGTTTGAATGAAAAGAATGTTATTTATTTCCAGTCTTTTCACTTGTTTGCCTTAGCTCTCACATGGCATGATATCTGTTGTACTGTGGATCAGATGGTGGTGTGTGGTACTCTGGTTTAGTACCAGTTTCAGGGCATCCCTACAAGCTATGGGAGCTAAATGGTGGCAAGTGCTTTTTTCCACATGGGCACCAAACTCAGTACTAGAGCTAAGCACCATAGGTACGATGCACCGGAGGCTACCAGACGTGAGTTTTGTGCCTCCTACCATGAGGTTGCGTAGCAAAAGGGGGCTAAAATAATGCTACTTGCAGTCCATAGCCAGGAGCTCTCAATACATGCAGCAAGCCTCGTGCGCTCCTCAGTCATATCCAGCAATGACAGAACTACTTGCTTGAAACTTGTGATACCAATGCAAAATGAGTAAATGTGTCATGAAGACATAGTCAAGTAGAGGATTTGATGCTCCTATTGTACAAAGTTGCTGTAGCAGTGTGTTTCATGAAAGAGCAGGAGAAAGGAGAGAAAGTCACGTCAGTCACTGCAGGAAATACTGAACCCAGAGGACTGAGGGCTGCAATGGAAGAAAGCTGCTAATATCCAAAGTAACACAGTGGGCTGGTGCTTAGATGTAATAGTGACTAAAGGTTTTTAAGAGACCTAGAAAGAAAATCATTACTTGCATTCGAGGGAAAAGCAAGCAAGTAAACTCAGCAGTTCCATTGCTCCACTCCACGTGGCATTCCTGCACCTGGCATTGATGTCTTTCACTAGACAGGCTAGATGTAGAAAACCACATCTGCTCCAGTTCTGGATTCTGAGATGCCTTGTATTTTTACACCCCACATAGTTTTGTGTTTGTCAGGGAGATATACAGTTCCAAAATGCTACTTACAGGCAGAGAGGAGCTTTACCTCTGGTTCCAAATAGGATGCATGTCAATTGTTTTCTGACAGTGGTCAGGAATGTCTTCTGTTGGACGTGTGTCCTTTCATTGTCAGAGAAGGTTTTAAAATCTCCTGGCACTGGTGGGGGTTCGTGATGTGTGTGGTTTAGATCAACTGCTGCTTCCAATTAAGGTTAAGTGTTTAGTGTTACCCAAATGTTCCTTATTGTCAGTGTGTATTTTCTATTTCAGAGTTATGCAAATTTCTTTTTCTGTGACATTGGGAAAAGTCAAGGGAAAAGAAAACATGCATTACTGTCTTTTTGTGGCATCTCTGGCAACCATTAAAGTCAAAGCAATCTCAGTAAAAGGTTGCAACTGGCACCAAAGGAACACTGCACCATTATTCCTGGAGTAACAGCATAAAAATAGACTCTCAAACTCAGGCACATTTTGTGTTCTATCTCCTTCCCTTCAGATGCTGAGGCTCCTGCCAGACCCTGCTGCTGCTTTGTCTATAACATGCACCAAGTTGACTTTTCCTCAGTGCCCTTTCAACTGACACATTTGTCAATGTATTGGCCATCTTTGCTGGCTTCCCTGCTGTATCTCCAGTTCTCTTCCATTATTCCCACATTGCAGCAGCTGGTATCCTCTTCCTTGATGTCTAAATGGATTTATTACTTCCCAACTGCAAATCTCACTATCTCATTGCTTACCAACTAACATTTAATAGCCTTTTCTATGACTTCAAGGCTGTGATTTAACCCTTTACTCTTCTTATTCCTTTATTGTTGTTCCGTGTGAAGACCTGCGGGTTCTCTCTTTTTTTAATGCCCATGCCTTCCATTAGTTCTGTTTTCTGAATCTATATATTCTCTGTATAAGCATTGCACCCTTAATCCTTTTTTAAGTACGTTCTTCTGTGTTGTCACCATCTTACGTGGTTGTTAGTGAATATATAAACAATTTGAGGTTGTTAGGAACAATTACACTGTGTATCAAATATGAAACCATGTTGAGGATGTTTGTAAGTAATACATGCTGAGATGCTGGATCTCTGTCACTGGTACCTAATACCCAGTCTAAGCAAGTGTATGTCATTCTTCAAAATGCCTGATCATCAGAGTTTATTTCCCAGTTTTCACACAGTTTATTCCCCCCTGTTACGTCATTACCTTATGATTGGGTCTGTGATTTCTTTGTGAAGCCCTTACTTCTTAATTTTACACTTCTGCTTAATGTACATTCCCCACATCTCCTGCCATTTTGTTTTATCCACCAAGACTGTCTCCCACGTACATCTCTGGTTTTATTTGTCTCATTTGCTTCCCATTACATACTTGCTTGTCTCTGAGTGTTGGGGCACATACCCCACATCCCTCGTAACCAAGAGTGTGCCTGCTCTGGGGTCACTGCACATCAGGGAAACTTTGTCATTTAATTCCATTGTTGTAGGCCACATTGCTTTGCCTTTCAAGTCTTCCCTTTTCATAAAGCTTGGTTATATTAGGCTCAGAACATAAAACGCTTTTAGTCACACACTAATGCTCAAAACAAACAATGAAAAGCTCCAACAAAAGACTTTGTTTTCAGTCTTTGTGCATGTTTTAGCTTGGCATGGAAAATAATTTCCTTGGTTTGCTTTCTGACCTTGGGCAAGTAATTCCCCTTGGCACATCTGTTTTCTTCTGTGAAATAGAGATGAGGATGCAGAGCTTCTTTGCAAAGCATTTTCAGAGCTACAAATAAAAAGTGTTCTATAAAAGGTAGTTGATATTTTTATTCTTAACATGATTGTTATTCTGTGTGTCAGTCAGCGAAATAAGCACAATGTCTATTCTTAGCAAATAATAATGGTGGTAGTTGTTTTGACTCGTCGAAGGTTTTCTTGAGTGGCTAAGTTGTTAATGGAAGTGATGTTCTGAACTCCTACAGACTTCTTAGGTTTTTCACACCCATATATTTTTTGCAAGAGATGTACTGTCTTCCTTGCTTTCTTTTTATTCTCACACAAAGCTTTTTTTTTTTTTTTTTTTTTTATCTTCATGTAGGGTCTCTTTTTCTCTTTCATGGCAAATACAAGATCTGGCCTTAGTATTCTTTGGTGTTCAAATTGTTCTGCTCAATTCACTTGTCTAGTAGAATTGCCTTTAAAAAAAAAAAAAAAAAGGAATTAAATGCATGCCTTTTTCCTTTCTTTTCTTTTCTTTCCTTTTTTTTTTTTCTTTTTTTTTTCTGGCATATGAAGAGTTTCCTTTGCAATGCCACCAAAAAAAAAGTTACACTACTGTCCCTTTTGCTGTTTGCTCTGTACGAAAGAAAGCTCTCCCAGATTGCTGTTCACAGATTTCTTTTCCTTTGGGGATGGTCTTATTTTGAGCAGTATTGTTCAGTAATATCTGTGCTTGGGAGAATGCCAAGCTCGTCCAGGGCAGCACAGGCAGCTCTTTCCATTGTAGGGCTTCCAATTAAGCTAATGCTACCAGCTGTGTGTTCTTTTGTCTGCCCTGGACTAGGTTGTGCTATTGTGCTTCACACGGCATCTCTCCAGCAGAGCCTGTTGTCTCCATACTAATAGTCTGGGCAAGAAAGGGGAGTTATGAAACATTAGCACTCAGGAAAGAGAGGGGATGTAAAGCAACTTCTGGCAGTGTGAGTTATACTGAGAAATGGGCCTTCTAACCGTGGGAAAAATGGGTGGGGGCAGGGGAGAAGAGTGTAATCTTTTGCATTTGGATCGTGCAAAAGTGTATTACAAAGGAAACAAGGTATCATCGCAGATAACTAGTGATAGGACTAGAGGGAATGGCCTCACCTTGAACCAGGGGAGGTTTAGGTTGGAAAGTAGAAGAAATTTCTTCTCAGAAAGAGCAGTCAGGCATTGGAACAGGTTGCCCAGGGAAGTGGTAGCATTACCGTCCCTGGGGATGTTTAAGGAAAGGTTGGACGTGGTGCTTAGGGACATGGTTTAGTGGATGACATTGGTGGTGGGGTGATGGTTGGACCTGATGATCCTGGAGGTCTTTTCCAACCCTAATGATTCTATGATTCTATGATCATAATCCCCAAAGCATAAGAGAAATGAGATTGCTCATCCCAAATAAGTCATTCAACACAGTAATGTCAGACGTGGGACCAGGATACAATCCTTCAGATTCTCAGCCTGGTGCCAAGGCCTCCAGATCTTGTTCTTTCTTGACATTGGAGGAAATGTGTTGAAGTAGGTGGGGGGAAATTAACAAAAGAGAGGGAGGGGGATACATGAAGAGGAAGAGCAAGTTGCTTTGGCTGGAGTAGATGCTAAGGAGGGAGTGAGAACAGGCAATTGGAGGATGAAAATCTATGTTCTGTAGTAGGGGAAGAAAAAACAAGTAGGAAGGAGTTGGAAAAACTGGAGGGGAAATTTGCCTGACAATCTGGCTGATCAGTGGCAAGGAAAGTGTGATTTTTTTTGTCAAATGGTGTTTAAGATCAGTGTTTTATTCTCTTAACAAGAATTTTGCCCTGGCTTGTTTTGAGCAAGTCTATAAAATGAGAATTACTAATGCCCAAGGTTTAAATATGATTTGTTGTTGATATTTTTTCTCTAATACCTCTACGTAGACTTTCAGAGAACACAGAACTAGAGTAAATCCCTGTGATGTTACCAGGATGTTATATTTTGATAAAATTGTCTCTAATTTTATATTAAGCTTCTTTAAGACTCAGTCTTTTTGTTTCCATATAATTGCTGCTATGCAGCTATTCTCTGCTCTGCAGCAGACAAGCTAGCTATTAAAAAGGGTATCAAGACACTATGCACTACTTAATAACTTCTCAAACAGTGCTGGTAAGGAAAATTAAAAGATTCAGCAACAGTGCAAGGGTGAAGATGAACAAAGTAAGAGATGGAGGAAGTTGCATGGTAGACTGAAGTAATATATGTTTCATCATTAAATAGGTAATCATGTATAATCCACTGAGGGTTACACATGAAATGAAAAGTTTTCATTTTCTTTAATGGATGAATGGAAAGTGCTCATGCAACAGTTTGAGCAAGGATGCTAGCAACAGATGAGGTTTGGCTCGTGTCAGCTAAGGTTCAGCACACAAAGAAGGGAGAATTTTGGAGTTAGTCATGTCAATTAAGGCCCCAGTTTCCACACGCTCCTTATTTTTCAGTGGGCTACATTAACTTTGCAGATAGTCATCCTTGTTGGGATGTCAGGATCAAGATGTTGATTTTGTGGTTTCTCTAACCCTTTCTCCAGTAAAAGTCACTGCCTGGCTTTAATCAGTTTCACCTTCTTTTCTCTGCTCTTCTTCATCTGATTGTTATCATCTCTAAAACAGCGCTAGCTGGCATCCCTTCCTCTTGCCAGGGCTGCCAGCACCACAGCTTCTCTGCACCTCTTAACCACAGGCACCCTAAAAAGCAGTGGTACTTTTTTACAATATACTCATCTTCATGTGCTAGTGGAGATGGAAGCTAAAGCCATTCTTCAGCTAAGGTTTTGTGTCTGTGTAACTTCTTTGAAATACTATTTCAAAATGTTTTTCAGGCAGTTCAGGGCTGCTCAAAGAGTGAGGAGCTATCACTCCTCTCAGCCAAGGCCTGAGTGCAACTGTTGAATGCCAGATGAAAACAGATTTGAGAAATGTTAAGTATAAGAAGTCTTACTATTGTTTCTCTGCCTGGTGTGATAATTTGGCAAGGCTAGTTCAGTGTCTGTTTCTCCAGGATTTAATAGAAAATCTGCAGGTTGGCTTACAGTTAAAATAAATAAATCTGGACTTCTGTCCAAAGAGAGATATTGTTGAGTTTTCCACTTGGTAGCCTTTGAAACTTGGCTTTTGCAAGCTATGCTTACTTCAAGCTCTCTCATTGCATCCTGCAAAGGATGGTGTCAAAGTAAGATTTCTGTACGTCTTACCTCCCTTCAAACTTGTGAGATTTCTAGTTTATTTTTCAAGGCTCAGACAAGAGAATCTCCATCCTTTACTGGATGCAGGGGGAAACTTAGTTACAAGAGATGAGGAAAAGGCTGAGGTGCTTAATGCCTTCTTTGCCTCAGTCTTTAGCAGCAAAACCAGTTGTTCTCTGGATATCCAGTACCCTGAGCTGGTGGAAGGGGATGGGGAGCAGAATGTGGCCCTCATAATCCACGAGGAAATGGTTGGCAACCTGCTACAGCACTTGGATGTACGCAAGTCGATGGGGCCGGATGTGATCCACCCGAGGGTACTGAGAGAACTGGAGGAGGAGCTGGCCAAGCTGCTTTCCATCATTTATCGGCAGTCCTGGCTATCAGGGGAGGTCCCAGTCGACTGGCAGCTAGCAAACATGACGCCCATCTACAAGAAGGGCGGGAGGGTAGACCCGGGGGACTATAGGCCTGTTAGTTTGACATCAGTGCCAGGGAAGCTCATGGAGCAGATTACCTTGAGTGTCATCACGCGGCACTTGCAGGGCAACCAGGCGATCAGGCCCAGTCAGCATGGGTTTATGAAGGGCAGGTCCTGCTTGAGGAACCTGATCTCCTTCTATGACAAAGTGACACGCTTAGTGGATGAGGGAAAGGCTGTGGATGTGGTCTACCTTGACTTCAGTAAGGCTTTTGACACCATTTCCCACAACATTCTCCTCAAGAAACTGGCTGCTCTTGGCTTGGACTGGCGTACGCTTTGTTGGGTTAAAAACTGGCTGGATGGCCAGGCCCAAAGAGTTGTGGTGAATGGAGTCAAATCCAGTTGGAGGCCGGTCACTAGTGGCGTCCCCCAGGGCTCAGTACTGGGGCCAGTCGTCTTTAATATCTTTATCGATGATCTGGATGAGGGGATCGAGTGCACCCTCAATAAGTTTGCAGACAACACCAAGTTAGGTGCGTGTGTCGATCTGCTCGAGGGAAGGAAGGCTCTGCAGGAGGATCTGGATAGGCTGGACCAATGGGCTGAGGCCAACTGTATGAAGTGCAACAAGGCCAAGTGCCGGGTCCTGCACCTGGGGCGCAACAACCCCAAGCAGCGCTACAGGCTGGGAGATGAGTGGTTGGAAAGCTGCCTGGCAGAGAAGGACCTGGGAGTACTGGTTGATAGTTGGCTGAATATGAGCCAGCAGTGTGCTCAGGTGGCCAAGAAGGCCAACAGCATCCTGGCTTGTATAAGAAGCAGTGTGGCCAGCAGGTCTAGGGAAGTGATTGTGCCCCTGTACTCGGCTCTGGTGAGGCCGCACCTCGAGTACTGTGTTCAGTTTTGGGCCCCTCGCTACAAGAAGGACATGGACGTGCTCGAGCGAGTCCAGAGAAGGGCAACGAAGCTGGTGAGGGGTCTGGAGAGCAAGTCTTAGGAGGAGCGGCTGAGGGAGCTGGGGTTGTTCAGCCTGGAGAAGAGGAGGCTCCGGGGCAACTTTATCACTCTCTATAGGTCCCTTAAATGAGGCTGTAGCGAGGTGGGGGTTGGTCTGTTCTCCCACATGCCTGGTGACAGGACAAGGGGGAATGGGCTAAAGTTGCGCCAGGGGAGGTTTAGGTTGGATATTAGGAAGAACTTCTTTACTGAAAGGGTTGTTAGGCATTGGAATTGGGTGCCCAGGGAAGTGGTTGAGTCATCATCCCTGGAGGTCTTTAAAAGACGTTTAGATTTAGAGCTTAGTGATATGGTTTAGTGGAGGACTTGTTAGTGTCAGGTCAGAGGTTGGACTCGGTGATCTTGGAGGTCTCTTCCAACCTAGACTATTCTGTGTGATTCTGTGAATGTGATGGATTTAACGTTACCATAGTTGGCAAAGCCTGTTTAAGGAAGGAAATCTGACCCAAAAAAGACTTCATAAAAGGCTTGTTAATAAAAACATCCAAAAGTGGTTGTGGTGTTTTTGTGCACCAGAGATGCAAATGGTCTTTCTAGTAATGTTTTTTACTCTTAAATTTATTCTTTAGCAGAATTTTGGATTATTTTTCACAAAGAAACCCCAGGGGTTAGGAAGCACATCTGTTAAAACTTAAACACAAGTTTGTTTTCCAGTCAGGACAAACTAAAATCCCTTAAAGGTTAATTACAAGTGAATTTAAAACACTGTTAGCGTTCCAAGTTGAGTAGTGGAGGAGGGGAGGATTGGTTAATGTTTACAGGTAAAATGTAAATGAAAAGGCTCTCTATAACAAGAAGGAAAGAAAGAAAGAAAAGAAAAAAAAAAGACTTTTATCTGCATTGCAGATGAGAATATTCTTTAAGATCTAGAGAATTGTGCCTTTTTTTTTTTTTTTTTTCCCCCTCACGTCTTACCCTTATTTCCTTCTGAATAGTTTTCAGGATATATTAAAAATGTGCTGTCACTCATCGCGAAATAATTCAGTTCTAAGTCTGGGATGAACTGTTGTGTTATGAGGGAAGAATAATTTGCAAGAGCAGAATTGCTATCCAAAAGTGACTAAAAAGATTTAATGAAAGTTTGAAACTAAGCTCACTTGATCATGGGCCCCACAATCACATTTTATCCCTACATCTTGCATCTGAGATTATGAACACCAAACAGAAAGCCCCATATTTTAACTGTTTGAACTTCTAAGTTTTATGTTGTGTTTTTTTTTTTCAGGTGAGCCTATTTTTGCAATGAATTTATCAATGTTTTGAGACTGTTTTAAGGGTGACAGGTAGGCAAAACACTACTTTATGGTTAGCATGGCCACTTACTGGGGGGATGAGGACATCGCATCGGAAGAAATCTAGACTTATCGTTATTCCTTAGTCTTTGCAAGGAGGAATTTGCATGCTGTGGTCCCTTGGTCTACATCTGCATCCTGAAACTAAGCAAGGATTTGCAGAACAGTCAGCACAATATTATTCCCAAAGTAAACAAGAAATGGTAGGTTGTATAAAGTTATAAAGATGTTCTGATTGACTAGTGTCTGTTTATTAGGTGCGCAAGTCACCTGATGTTGAATTTTGCCCCTTGAATCAATTGTTTATCCTAATCTGGATCTGGATTAGTACAAACAAGGTGATGATAGGGTTGATTAATTTTCAGAATGCATTAATAAATCTGTAAGTACTTTCTTCATGTGTCATATATGGAGAAAACCTCAGATTCTTATGGACTGGATTTTTCTCTCTGACCTCTGAATGGATAGTAGGTTCCTGGTTGTTCCATTGCAATGGGGAACAAACTAATCAGAACATCCTTCCAGGTAAACCATGATTCATCTGGTGGTGAATCTTATAGACTCCAAAAGAGAGAGCGGGAAGGAGATGAGATGTTTCTGTGGAAAGGCAGTCCTCACCTTCAGCAGGAATCAAGAGGAAGCTGATTTGTCCCACTCAAATAGAGCCCTTCTGGTTTCAGAGTCCTCAGAGCACTTCTGGAATACAGGGCAGATATACAGGGAAAACTCATTATAACCTGTCTCTTTCCATCTCAGAGATACCAGGGTAAAGACTCGTTTCTGCAGCTTCACATTCAACTAAATAGCTTAGAGGTACTGCTCTACATTTATAAAACGTGGAAACGACCCAGGAGCAGAGAAACTGAAACGATGCTAGCTTTGAAAAGGACATCTAGGGGAATGACATTGGGATGTACAAATCAAGTCCAATGGACCAGGACTGATTATTTGGAACAGAATTTAGATCTAGATTCTGTTCACTTAACATATATTAGGTTAGTAAGCATGTACTTGGTCAATCAGTACTACTGTAGTTTCTAAATTATAAAAAAAATGAAAAGGATCCTAGAATACATCTCTGATTACTTAAAGGGTGGCCCCCCCATGCTTACACACAATATTTAGCATTTAGGGAAGAAAAAAAAAAAAAAAAAGAGTTGCTCTGTCTTTTGTTTTACCAGCAATTTAAATGGGAGCAAAGTTACACTCCAGAGACTTACTCTGAAGACTCTAGAGATCTTACACAAACTTTTTCAATTTGGCTTGTCAGTTTGTGGCGTATGAGGCTGATTTTTTATGATTTATTATAATGAAAAAACAGTGAAAGATTAGTAAGAGAATGGTCTCATTAATAGCAAGAGTTAAATCTCAGTCCTTTTTTTATTGTATCTCATTTATTCCTGCACAAAATAGTTTCCTTTTAAACTTGCTTTTATATATAGATTTTTGTTGGCTTTTTTTTTTTTTTTTTCCAAAATTACAGCAACCAGTAGTTATTTAAGATTTTACCATTGTTTCCATTTTATAGAGAAAACATTTTAAGGACACATTTGTAACCATAGCTATTTAAATTCTGCTTTGCTGGAAGAGCTTATACAAGCTGATAGACTAGATATAAATTATTTATTTCAAATTGCATTGGCTGTGATCTTTATTTTAAAAAATAGCATACTGAACACAAAATTAGTTTTTCTTTCTTTCTTTCTTTCTTTAGATACCATGCCAAACTAACTTAGAAGAGATTTTACTCAGAAATATTGGTTTTATTTTATTTTATTTTATTTTATTTTATTTTATTTTATTTTATTTTATTTTATTTTATTTTATTTTATTTTATTTTATTTTATTTTATTTTATTTTATTTTATTTTATTTTATTTTATTTTATTTTATTTTATTTTATTTTTTTCTGGCAATAAGCCCAACAGTATTGGAAATTCTGTAACTTTGCATTTTGAGGTAGACAAGAAACTGAAGAGTGAAACATAAGGCTGTGTACTTGCAAGTGTGTATTATACAAGAGAGAGTCTGTATGTAGATCTGCAATAGAGAAATACTCTAAATTCTGTAGATATTCCTGATATTCTCTCTACATAGTGTGTAAAAATGTGATCCATTTTATTCTTTTAGCTGGTGAAGATCCAGTTTTTAATAGCACCTGTTATCTGGTGGTTATGCAGGTGAATTAATGTCTGGACAACTTCTGTGTAGACATAATTTATGAAACAATAGCGTTTAATAAACACTGTTGTTAATTCTGTGTTCCTTCAGTGTTAAGCCTGCAATGTGTGTACAAACACATTTGATCTTGACATTTTTTCTGTCCTGAGTGGTGAGGTCTTAAAAGATCCAGCAATATTTGTATTTCTCTAATTGGTTGCAGACTAATACACCTTGATCATATTGGCAGTTGAGTAAGCATCAGCTTGGAAATACAACCTCTAAGGAGGTAATAGTAAATAAAAAATAAATAATAAATAGTTTTGAATGGCAAGATACCCTTTTTCAGCATCTAACTCTGGGTATTGAATAGTCTCTAAGTGTACAGAAATAAGACCATTTGTGAGCATAATTAAGTGCATATTGCCCCAACCCAACACACACAGTGCTCATAAGCACATAATGGAAGAAAGAGCCAAAAAGCCAACTTCAGCCCTGAGGCTATTGTAATAAATATGGTGCAATGTCAAGAGGGAAGATTTTAAGCCTTTATTCGGTTTGCTTGCTGGTATTAGCATTTGGCCCTGTGGAGCTAAACGTTCCGTGCTGCTTTCTTCCCATTCACGTTTCAATAACATGTTTCACAAAAAGCGTGTTTCCCACTTCACAGTACTGTGAGTACACTGATTATGCTCAGTCTGAAGTACGCCTGCAAGTGTACATATTTCCAAGTGAATTTTGTAATGAGGTCCAACTGGTATATTTCTAAATGTTATATTTGAGATACTGGAAGGTCTTACTCCATATTTTATTGAAATGGATGGTATCGGGACCTTCTAAATTTTCACTGAACTAAAAGTAGGCTTTTGCAAAATCTAGTGTTGATTTTATTTATCTGTTGCTATCTAGCTGTAAGGGTATCTATTGACATACAAGTAGCTACAGGTATTTATCAATAGATAAATCAATATCAATAAAAATAGTTTCTCTGTCATGTGGTAGCATTCTTATTGGGATATGCAACCTAAATATTGCAATACTCTATGCAGAACTGTATCAGGAAAGAGATTCAGGATCTGCATAAACGCAGCTAGACAAGCCTGTTACCTCTGGTGAAAGTAGGGATTATGAGGAATGTAAACAAACAGCACACTAGGTGAATAGCTAATGAGATTGTTTTAAGGCGTTCTGAATATTAGAAACTTGTGATACACTGATACTTTTTGCCCATTTGTCACGTTGTAAATATTCTTATTGTGATCAATAAGTGTTTGCAGAGTAAAACATTACTCACTGTGAGTAAGAGCCATATGATATGAGACAACAGGTCTGATGCTAGTATATTTTTGTATTTTTAGGGAAATGTATTCTCACATGTGGGTTTCTTGTTTTTGCCTGCACCTGTTGTGTGCACAGAATATTCCTGCAAGATAAGCAATTGCACAGTTTTGTATTAGATTTGCATATGTAAATGCATATTACTCTTTACCATCCCATTACCTAATTTCCATGTGTAAATGCAGGTTAACTACACATGTAGCTTTGCCAGTGGCAAATTGAGTATTTCAAAATTTAGCCTTGGGTGTACTCTGGGGAATTATGCTACAAGCTTGTGTTGTTTCCTCATTCAAGCTCTCAGTTCTATTAGAAGCCCAACATAAACACTTGACTGTACTTTGTTTCACAGGGTAATGCTTCAAAATTACAGGCCTAATTATTATTAATTCTTTTGATATTTATTGATTGCATTAACATTAATCATGATAAACACCTCTGGTATTAATTTGGCTGTCATTTGTATAGTATTTCGCATTGCTTGCAACTCAGCCCTCATTAACTGGACCATTAGTTACAAGGTACTCCTTTTCATGTAAGCAACACCATGCCTTTCTTAAGGAAGTAAAAAGAATGAATGTGCATACTGTTCACTGAACTTTGAAAGCATTTTGTTTTACTCTTTTTTGTTTAAGGAAAAAAAAAACAAAAACAATATACCAAAAGGATAAGTTACATAAGATTGTTGTTTGCTTCTCTTAGAACCCAAAAGCAACTCTGTTTTAGCTTGGATAAGTTAACGTATGTAATCATATTCAGCTGTCTTCAAAAGTTGACAGCAAGGCTGGGCTGTTATTTCTTCAAGTTTTCTCTGTATAATGCAAAGATGATGTTCATAGAGCTGTTGTGCTAGACTTTGAAGAGTGCTTATCTCCTTGGGAAGTCATGTTAATTCAGCAGCTGTAATTTGCTCTTAATGTTCCTCAGAAGGTCCAGGGTAGGTCCCTTTTTGAAGAGAGAAATCATTTCTAGGCAAGGTAAACGGGGCGGTCTTTCAGCTTTCACCATAAGACAGCTCAAAGTGAATAGAGAATCTTCATGACTTTAGTGAATTACTCAATGTACAAAATTTTATCCGCATTTCACTTGGTTAAAACTGCCCAGTGTCTGCATTTCAACGGCAAAAATAGGCCCTATGCACTGAACTGCGCTCATCATCTTGAATACCTCTGTGTTTTCTTACAGCCTGTGACTTGATGAACCAAGGCATCCTGGCCCTTGTGAGCTCCATTGGCTGCACATCAGCGGGATCCCTGCAGTCACTGGCAGATGCCATGCACATCCCTCACCTCTTCATCCAGCGCTCGACGGCAGGAACACCAAGGAGCGGCTGCGGGCTCACCAGGAGCAACCGCAATGATGACTACACGCTATCTGTCCGCCCTCCTGTCTACTTGAATGATGTCATCTTGAGGGTGATCACGGAATATGCCTGGCAGAAATTCATCATTTTTTATGATAATGACTATGGTAAGCATTAGCCGGGCAATTTCTGTCAAATCCATAATACCACAGAAAGCAGTCACACTACATCTTTGTCTTCTACTAGAATGTTTTGCTTCTACACATTTATGGTTCTCTCAGCATTTCACATTACCTCAGAGAAATCTATTTCTAAAATCCATCAGTGTTTACAAGTTTATTTGATGACATCTTTGTTAGAGTTAGCTGATAAATGGAGAGCTTACCTGGCTTTCTATTCTGCTGGTGTTTGAAGTGTAAAAATTTTAGCATGTTTTCTTGTTTTTTGGAGTATATGAAAATACAAGGTGACAGTTCAAGAGATAACATGTAAGATTTTACATTCTGTAGAATTATTTCTTGTGTGGTGAATCTCTTGTGTTTTATGGGCTTACATTTGATGGTCAGAAGCTGAGGCAACAGTGAATGTAGGACAGAGACCTCAGCAAGAACAAGCTGCTATTTCTAAATGTGAAACTTGTAGAGAGAGCTACTGTAGAGCAAAGCACATGAAGAGGAGGGCTGGAGAAGACAATGTTCCTTCTTTTTTAAGTGCATTCAGTGTTCCTGAAATGTGCTGAATTGACAGTGGCTGTGTAATAGAGTAAGTGAGACACAGACGATGGCATCACAAGTTAGACTGTGCCATCCAGCTTGGTGATTCAGCCAAGTTCAGTCCAAATATCTTCTATTGCTGAGAGGAGAGCTAGACAGATTGCTGTAGAATAGATGTGTTATCTAACTAATTTTATGATCTTTTTCTATGGAAAATTGCTTTGAAACCAGACTGGTTTTCTTCAGACACATCCATTATTCATAAGTAATCATGACTTGTTTGGATGAACATTTCAAAACTTTATTTTCAAAGTTAAATCTTCAAGTTGTTGAAAAAAGCTCACTTCAGCGATTTGCTGTGCATAATAACTGGTTCATTCAGGTCAGGTGTTATTGAATTTTGTTCCTTGGCTACATAATAAATTCTTAAATTAGAAATATAAAAAATGATGAATAGGAGAATTCCTATTTATAACAAAGCAGCACCTAAAAGCACCAGCCATAGATCAGGAACATGCACACAAACCAAAAAGCTTGCAGAAGAGAGTATTTTTGTTTTATGCATCTAAGTACCAGTGTGTCTTTGAAGACGAACGTAGTTGTGCCAGATAAGATATCTTTTTGCATGTATTTGTTTTAAAAATCAAACTTTAATGATTTTTTTAAATAATTGTATTCATAAACACTAGTTTTAAATCACTCGAGTTTCATTCTTTTTAATTTGAGAATGCAGTTCAGACCCATGTCATTCTGTCCTTGATTTCTGGGTACAAATCCTGTTACGGTTTGTGTTATGTAATGCAAATGTCTGCCTGCAAGGAGTAAGTTTCAGACCAGTAGCTAATTTAGTGATGCATCTTCCCCAGATGTGACATGAGAGGAATAGTAAGTCTTCCCACCATCTTCTATGCTTTTCTGACTTCAGTAGACTACAAGAAATGCTGTGTTTATAGAATCATAGAATAGCTGAGTTGGATGAGATCCACAAGGATCATCGAGTCCAGCTCCTGGGTCCCCAAAGGACCACCCAAAAATCAGACCATGTATCTGAGAGTGTTGTCCAAACGCTTCTTAAACTCCAGCAGACTTGGTGCCATGACCACTTCCCTGGAGAGCCCGTTCCAGTGCCCAACCACCCTCTCAGTGAAGAACCTTTTCTCGATATCCTGTCTGAACCTCCCCTGTTGCAGCTTCAAGCTGTTCCCTCGGGTCCTGTCGCTGTCCCCAGAGAGCAGAGCTCAGCGTCTGCTCCTCTTGTGAGGGAGCTGCAGGCCGCCATGAGGCCTCCCCTCAGTCTGCTCTTCTCCAGGCTGAACAATCCAAGTGACTTCCTCATACATCTTCCCCTCTAGACCTTCTACCATCTTTGTTGCCCTCCTTTGGACACCCTCTAACAGCTTAGTATCTTTCTTATACTGTGGTGCCCCAAACTGCACACAGTGCTCAAGGCACAGCCACACCAGTGCAGAGCAGGGTGGGACAATCCCTTCCCTTGTCCAGCTAGCAGTGCCATTCTTGATGCACCCCTGGGTACGGCTGGCCCTCCTGGCCACCAAGGCACACTGCTGGCTCATGTTCAGCTTGCTGTTGACCAGAACCCTCAGATCCCTTTCTGCAGGGCTGCTCCCCAGCATCTCGTCCCTCCGTCTGTACGTATAACCAGGGTTGCCCCTTCCCAGGTGCAGAATTCAGCACTTGCTCTTGTTAAACTTCATATTGTTGGTGATTGCCCAGCTCTCCAATTTGTCCAGATCTCTCAGCAAGGTCTCACCACCCTTGGCAGAGTCAACAGCTTCCCCCAGTTTGGTATCATCCGCAAACTTGCTCAGAAAACCTTCAAGTCCTTCATCCAAATCGTATATGAAAACATTGAAGAGGACTGGTCCTAAAATGGAGTGCTGGGGAACCCCACTAGTGACAGGTCACCAGCATGATATAACCCCATTTACAAAAACCCTTTGGGCCCGACCTGTCAGCCAATTATTCACCCATCTTATTATGCTTTTATCTAACTGTGTTCTGCTCATTTTGTCCAGAAGGATACTGTGAGAGATATTATTGAAAGCATTACTGAAATCCAGAAAGATTACATCGACTGCCTTCCTTTGGTCAGCTAGCTAGCTGGGTGATCTTGTTGTAGAAGGAAATTAAGTTTGTTAAGTATGACCTTCCCCTAGTGAACCCATGTTGGCTCTGACCAATGACTGCATTGTCCTGTGTTTTTCAATACGTCCTAGAATAATCTCCATAATTTTACCAGGCACTGAAGTGAGACTGACAGGCCTGTAATTGCCAGGATCTTCCTTCTTGCTCTTCTTGAAAATTGGGACCACATTTGTCCATTTCTAGTTAACTGGGACCTCTCTCTGGATTCTCAAGACCACTGAAAAATATTATATTGAAATATTGAAAAATCTACTGAATATTGAAAAACCTCAGTGGCAGCATGTTCCCCTCGGAGCTCTGTCTGGGAGGCTGCATTGGTCGCAGTGGGTGCTGAGCTCCCGGAGGCCACGGCCTTCTAACAGGTGGATACCATCACTCCCTGTTCAAGCTGGCCAAGCTTCAGCATCCTTCCTGAGCACCCTGGCGTGTTGACCTCCTGATCGTTCACGCTCCCGAGGGGCTGCCTTTGTCAGACAGATGGGGGGTGCTCCTGGCTCTGCCCACATTTGTCTGCCACCCTTGCGAGGGCTGCCGGGTCCTGGCAGCTCCCTCGGCTGCCTCGATGCATGGAACCCCCTGCCCGCCACGATCACCTGCTCCACTGCAGAGCGTGTCTGCCCCGGAGCCGATCACCTCGGTGTCAGACTAGACAGATTGGTAAACTGACTCTAATTAGGGACTACGGTCATGTACATCAGGAAAAGGTGCAAAAAAAATCTGTATTTAGTATAGACTAAGCAGTCTGCTGCCTCCCCTCCAATTATTTGTGGGGCTTATTGTTTTGTTTTGTTTTTTTTTCTGTTTTTCTTGGACTTTCTTTTTCGTGGTTGGGATCCAATACTGTGAATAGAAACATATTAAATACAATTTGTTTTAATTTAATGTGTAACTCTATGTAGGGTTGTTATCTGTGCAAAGGCAAATGTTTTTTTAAATTGTGCTAACTCCCTGATTTGAAAAGCCATCCTAAGGCAACAAGCAGTTTCTATATTCTCATTATGCTTCCTTCAGTCTCTTTATACATTCTTACATTACTATTTCATTGAATATCTCCTCCTCCCTTTTTAATAAGGAACAAGAGAGCAGAAGTTTCAGATTACCATCTCTAACTCAAGGCCTCTTGTTATTCTCGTTACTATGAGACTTGTTCTCTGTCTCTTTCTTTCTGATAGTGTAATGTCTCTGTAATTCCTCACTACTGTGTTTCAGGTGAAATCATTAGGCTTGACATACTATTTCACCTGTTCTTAATTCTCCTAGCCAGTTTTTAATCTATGGCAGTAGTTTTCCTCGTACCTGGGATGATACTATTTTCATAGCGGTCCCTAGTGAGCAATCTTGCCAGGAGCTTATTATAAATCTTAACAAATTGTGTCATTTTTCTCCCCTTTTCCTGCTATTTTACTGATATATTCAAAGCATTTCCAGTATGTTAGCAGGCCACAGTTTTTCTTCACAGGTTCTGTATTGACCAAAGAGGGGCTTTCACAATGGGTGGGATGGAAAGCAAGGGCATAAAATGAGGAGCTGGAATCACTTGTTAATGGATTATAGTGTGGAGACATCTGAATTCAGTGTTCACTCTGCTTTGAGCAGGAGGTTGGACTACATGACCTTCTGAAATCCCATCCAACTCTAATTATTCAGTGACTGTGATGTTTAAGAAAGTAAGTTGTTGGGATGGGTCTATAGATATGAAATACTAAAAATAAATAAATAAATAAGCAAGCCCAGGATCAGTTTAGGTTTTATAAAAGCCAGTTGGTCCAAGAACCCTGAAAGAGCTTGGGTAAGGAAATGCTGGCTTCTGTGCCTGTTTTAGAAAGAAATCAAGACTAGGCATGCAGATACAGGACAGAGGCCCTGGGGGTGAAGCGTCCCAGTGGTCGATGTATCAGCACAGCAAAGTGTGGTTGCAGTTCCCTGCAGAAGCCACCAGTCCCATTCCTCACCTTGCCTGAGAGGATCTGCTGCAATACCTGATTTTTTTTCTTTCAGCTCATACAGACCTAGACTTGAGTGCTCGATGGAAGCTTTGCTCCCCTCAACTGCTTGCAGCAGTTACTATTAAACATTTTAATGTAACATTTAGTATTAAATATTAAAGTAGGTGGGAGACCAACACTTGCATTAGGATTAAATTCAAATCTTATGATAAGGAAGATATTGTTCATTTATTTAAAGCTAAATATATCATTCAGTCCTCTGCAGAACTGACACTTGTGCAAACAGACCTATTTCTTGCCCCAGTTGTTTTTTTTTTTTTTTTTTTTTTGCATATAGTGATCTTTCCTTTTCAAGGTAGAAAGCGTAACATTAAATGATGTCTCCATAGCACTAAATAGCACTTGAGAAGTAATGGGAATATAGATTTGATGTGTTAATCCTTTAATTTTTCTCATTGTTCCTACCTTTTTATGAGTTAGAAAATGTGAACATGCTGTTGGCTTGGTTCTGGCAACAAGAAGAGTTTCATTAAGAAATCATTTCTCAGTGATTCGATTTAACAATTTATTACAAAATACTTTAGTTGTATTGCTGAAATTATTTCCAGTAATATTTTTGATATATGAAAAAAATGTGTTTCATATTTACAGTAAATTTTCCTAGAGTAAAATTATGCTCATGTCCAAAGTAAGTAACTGTGATAAACCAGATCCCTTGCACCTTTAAAAGAGGCTGATTTGTGTGTCAATATATAAATATTGTAGTTCCTTAATCCTATGAATTGAATTGCTTTTGATTTTTATCTTGCAGTCTGTCGTAGATTCTTTTTCACTATCAGGGAGTTAGAGTATTATTTATAGCTGGAAATGTGTCTTTCTGCAGGGCAGAGTGTTATTTGCTGGATGTTATCCTTTTGTAAAAATGCCAGATTCTTTTTGAATAGCAGTAGACAAGTATATTCAGTTTTAACATTTTAACACTTCTTCCAGCTAAATGCTAGAAGATTCAAGTACACTTAAAAGTGCCTTTACCAACAGAGAAAGTCAGTCTTTGGAGGAAGCAATTATTTCAGTAACTCATAGCCAGCTGGATGTTACAGAAGGCATGCAGAAATGCATTTCTGGAATAATTGACACCTAATTTTTTAACTGATAGATATTTTTTTCAAGTAAAATTCTAGTTAGGTTGGTTATTTAAACACACACATGCATACCTCTTGATAACAGTAAAAATAAATATGTCTCTACTTTACATAGTTAAGCTAACTAAAAGAATTTAGTAAAGCCTTTGTCCTTTGTCTGGGATAGAGTCTTGCCAGTAACAAATGAAGGGCTAATGCAGAAGCATAGTAAGTGAGAGAAGAGATGAAAAAGAGAACATTTTACCTTAAGCAGGCTTAGGTGGAGTTTATTTGTATTTCATTTATTACAATTGTATCTTTGCCTTTAGCGTATAACCTCAGATAAACTTGTAAAACTCAGAATGAGTTGAGTCTCTTTCCCCACATTCTTGCTGTCTGCTTGGGATGATCTAGATCAAATTCCAGTGAATTTAGTGCAGTTAGTCCCCTTCTATTCAGAATGTATTGTTCCTTGAAGTAAAACAAGATAAAGGCCTGCCCAGAACATGAAATCTGATTTTGTTTAAAAAAATTTCATATGAGGATATTAAAAGTGTTCCAGGACAATCATGTGCTTCTGCAAATACCATTAAAGACAGGGTTTTTTTCACAGTTAAAGACTAAGTGGAATGAAATGCAACAAAATTCTCCAGTAGATTGATGTCTTTCTCAACCTGCTATTAAAATTACTGTCTACACAGTATGTACAAGCCATTTTTACTTCATTTAAGCAGCCATATTAGCTTCTACTCTTTTAGTTCTAACTGCTCATCTCAAGTGGTAGGATCACTGTGCTGCAGAAGGTAGCTCTGCATCTCCCTCTTTCAAATGTAGGGAATGGACAGAGAGATTTAGCCTCTGGACTCATCCCTAGGACCATCAACAGCCTTTTCAGTAAAGGCACTTTCAGAGAAGATAATTTAAGTGTATAACTTATACCTCTGGAAATCATTAAGTTTAGATTTGTGAGAAGAGCCACTGACATCTGTAAATATTTTGATCAAGTTGTTACATCCTTATTTTATACTCTCAAGTCCACATTGAGTTTGTAACAGTAAATAATGCAAATCCTGGCTCACTACAGACATGCATCTGCTATGGCCAGTTCCTAAATATTAACCTGAAAAAGACTCTTACACATTCAAGGTGTTAAATCACAGAGGGAAACAAATGAAATAATTGTTTGAGATCTGAATGTGAGCACCCAGGCTATATGAGCAGAGTAATTTACCCAGAATACTAGCATATCGTTGATTTTTTATTTTTTTTTATTTGTGTGGTGTATCAACAAGGGGCAAGCTTTTTCTATTCAAGTCTTGCTCTTCAGGCAGTTTACAGCTCACTGTATATTCCAGGAATATGTAGATACTTTCCTATAGTAGTAAATTTTTTATGAAGAAACCAGTCAATCACTGCAAGAACATAATTGTGAATTTTGTGCAATTTACAGTGTAGGTATCTCCACATTTCTAAGATAAAAGTGAGAAAGTCTAGCTGTTTGAAAACATTTATTTTTAATGTTTTGTTAGTGCCAAAGCAGATAGAAAGATTCTGCACTTTATCTAGAAAGGTTAGGGGAATAAGATTGTTTCTTGGGAATTAATTTTGCCTTATTTCCTATTCTCTTTTTTTGTAGTGGTAGTAATATTTTAAAATCTTTCTGTATTTTATATGCAAGAAAAAAGTTTTGAAACCCACTTCTCCGTCCAAATTTCTGGCCTAACCTTATGTTTTTCTACCCAGTGTACCTTCAATATTCAAGCATTGTCATTGATTTACATCATATTAACTGCGTATATTTGGCAGTGGATATTTACCAGTCACTAAGGTGGTAATTTAATTTTAACTTCTGCAAAGAAAAAAAAAATAGGGCTGCTATGAGGCAGATTTACTGTGTGAGGGAGGTTAAAGGAGGCAGTCCTGTAGCAAGTGGAGGTTGAAGAAATAATTGAAAACTGCTGGAAGGAAAGGAAGGAGGTTAGCAGCAGAAAAGACTTAGAGGAAGCTCTCACAGAAACTTCCATATGGATTTATCCTCTTAGTCCTCAGCATATGCAGGGGGTTCAGATTATTTGTGCACTGGGGAGGGCACAGTGAGGTGCCTGCTCACATGAGTAAAAAGATGTCTCAAGCTCAGTCTGATAGAGGATTTGGGGGAAAGTCCCAAAATAAAAAACAAGCTCAGGGAGGAGAGCAGTAAGATCTGTAGATACTGAGGATGCTCGCCTAAATAAAGAGCTCTGTGAAACTGTGAATTTAAACGAGAGCATTCCCCCCAACCCTGCCCAAGCAGGCTGGTTGATCCCAGCCCAATTTATTAAATTGGGTGCAGTGGGATAGCATGGGAGTACAGTTCTTTAAAGATCCCGAAAAAGGAATGGGGAAGGCTGAGCTGGGTGCAGAGAAGGTTGTTAAAGGGATGATATTCTGCGCTGAAGTCCACCTGCAGGTATGGGCCCTGGATTCCAAGTATCTCCTTTGAGAACCTATAAAGCAAATAATTTCATTGTCACTTGCCTGCATAAACGTTTTCCAGAAAGAAATAAATGATGACCACAGACAAAGATGTGCTTGCAACCATAACATTTTCAAATCATTTAAAGTTTTAATGCAAGTTTAATAAAGATTCATAAAAGAATCACACTCTCCTTAATCGATTGCAAATGCTCATAATTACCCTGAGGCTGTTTTCAGCTGCCTGATGACTATAATATTCTCAAGTCTGTCTCCAGACAGTCTTAAAACTGTTTATTACTCATCTGGCTCTTTGCCAAGATCCTGTACTCATTTACTTCACTGTGCCTCAATAAACATATAATTAATTCAAGCTTCTTATTGAACTTTTTTCTTTTTGGATTAGTATGTATTATGTCATCCAGATAAGGAAAGGAACATGTATTTTTCATCCATGTAACTGTAATGTGTCAATTACATTGCAAGTTGGCAGCTGTTTGTGAGAACTCGTGTAATATTTTGCATTTGCTGTTTGACATACCACTGGAAATCGAATATATATTTTGGTTGTCCCTAAAATTATTTAACTTTTGAGTTAATTGAATTACTCTGTAATATTTCTCCAGTGGAACATTAGCCATGCTCTTGCTTTTTACCTTGATAATAGTTGGGGAAACACATTCCAGGAGCTATGAGTGAATATGTAGAAAGCTAAGAAAGGATTATTATTTGATCAAGTTGATTTCCTTTAAGATGGAATAAATCTGACTCTCAAAGGCTTGACCTAAGCACTTTCTGTGTTGTGTTAATAAGAAAGGAAGATCAAGTTTTTGTTTCTAGAATTTCAGTGCTGAGCTCAAAATCGAACTGTAGATGTTTTCCTAATATCTGTGTAATGTCTCCCTAAATGATATGTTACCTAGAGGTTTTGCAGATGTGTGAGATTTCATTTGGGTACGTGCTGACTGCAAGCTTCAAAAAAGAAAAGTGACATTGTAATACTATTTGGATTTGGAAGACTATCTGAGTACCTCATTCTTGTACTGATCTCCACTGCTATTAGCTAAGTGTTTTTCAAGTTTAAATACAATTTTAGTATCTTTTGAAAAGTATTCAAATTGAGCTTGTAAGTGGATATTTTGGCAGCTAAATAAATGGGCAGTTTTCAAAAGAGGAAACCCTTGATCAGAGTATTTTGCATGCTGATGAAATTATACCACCATTAGAAAAAAGGCATGAGTTAGTCATAATGATGTAATAAAAGTCAGGTGGGTTCATAAATTGAAAAGAAAATTTCTCTGACACAGTTTTAACTGGTCAAGAAAAATTGGAAAAGGCTAGAAATGATTCATTGCAGTATTTGTAAATCTTATTTTTATCTGTATTGTGGCTTGCGTTCTTCACATTGCCAGTCCATTCATAACGCATTCCTGTGCCCATAGAGTAAACTTTTAATCAACTGAAAAAATTATTGAGGAGCAGATTGATGCTCAGTCAGAGAACAACTTGTCTAGAGTAAGATTATCGTACACACTGTCATGTTTATTCTATGACCAGGAAGGGATGCAAGGACAGTCACTTTGCTGTTCCCTGCCACTTCCTTGGACAGAGATGCATGGTACCTCACACTTCTGAAAACCAACAAGGTGTTCTGAGCACCTACAGGGAGAGCTAGTATATCATACACAGAAGTATAGATTGCTGTTAAATAATGGTGTGTATCTAGGCATAGAGCTGTGTTGTACAGCTGTGTGGGATATAAGTACAATTTTTCAAGTTTGGCATAATGTCTAAGAGGAGAGTAAATGCTGAAGATAAACAGCACTAGGTTCTAAGCTGTTATCTTTGCAGGCAACAGATGGGAAAAATTTATTTCTCTGCAAGATGTTTTACTCAATGAAAACTACTAGAGGCCTTTTGGAAATCTCTAATGTAGTCAAAAAGAATTTGATCGAAGAGGTAGAAAGCGGGTTATACAGTCAAAAGTATGTGATTGTAGAATTTATTGGCTTGTCAGCCTCCATGAGTGAGGGTTGATCACAATCTGGCTCCCTTTCTATTTTCAAAAACCTAAGGTAGCAGCTGATACTCTTAAGGATTAGTTCTAGCTTCAATTTTATTTATCTATTTTATCCTTTTTTTTTTTTTTCTTTCTTCCCAGTTATAAAGCTTAGAAACTCAAATGAAAAATCTTGTCAGTCATCACTAAGGTTGGAAACTTAAGTCTTGCAGGATTTGAAAACTACGAAAGTTAGCATCTCTCCTGCAATATTGGTTTGGCTTCTTGAGATTGTCTGTATTGATTTTCCTTATTTGAAGTGTAATCTTTAATAACTGAAGTATGCCATGAAACAAAAAGAAACTAATGTGAATGGCATAGTCGGAGGATCCTTTAAAAAAAGGATTTCGTAGACATTTCAGTAGTGCCACAATAGTTCATTTCAAACAACAAAATTAGTGTTACATGCTCTTCTTATGGTTTGATGTGGAAATACATTTAGAAAAACCAATACAGTGGTTTTTTTTCTTCCTTTTTCTCAACTGAATTATATTAAGAAATTTGAAACATATTTTATGCCTTTTTTTGTATGTGTGAAATTTCAGAAAGTTGCAAGTGAGAGAGGAAGAAAGTCACTCTTACCATTTATACATTTTCAGTTTTCCCTGAGAAATACAATCTCTACTTGTTATGTTCCCAAATTTTTGATAATATAAATTCCACCTGTAATTAGGCATTTGAGCTTAAACGTATTTATAATGAGTTGGAACTAGTGCTCAGTTCCCAAATACGGATAAAAAGCAATGAGAGTGCTATGTTAGGTGTTGTGGGTTTACGTGGCAAGGTTTTGGTAGCAGGGTGGCTTCTGTGAGAAGAATCCAGAAGCTTCCTCATGTTAGATAAGGGCACCGCCGCTGACCAGAGCTGGGCCAATAAGCGATGATGTTTGCACCTCTGTGAGAGCAGATTTAAGAAAGGGGAAAAAAATCTGCTGCTACGCAGCAGCTGGGAGAGTGAGAGGAGTGAGAAACAGCCATTTAGACACCAAGGTTGGTGAAGAAGGAGGGGAAGAGGTGCTCCAGGCGCCAGAGCAGAAGTCTCCTGCGGCCTGTGGAGAGGCCCCTGGTGGAGCAGGCTGTCCCCCTGCAGCCCATGGGTCCCACACGGAGCAGATCTCCACGCTGCAGCCCGTGGAGGAGCCCCCGGTGGAGCAGGTGGATGTGGCCTGGAGGAGGCTGCGGCCTGTGGAGAACTCCTGCCGGAGCAGGTTCCGGGACAGACCTATAGAGGAGGTAGAAAAGGGTGGATGGGGGAAAGGAGTTTTTGGTTTCTTTCCTTTGTTTCTCTCTTCTCTAGCTTGCTAGTAATAGGCAACAAATCTTACTAGTCTCCCTACTCTGAGTCTGTTTTGCCCGTCACAATAATTGTTGAGCAATCTCCCTGTCCTCATCTCAGCCCTTGAGCCCTTCGCGTCATATTTTCTCCCCCTTTCCCTTTGAGGAGGGGGAGTGAGAGAGCGGTTGTGGTGGAGCTTGTCTGCCCACCTGAATAAAACCACCACAGTAGGTGTTTGGTTTTTGTTTGTTTATTTTTTGTTTCTTTCACTTTGGAGGTTCACTGAATTACATATAACCTGACTAATGAGAGGGAATTCCACTGCCATTAAAGTAGGATGAAGGACTGTTATTGAATCATCATGTTAAATTGTTGTTTTTCTTAGTCTAGACCTTAAGCATGTTAATAAACATAAACGCAAACACAGCAATGTGAATGCTTTGCTCAAGGCTTTAAGAGTGGTGCCACAGTCAGAGTCCAGCCAGAGCTGCACATCTCCCTCGTGTGCAGTGCATTTCCATAATTAATAGTTGCTGTCATGTTAGCCATCATTGTGTAAGGAAGGATCACTGCTCTCAACTTACAAAGCTTTCTCGATAAGAATTTGAACAGTGCCATTTGTTATACAATGGCTTTTCTCATCAACTGTACAAATAAAGTGGTCTTTTGTGTAAATCAGCCAGTGAATATTTATGACAGGTGCATTCACCTTTACTGCCACAGCTGAATCAGATGGAATTTATCATCTGGGTGCTGCAAGGAAAATGTTCTCAGATCTAAAATGGTATCAGAGGGAGGATGAGCTAATGATTGTAAACCAAGTTTGAGATAACCAAAGTGCTCAGCAACAGCGAGTGCCTTGTAATTTAGGTGGTATACAATGATAAAAGTGGATGGATTAATTTTTTGCTGCTGGTGACTAGTACCATCTTTCTCTTCTCGCTATAGCATGATGTGAAAATTTATTTTTAAAGATTTGTATCTATTTCTAACCTAAAGAGTTCTCATTTTTAGTAAGAGTAATACATAGTTGGCATACGAGGTGTTTGTTTAGTGTTTGCTGTTCATTTTGTATGGATTTTAAAAGCTTTACTTTGACATACAAAACCTGCTATTTCTGTATGAGATGCCTTAGTCTCAGCCTATCTCAAACTAGGGTGTCCTAATCATTAGATTTTCCTCAAGACAGAACAAGGGACTTGCTCCCACTGAAATTGGCATAGAAACAGAAATGCAAGAGGTAACTTATGCGATCCAGCAGTGAAGAAACTTGTGGAAAGAGCAAGTTTTACTTTTTGATACTAAGATCAGGCAGTGGAAGTCAGGAATCTTCTGGTTTCAGGTGTGCCACATATATAGTGTAGAGACCTCAGTAAAAAGAGAGCTAAGACACAGCCGTTGTAAATCTGGTGTCAAGGAAATCTCTGGACTTTAAATCCTTATGATCTACTGAAAATACTGGCTACTTTACCCTATCTGCCTGATTGTGGATATTTCCTACCATAAAGTTGCCAAGCTTTCCATTAAATGGTGTTACTGTTTGTGCTAGGTGAGGTCCAAGTGTTTCTGCCAGGTTGGGCAGTCAAGATTTAGGTATTGGACCCATAGTTCGAAGGATGCTTAACTCTGCACTGAGTATGCTCTGCAATAGTATTTAAGATGCTTACCTGTATCTTAAGGTCCTTCTCAAGTACCCAAAAGATGTTCAGTGAATAGACTGTATGGTTTTAGGTGCTTGCATTTCATTTGCTGTGAACTTTCATAGGTCATCTCCTCATTAAGTGATAGTAATGACGAGCCTGTGGTAAAGCTGGCACCTGGATTCACATCTCAGCTTGACTCGTCAAGTGGCATTTGAATATATCAGTCACATCTTCAGGGAGTAGGAGGCCATGGGTCTTGCACCCACCCACACAAATAAATTTTGCTTCTTTGTTCCTTGTTTGTTAAACTTTCCAAGTAAACTTTACAATGTCTGACATCAGCCACAATTTTGTTTGAAAAGGAGAATATTTGGTAATGTTTCTTTTCAGTTTCCAGCCAGGTTTAACTCTTATAGCTGATGCTGAATATCTGATTACAGAATGGTACTATGTTTTTGTGCATGCATGTGTAGAGTTGAAGTGATGGCTATACAGTAAAAACCAGAAAAGGTAATTTAACTAACAATGACACTGAGATGGAAGGAGGAGGAGGTAGCTTTGGCTTTAGCATCAGTCTGTTTCTCTACGGTAATGTTGACTTTAATCAGTAAGGAGAATAATTAATACTGGTGATAATGGGCAGCTTTTCTGCATTTCTGGAAATGGCTGTGATTCATCTGATTTACATAGAAAATAGAAATGTGTCTCCTGGCTGGGCAACAGGTTGGCTAGCAAATTCAGGGCGAGAAACACCTGTGTTCCAGACATGAACAGTTCTGTGTCTCCACAGTGGAGCCATCTGTGCCACAGGTTGCTTGCCAGATTTTTCTGCAGAAGGAGTTTATCTATTAGAAAGATGATTCCACAGTGCAGTGTGGAAATGTGCCACTTTCAGACAATCCACGCAGGAAAGATAATGCTGCCCATTCAGTGGTAGCATCTGTTCTTTGGCATACGCTTTGAATATGATCATTGCTAGTGACTTGCTGATGAAATATTGGAAGTACCATCGTGATTTAAATAGCATTTAAATAGCAGGGTGTTTTTGTGCTCTCCGCTGTTTCACAGCAGCAGGTGAGCATCACCAGTATCTCCATTTTTCACTGGGTAGGCTGAAGTAAAGCAGAGTCTGTATTTGTTTCCTGTCCTCGGCATTGTGTTTTATCAATGCCAATGGCAGAACTAGTCAGGAAGCTTTATGACACATGATTTGGTGTCCTTTCCATTAGGACACTACTGTTTTCCTACAAGCACTGATACTACACTGTTGGCATGATCACCTGATAAATGCTGAACTTCAGAATATTACTGGGCCTCTCTCACTTTTGACCCTTCATGCAAGGAACATTCAGTATAGTTGCTTCAGTGTTCATATCTGCAGATATTTATGGCAAATAAAATGATTTGACCCTATAATCTGGTTTCTGGGACAACACAGATTATACAGAATATCAGCCGATAATTCCGGCATGTTTATAAATTATGGTCAAGTGCAATGATGTTCTTGTTTTTGAAAGGACAAATAAAACTTTGGTATCTGCATTACATGTTCTCGTATCGGAGAAGAATATATGGATTTATGCTATAGAATTTAAATTTTAATAAAAGTTTTCCTGTGAAATTCATTTCCTCCCTGAATATTTTGATGGTATATCTAGGTCCAATCTCCATATGCTCAGTATACTTCATTAATTTGGACTCTGAGGGTTTTTAATCCAGTTCTTACTCCATTTGTCTGGATGCTGAATAATTCACAGAGTGGGTGAGCCCCAGGAACTTCAGAATGAAGGAGTTAAAGTGGAAGGAAGTTATTTTAAAGAAGTTATTTTACCATTTGCATAAATCGAAGCATATTTGTAGCCGTTCAAATAATCTTGTTGTTTCTTAAATTGGTGTTCAAAGTGCCCAAAAAAAACCAACAAAAAAAAAAACCTAACATCTCTGATTAGATTGATTTTAATTTTCCTGATTTAGATATTAAATAGAAGCTGTAATTAGTATATGATTCTCTTATAGAACTTTATTTTTAGCATAAGCATGTATTTTATTTGTGTTTAAACTATTCTTGAAGTGTAATACTTTAGTAATACTGGTGTTTCGGCAGTCTTTGAAGGCTGGTGTTGCTGTGCTGAATGCTGTTTCTAGCCTAAATTTCTGTCCAGTTTGCAGTATTTTAGAGCTCTAGACGAGAGACCCAACTTTCTGGTGGTGGCAGACTGACTTCTAAGACTAACGCTGTTGAATTATTTTTGTGGGCTGCTTGGCTCTAAGCTGTTACATGGCCAGGTCTTTGTGTTTGGAAGTGGCTTTGGGAATCTGTTGCCTGATGGCTGCTTGGGTGGCTGCTTGTAATGCTCTTTAGCTGGAACATCTTTGCAGAGAATTTTCTTTACTGTGGAGACCAAGCTTTGTTTTCCTCATACTAGTCTTTGTTGCCAAAAATAAGCGGATCAAGATGGGAATGTCTTTCTATGCCTCAGGTCTTTTTGACTGTGCCATTGGAGTTCTCTGAAACCCAGAACCTCTCAGTTACTTTATTTTACCCAAGCCTGAAATCAAATGGCACCATCACCCGTGTTTGTTAGCACCTTTAAACTTCAGAGTGTGTTGCCTCCTCCCCAGTCTATAAACGCAAAGGTAAACAGAGCATTGACTAAGGTTGGAAAAGAGGAAAGCTTGCCTTTAGTTTTAGTAAAGTTCTTCCAGCAGTCAGCATAGAGACTTCTAGCTCGGGTATTTTCAGCTTTTCCCCTCAGGCTCATCATGTCTAGATGTCGGAGCGTTGCTGTTAGACTCCTCAGACCATGTAGGGTTCGTCTGCTGTGGTCACCGGCCAGGCCTTAGCTGCTCTGCTCTTGTACTTTCCCAGTCACATTTTCCATGCTAAATCCACATGTGATACCTCCCAAATCTTTGCAGGGGTGTATCACACAGGTTTCCCTGCCATGTTGTGGATGCTTTGCTGGGGGCGAGGAAGGGGGGAACACATAATCCTCCCCTGCAGCCCAACCTTTTGTGAATCCACAGGACTGATACGGAGCAGCCAAGCTCTGGGAGTACTGCTGTCTCAAAGGCTAGGGGAGGCTCCTGGGGTCTAGGCAGCTTTTGGGAAAGGTATTTAAAAGGTTTTCTCACAATATTTTTCTCAAAAGGGCTGATTTTCATTATTTATTCTAGGCTTAAAATGGACTTCGGTCCCTCTAAAGGCCATTGCCTGTCAGTGTACTCCTGTGAGAATGTAGTTACTGCAGTCCTGATAAAGTAAAACAACAGCAATGTGCTCTGCTATTCTCTGTGGTTTGTCGTGGTGTTGCTCTGAGCTGTTATCACAATGTGCCAGCATGGTATCACTTTTAGCTCCTGCAAAATAAGCCGCCCTAAGGGTCATCTGAGAGCCCTTTCCTGCTTGAGCCTGTGGCTGTTTGTGTAACATCTCTTCTGGGGCTCACAGTCTGCCATGTTCAGGCATCCGTCCAGTCTGCTGTGATTTTCAAACCTTTTGCAGTCCTCCCATGTCATATGAAAACTGCATCTATAGAGTTCACTGTAGCATAAATGCTTTTTAGGTTCCCCATTCCATAGTATGATTAAATGAAGAAGGGAGTGAGAGAAGAAGGCAGGAGAGGAGGAGAAGCCTCAGAGCAACCAAGCACTCATGACAATCTAGTTGGAAGCCTTCTCAGATACTAGACATTTCCTGAAGAAAGAGGTGTGATCAGCCTGTGGCCTCGGGTGTGACCTTTCCCTGGAAAACAAGTGATCCAGACAAAGACAAGGCACTGGTAGAGCACCACAGTTGTAGGAGGGAGGCAGAGCAGAGACTGCAGTCCTCCAGGGATGGGATTTAATATCATGCCCCTAATGCCTGTGCCCAACCATATCTGTCGTGTCATCAGCCTCTCAGGCTGCGTCTTGTTGTCTAAATGGGATCAGATTGGTCTGTGGGAGGCTGGTGCACAGGGAGGGAAGGATATTCTGCTGTGTCCTCTGGGAGAGCGGGTCTGAGTGACTGCACATCAGGGATCTGGTGCCTTGTTTGCATAAAAAAGATTTAGAAACTGCAGTGGTGAATAAGGGTCAGAAAGGGAGGACTCAGGATTACCCTGAGGCCCACGAGATCCTGCTCTGACTTGGGAAGTCATCGAGTGACTTTAAACTGGAAGATTCTAGTTTTTATTTAAATAAAACCATTCAAAAGAGGGGGGAAACCAAAACTACCCCTTTTTGCTCTTGGCTGTGAAATTCCGTAATGGAAAAGTCTTCCGCCAGCCTGAAGGTAGCATCTCAATGTGAGAGCACCCAGCCATTTCTGTCCAGGGAACATTAAAGATATTACGAGGTGGTGGTGGTGGTGAAAATACTTAGTGTTTTGTGGACCAGTTCTCCCTTTGTGACTCACTTTTAAAGAAGGATTTACTTGGTATGAGCCAGAAGGCTCTGCTAGAGCAGTTGGAAGACTTAAATTCAGCCAGTGGTGGCAGCATCAGACTAGAGCAGGAAGTACCGTTGCAACTATGTCTGCCTTTTGTTTTGTTTTTCAAGGAAATAAACAACTGTGCAATTTAGAACGACATTAAGACTTTTTAATGAGCTTCACTTAGTTGAAGCTACGTAGTGTTGCTGTGGGTAACATAATTTTGAGTCCAGCGATAAAAAGTATCTACTTTCCTTCCTCCCACTTCCAAGTGCCTCAGACAACCCTTACTCAGAGGAAGGCAATATAAGCTGCAGTCATCTTAGCTTCATTGCTACTTATGGATTTTAGCATGAACATCCTGTATGGAACTAGCATAACAATTGACTGGCCAAATTAGGAAAGTTGCTAGAAATATTTATTGGTTTGGTTTTCAGTGGTACTTTTGGACAGGAGCTGGTGTGTAGCCATTGTTTCTTGTATTTTAGCACTATAAGAAATGCCACAAGCATAGCTCAGGGAAGAGCTCCAGTGAATTTTAAGTTAAAGCCCAGAGGGATCTACCTGATACTGAACAAAACATTTTTGTGAGAGAAGCTGAATGGCTTTTTGTGTCTTTTATTCCGCTTACCAATTAACATCTTGCTTGGCTTTTGATTTTCCTAGATATCCGTGGAATACAAGAGTTTTTGGACAAAGTATCTCAGCAGGGAATGGATGTAGCATTGCAGAAAGTAGAAAACAACATAAATAAAATGATCACAGGGCTCTTTGCCACTATGCGAATAGAAGAACTGAACCGCTACCGGGACACTCTGAGACGGGCTATTCTTGTGATGAACCCCTCGACAGCCAAGTCATTCATAACAGAGGTATGTGTTCAGCAGTGGTAACTTCTTACTCGGTTTATAAAGTCAGCAACTTTTTGTCGAAAGATGCAATTTGTCTGTGTTTATTTAAAAAAAATATATTTAAATATCCTCTCTTTAAAGATCATCATGTACGGGTATTTTTTTATGCCTGTAAATGTGCCTACAAAGCAATATAACTACATTCTGCACGAACAAAAGCAGTTAGGAAATACACAGAAGAATTAGCCCTCCAACTTCTTTTTTCAGGCTTATGGGTATTGTACTGCAATTTCCTTGCTCTTTGCATTCATTGCTTTAAAAAAAAAAAAAGCCAACTTTACAGCTGACAGTTTTATAGTTTATAGTTTTATAACTTTTTAGTTATATAGCATATGCATTTGTGGATAAAATCTGTTTACTTGATGGGCACTTTATCTTTTATAAAAAATAACGTTTGATAATGATCTGTTATTTACACGTGGGTAGTAGTAAGGTAGTGGAATGCGTGAAGGATTGGATCTGACTGAGGAATGTTAGATTATAAACTAATATTCTGCTTACATATTTAAACAAAAATTGCAGGCAGCATGCACGGTTTTCGAAAATTTCATCATGATTTAGAGATAGAAGACTTGTGCAGAGCATTTGGCCATGACTTGCATAATTTATCTTTTAAATGTGTGGCGTAGTTCTCTTTACACAACACCGATATTTCTCCTGTGTATTTATTTATTTATTTATTAAATGTGTTTGCTCTGTTCATAATGAACCTGTGGTTGAAAGTACCTTTTTTTTTTTTTTTTTCCCTGGTCCACAGAAGTATACTTTCTCTCTACAATAATTTCCCTTTGGATATATTCGTAACTTCTTTTTTTATTTTATTTTTTATTATTATTTTTTAACTTTTGTATTACGTGGGTTTTCAGAAATTCAGGCTCAAAAACTGTGTGTTTGCAGTCTCAACTAAAAGTTTTTTGGGGGTAGGTTTTCTTTTTTTTTTATTTTTTATTTTTTTGGCTAGGCATTCTGCTGTCATTACACACTCAAGCTTGCTAATTTTGAATAATGAGGGTTTGCTGCACTATCCAAATGTTTGCAATGCCTTATAAGATGTAAACAGTTTGTGTGAATGTTATAGATTGTTCTGCATTGTTTTTATCACCCAAGTCACAAATGTCTTATTTTTCAACAAGTGGCATTGTTAGATATTTCATACTTCAACCTGAAAGCAGAAGGATTCAGGACTCTAACTATAATAACTCAGTGAGACAAAGCTCCTATGTTGTTCATAAAGAAAAACACTCTTTTAAAGAAAATAAATTTGCTTTAGCATCATTTATTTTTACAAACAGAAGCATAGTAAGAAAGTTATTGTTATCTTTTGAGGTCGCAGGCACTGAGCTTTTAAAATATTAAAAAAAAATAAAATAAAAACTGTATAACTAAAACAATGTCCAATATTGCCAAGAATGTAAGCAATTTCTTTTAGAGTTCTCACTTTGGCATTGGCCATCCTAAAATAAAATACGACTGTGATTTCTCCTTTCCTGGTATGACTATCAGGAAAGGTCATTGTCTGCTTTTGTGAGTAAGGTTCAAACAGAGAGTCTCGTATCAGATGCTACATTACAGGTTTTGCCAGCGTTTATTTGGGGTATGATGCGTGGCTGGTAAAACTGGCAGTGAAAGCCTCTCAATAGGAGGAGTTACACAAATGGAAGTGCATTACTGCCTGTACTTTGTTTATCTTCAAAATCAGTGCTTGTGCAAGAAGAAATTTTCTGGGACAGCTTTGCCAATGGATAGTCAAAATCTGTTAATTTGCAGTTGAAGCAGAAGCTGTACCTTCTGGACAAAGAAGTGATGAAGCATATGGATTGCCAATGGGTTAAGACGTTAATTCCTACACGATCCAAGTGTGGACATGCTTATTCCAAAGAGTGTGCCTTGTGCCTCAGCAGTCTAACCTTGTAATTCAGCGTAACGTAGTGGAATTAGAACATAAAACATACGCAGTTAATAAGTAACAAATGCATATGTAGACAAGCCTTCTTTTTTATTTTTTTTTAATTTGTTTAAAAATATTTTATAGCTTCTCTACCCAGGAGATGTATTTAAGTTGCCTAGTAAGATGTCAGCCTCTCTCCCTAGGCCTCACATACTCTGTGCTTCTCAGTCCCTTCTTCTTGGACGACTAATTTGGCTGAACCCCCTCATTGTTTAGCTGAGAAGAGGGTTCATTCACTCTGCAACAGCTGTAGTAAGTGTGGGCTTGATTACTATGCAAGTAACAACTTTTCCAGGGTAAATAGACAGAAGCTTGTGTAAATAGGCAGTCTGCAAATCAGAGATTCCTTGTGGTAGAATTTATCTTTGCTCTGACTCATTGAAATATTTATTTTTAAATAAGAGCGTGCTGGGTTTGAGCTTTCTATTTTGTTTTGTTGGTATTTTGCTTGTTTGATTTAAAAAGCATTGCCTTTTGTGTTGGGTCTTAGCTGATCCCTTCTTTCTCTTCAGCTTTTATATCTCTGGAGCTTGCAGAGATGAGATCTCTGCTTTTATACAAAAGAAAATGGAGACTAGGATGTAAACACACTGTTCTGACTATGGAGATAAAAAAAAAAAAAAGTTGCATATTAATTTGTCCTCTGTGGGCATGAAAAGGCAGGGACACTTGGGAAGTGGAGAGGTATCTCTCTCTCCTTTTTGGCTGTAGGATTAATATAAAGAGAAAGGTAGAGACCAGCCAAATTCTCTAATGTCGTTCATTGCTTTGAGCCCAGAGGATGGAGGGAAATTCTGCTTAAACAGTGATATTTGTGGGGCTACAGACTGGAGATGCATGGAGCAAGCAGTGACTGGGACTACTTCCCAAAAGAGTTTATGGAAAAATCTGTAAAAATCCTATGCCAGGGATCTAGCAGTGACTTGTTCAGTTTTCAGTAGGGTAAGGTATTTATGTACCCACAAATAATCATCTAGGTCCCATACATGAAGCAAAATACTCCCATCCAAACTTATTATTACTGAAAAGCACCTTACAACCAACCCTTTAACACAAAAATGGTTATGCTACAATAGTGCTGGTGACTGATGTGAACAGTATGCTGCTTGTTTGCTATTTATTTTTTTATTTATTTATTTTGCATGTGGTCTTCTGAACTGTGATGAACTTCCAGGATGTGAAAAGCTATATGGGGGAAGAGGAAAAGGAATAGGATGTCCCTGCAAGCTCAGCAAAAGGGCAAAAGTCCAGGGTCAAGCGCTAGAAGAAAAGATAAAAATCACCTGATGCTTTAGCAAAAGAGCAGGCATTCTGGGACAAGAAAAATTCTGTCCCCATGCCAGCCTTGGTGGGAAGGCATTTCAAAACCATTAGGAAAGGGGAGAGGGAAACCACCCTCATGTTGAGCCTGCTTTGCAAAGCCAGGACCATGGGTGAGAAGGGCAGTGACAGCTTTCAGAAACAGGTGAGAACACTTCCAAACTTCTTGTCATGCAAGTACAGTAGTATGCAAGTGAAAGAGAAAAATGAATCTTTATAGAGCAAATATAATTTTAAAATGAGTTGTTACTGAACCTTCGCTGCGTTATTTTTTCTAATGGTTACTGTGAATAGAACAAGTAGTAACATTTATTCTGTGAAATTACATTGTTCCTTGTGGCAAGTGTCGTCCTTTTTATTATGTCATCTGTTGGAAATAATAGGAAATTTAAACTTAAGCGTTTCAAAAAATAAAGCTTTTTTGATGTAGTGACATGGTTTTACCAGATTTCAACTTCAGATCTGATCATGCCGCAAATCAGATCTTTTAGATCAAAGATGGGGATTTGCTTTAGTGTTACGTAGCTCTCTAAGCAGGCTTATTTCTTTAAGCAACTCGTTTACTGTGAATTAGAAGAGTCTATTCAACTTTTTATCCACAAAGTTTATTCAGCCTTTGTGTGTCCAAGGTCCATGGACCTCTCTCTTTTTTTTTAATCATTTTCTGTGATGCTGTTCACATCAAGTTTTACATGTTACTTCAGTGTTTGGCTGTGTTTTGTTCTTTTTATTAATAAAGAAAAATAGAGAAAAATGTGATATATAGTTAAGAGATGAAGAGAATTCAGATGAAAATAGAAGATAAGGATCAGAGTGGTGGATCTGGTGCTACTTCCACTGAAATCTGTTGCCAAGTTTTGGTGGGTTTCTGTGGGAGCAAATAGTAATGTTGTTTGTTCAGTCATGAATGGATTACATACATCAGAGAACATGGAAGACTCCAGATAAATATCAAATACATATAACCAGCTCTGGAGAAGGCAATATCATCTAGGGCATTCTTTAATTGCATGTGCTAGGTGGTACCCTGCCTCTATTTGTGGCACAGCTGAACTTGTAGATCAGCTGTTAGCTACTATTTGCCATGGATGCCTCTTTAAAATCTTGTAAATCTGAGCCCCCGATCTTCTGACAGGAATTCAGTTTTGCTAGAAGAGATGATCTTCAGAGGCTAAAACCAAATCTTACACTGTCAGTGACTATGTTTTCTGCTATATTTTTATTGTAAGTAAGCTGAATGCTCTATTCTTTAAGGTTTTCTTTCTCAACAGTTTTTTTTGTTTGTTTGTTTTTTCAAAGCATGTTGAGTTTTTTAGACCAGCACTCTCCTCAAGAGCACTTGCTTTTTCGAGAGTCCATTCTCTATGTCGCAGCTTCTGGTGAAAAAAAAAAAAAAAAAACAGTCAGCATGCCCCACTGTAATTTGCTGTTACTGACAATCTAATTAAATATGTTCTTTTTTGTTGTTGTTGTTGTTTTGTTCTTTCTATAGTATTAAACACAGAATATATAGCTGCAAACTGAGCTAGAGGCTTAAAGGATTTTTTGAGCTCTCAGGATCTTCCAAATCCCTTTACTGTTCAGCATGCTAAACATGTCAAAACTTTCATCCTTTAAATGTAGCAGAAGACTCTTTTGTGACCTTTTTTTTTTTTTTTTAACCTGCAAGAAGGGAAGCAGGGGTCCTTGAGGTTTCCAGATTTTCACCTTTCAGTTAAAATCTGAGCAAATCTTGGATGTACTGTTTAGTCCAATTTCCTGGCTTTTCATGCTCCTGCAGCCTTTGCTGTAGGCCATTCAGCTGACGAATGATGTGAAAGCACCCACCATCTTCCAATTCTTGATGAATGGAGTGGTGTTGGTATAGCTTTTCTATGCACCTGCTTGCCATAGGCACATGTTCAAAGATGAGACATTTTAGTCACAGGCAAATGAGAGAGGAAAGAAAGTTTCAGTGCTGAAATAAGTTAGCTTCAAAGGGATTTGTATCACATGCATCGTCACCATGACTATAACCTGAAGCAATCCATTCTGTTTCTGTATTTTCAGTAAAGCATCAGGAGGAGAGTGAAATTAAGGTTCACAGTGTAGTGATAGGATACTTGAGGGCAGCATGAAGCTCTTGCTGTACCTAATATGGTTTATTTTACTATCTAAAATGAACAGAAAACATCGAGGGAAATCTATTCCAACACAGTGTCTAGATCTGCCTTGAAGAATAACATGGAGCAGGCAGCCATCTGCAGGTCCTTTGCACTGATATGGGTTTTAGAACTGGGGTTTTACCTTGCTGTTTCTGAAAAGTAAGGTAGCGGATCAGTAAGGTAGAGCTCAGCTGGTATGTTTGGGTTGGCTGTATGTTGGTCCTGTTTCTTAATTAGAATTGATAATCAGAGCAGCTAGGGAGAACCAGAATACAGGCATGCTTATCTTGCAACCAGCTATGCCTCCCATGTTTATGTGATGTGAAAAGTGAGACAAAAGCCTGCCTGATGTTATAAGTCTAATGGTACCAATATACCATAGTTATCTATGCTTTATAAGCTTTTCTGTGTTTCTGATGGTACAAGGAGAGCCTCAGTGAAGGGTCTGTCAAAAAACAAATGAACTGGAGCATTTGTTTATTTTACAATGCATCACAGCACAGTTGAGGTTGGAAGGGACCTCTGGGGTCACCTTGTCCAACAACCCTGCTTATTTCTGCATTTATCTTCTTTCTGGATTTTCTTTTGATTTTTTAGTGTTTATTGTGACAGTAGGTGGTGTTTAATGACATGATATTTATTATAGATTAATATTGGCGTGATGCTGGTTTCTATCCTATGGCAGAGGATAGCAAAGTTGCAAGATCTGAATCAGGTCTACCTCTCTGCCAACAACAAAACCTGTAGTTTATTATTTTGTTCCTAAAAGCAGAACTTATTTTGTTAATAATAATAATTTTAAAAAAAAGTACATTCATTATATACATGTATACTTAACAATGTGCATGACTGTAATTGTTCTGTGTCTTGTTATTGATACAAATATTTACACTATCGTCGTTTTAGTAGTTACACAATAAAATGCCTCATCCCTCAGTATAGTAAAACAAGAGAAACAAATTCCCTGCTGGATGTAAACTTTGACCAGTACTCTCGATTTGAACCTTTCTACTTGAAATTTTAGAACCAACTAATGATCTAAATCTCTTCATCTATCCCTAATTCTCGTTCTATCCCAAACTGTAAGTTTCAATCCAGATTCATGAGTCTCGGCACATTACAATTCACGAGTCTAGTTTCATTACAATTTCATAAGTAATTTATTGCAAATATTGAGAAAACCTATAGTTGAACTGCTAGTGATTTCATCTGACAAAAAAAAAGAAAAGCTTTTGCATTTAAATATTGAGTAGAAGATGTAAGATGTACTTTATGAGCAACTTGTTTGCTGTTGTGCAGACAACTGTTTGGTTATGCATTCCTATAAATTTCTTTCTGTTAATGTAGATGGCATTTAATGACTTACTCATTGCCATTCTCTTCTTTGGACCTTGCTTGTTGCTGGGTGTCATGTTCTCTTAACTAAAATAAATAATTGAGAGGCTGAGCTCCCATGATTTTTAAAGATCTAATAACTAATAACTTTTTTTTTTTTCTGTTTGGGTTGACTGTTATTTCTCCTGCTTTCTTAAATTGCTATCACGGTTGATTATATTCTGCTTTTATTATACCAGAGATTTTAATTGGATCTGATAGTCTTGGTTACTGCTTATCCTTCCTCCCTGCTTTTATAGCTTCACTATAAACACCTCTGTTGTGTTCCTCCTGAGACAAATGTCTTGCCGTGGAGAGCAAATTGCTTCAACCAGCCAAACAGAATTATAAAAAAATAATAATAATAATAAAAAAGGAAAGCTATAAAACACACTAATGAAACAATGTAACAAAGCTATTATATGCACATTGATAGAGACAGTCAGTATATTAAAGTATGTTATTTTCCATGGAGCTGAGTGTGGCTGTCTGATTCATGTAGGCGTTATAAAAAGCCCGCTCTGAACATCTGCAAAACTAATACATAGTTGACGGCCACAGGTTGAGTGCCTTTTTGAAGTAAAATGACAGCTAGAGAGGATTAACTTAAAGGGGTGATAAGATTTGACAAAACTATTTCTAATCCAATTCTTCCTCCAAAGTCATGTAACCTGACTGGCAGAGCAGCTCTACTTCCTTCCTTTTCACCAGTAAATGGAGGCACAGCCAGTGCATTAGCCTACCTAGGCTGCCTTGAAATATAACTAATTTCCAAGTTACAAGAAAATTCAGTGTTGAATGTTTCTAGCCCTGAAGCACAAATGACTCATAATCAATTAATATCTAAATTATTTTGTCCATCTGTTAGACTGAATTGAGGAGAACTAATAGTCATTAGTTCTTTTATTTTAAAAGTTTTCCCTGTGGTAATGATGAAATTATGCCATTACTTTGTTCTAAAGAAAAAAAAAAAAAACATCCCTATTCTAGTGTTAGCTTGTAAATTACTTATGATATTTAGCTGAGAAGGATCTCCCACATTTTCACCTTTTTTCAAAATGTATGTTGTAGTTTTAGTCTGGTTGTAGTATTTTTTGCCATGTATACATCAGCAAATCTGCATCAATTTAAATTCTTTAAAATTTGGTGAACCAAACTGGATAATTATCTGCAAATAGATTAGCAGTACATTAATAAAAAAATGCTTAGTTACATCACTAGGAGCAATTGCCATAAGAATGGGAACCTCAAGATTGAGCATGTTTTTGTGGATACTTCATAATCAGCAGTGATATTTTTAAAGACCGTTAAGATAATTTATGCTGGTTTGGAAGCACTTAGCAGACAGTAGCTGACTTTGTGGTCTCCACAGAGCTTAAGAAGATGTGGACTGTTGCTATGAAGAGATGATTTCTGTATTAAGCAGTACTAATTTTTCAACTTCCAACATCATATTTCCCTAGTTGGGACTTGTATTATTTAGCTCATTTATAAATGATTTCAAAAGATTTGTTTTTGTCCAGGATGCTCTCATTTCAAATGGAAAATAAATTAATGGTTGTGATTCATCTCAAAATTTCCATAAATGAAAATAACAGCTGCTTCTGCTGATTGTAAGAGTAGATGCAAAAAGTATGACTTTAATTTTGTAAAAACATGCTATCTACTGGTTTCCTTTGCCATCCACTTATATTTTAATAAGAGCCCTGTGCTTCCTTGGAGGGTTCACTCATTTTATCTCTACTTACAAGTGACTAGGCAGCCAGCACTACTGAAGCTGTTGATAAACCCAAATTCTGCAGAGAAAAAACATAGACTACTCTATGGAAAAAAACAATATTACTCTAAGTATTGATTACGAAAAAGCTAATTACACAAGTACTAAAGTTTGTTCATGTCAGATTACCCAGCTTTGGGATGTTGGTAACCTTTTCTTAGACCAGATTATCTGGTGTAAATTGCCAGAAAATTTGTCCTGATAAATAAAAGAAAACAGGGTAATATGAAACAGTAAGTAGATGGTGCCTCCTATGGTGTTACTTCTTCAGGATCCTCTATAACAGCACTTGCCACAAAGCTGCTCAGTGCCCTTCTTTGGGATTTTGACTGCACCCTTTTGCTTCTGGCATGTTCAGTGGTGACCCATTAGTTAGCTCTGGCAGTGGCTGCGATACATGATAACTGTTGAACCTGAATGTTGAAGAGTGGTCAATTTTCTCAAACAGTATGAAGAAAAGAGATACCATACTCCAGACCCTGTTAGATTTTCTTGAAAGGTGTTCTTGAGAACCACATGAGATTTGCTGGGGAAGGGAACCTGTATTTATCTTAAGATGGATACATATCCATCCATACGTAAGTTCATATAATTCAGAGCAAATAAGGCGTGGGAAGCAGTAGGAGTTCAGGCTGTCAGCAAAAATTAATTTAAGCATCAGCGACTGGACATGAAAACACAGGGAGAAAGAAAAAGAGAAAATGGAAGTCTGCAATGTGATACTATTAACCTGCTGTGTTAAATGAGGAAAGAGGTCTGTTTTGTCTGGTCTTTTGTGCTTTACCTGGCTTCTGAGCTGGCATTGCTGAAGAGTTGGACAGCCACAAATTCAGAAGAGATTAAATGAAGTGACTGATTTTTTGTCAGCTTTCTTTACGAATTGGTAAATAAAGTAGTCTTGAAGAACAGTTCACATACAGTATTCATTTAGTTATAGAGGCGCGAGGGCAGGAGCTCCTTTTAATTCCTCCTAAGACAGTTGGAGAGTGCATTGAACAAGAAACTGGGGGGATGTAGAGGAGGAAATGGAGAATGGGAAGAGGTAATTCAAACTTTCTCAAATTTCAATCAAACCAGTGCTGGAAGCAGCTTCCCACAAGCTCTGATTTAAGCAGAGAAGTATAAAAATAAAGTACTTGGCATTTTGAGATACTCTGAAGAGTGAAAGTTTTTCACGTATGATACCCTTAAAACAGAATTCACATTTGAATCGCCTGGAAATGTATGAACAAAGAGAGATAATGTGTCCTGAGAGCCCTTGCAGCTTTCAAAGGTAGATATGTATTTCTTAAATAAACACTTTAATACAGAAATTTTCTGCTCTCAGATGAGAGGGGCTGCTGGGTCTACAAAATTGCTGGTTCACGGACAACTCTTCAGCTGAGGCTCATAACATCTCCAGCATTTGCAACTGACAGCATGGTGCAGATGTACTTTGTGGATGCTTTAGGGTACTTTGGGTTACAACGTCTCCAGGTACTTCAACATTCTGTCAAGGGCAGAATGTCACTTTCTGTCTCTTTAGCTGATCATTTCGATGTTGAGCTCTTTCTTTAAATCTGAGTGGTACAGTAGTTCCTAGTCCACTTCAAAGAGTGATTTAATGTTTCAGTCTGGCCATAAACCATTCTGTGGTTTATAAAATATCTGAGTCATCTCTGCATTCTTGATGGAGATCTGTTTCTCTGATTGCTCTGAGATGGTATGGTCTCATATGAGGTTCGATGGTGGTCTGGAAGGTAGGTAGTGCATGCTTAGCTGTTTCTCATTGTGGTTATCTGTCAGACTCTAAATTGGGCAACTTTGAAGAAGTAGTGTGTGACAACCATCAGCCAGGTTTGAACTGTGCAATTTATAGCCGAGCACATTGGCTAGTGTTGGAAAAGCCAAGTAGCAGGTCCAGCCCATATTCTGCAAATCACACAGAAAAGCTTGCAAAACACACTTACCAGCTGTGTACTTAAAATGTGTAAATTGCAACACACTTCATGTCTCCTGTGAACTTGAATTCTGTGGGGCATCCTCATGATAGCAAGTTAAATGTGGATCTGATTTGTGCTTCTTCGATTTTTATTTTTGGCAACAGTTTGCCTTAATTTTAGGGAGTGCAAATTAATAATTACAAAATAGAATCATGTATTATTTATATTCTGTTTTACATATATTCCTCTAACATGCATAAGCCAAAAAGTGTGCTTGTAGTGCAGAAATCATACCAGCAGTACATTGCTGTTGGAATCAGTATTTAGGGAATCAAGTTTGTGGTTTCAGTTCTGTAAATGAGTTAAATGTTGGAAACACTTCATTGATTTTTGCAGCTCAGATCCTGACTGAAGCCAGCTAGGATTTTTATATATTTTTTCCCATAAAAAAAATCTGAAGTTTTTTATGGTCTGGGCTTCCAAGACTGCTGGGCAGACTACCTGAGAGCTTGGGCCCTGAGAAGTCTTTCACAGAACTTCAAAACTTTTGGGTTTCATTCCAAGCTGGAATAAAACCAGTCTTTTAAATATCTACACTCTCTGCAGAGTTGTGTGACCTTTTTTTTCATGCTGCTCTCCTCCAGACTTGCTTTTAATTTTACTTCCAAGCTATGCACTTTACATTTCAGTTTGGCTTATTATGGTCATGGGTCTTTCATTACTGAGAGAACATTACTGTCTTTAATATTAAAGCAATTGTGTTAGGGAGTTATTGCCAAGTGCTAAGTTTGGGGTGAAAGTACTTTTTCCTTGTCCATTTCGTCAATCTTCATTTTCATCTTGTTTAGATAGGGGTTGCCAGCCTGCCATTAATGAGCATCCTAATTAGGCTTGCAATGGTGAACCCAAGCAGGCTGTCAAACCAGTGTTCAAAGAGGATGCAGAAAGCTAAGCCCTGTCATCAAATTAGTTGACAGACTTATGCAGGCTAAGGTACAGCTGGATCCACCACATACACATTGAATAAGAGAGGAGGCAGAGTAGAATGAGAGATCCCATAATGTATGACCACTTTCCCAATGCCGCTGTCTGATCATACATCACATTCACATTCATCATGTACAAAGAGAAACCCCTCAGACTGTATTCCCCAACTTTGCCATTTCCCAAAGAGTTGAACCATGAGACCCTTGGCTGTATCGAAGACCACTGAAAGATGTAAAAATCCAGATCATCATCTGACTTCTGCCCATTATCAGAAGGAAATGATCAACTGAAGAAAGAAACATGAAAATGCCTGTTCAGGTCTCAGATGTAAAGCTAGGAGGAAGGAAAATGTAACTGGATTTCTTATTTTTCCACAAAAACTTGCATATAGTATGTGTATGTATATGTATGAATAGTACAGTATTGCAGTGAAAGAACTAGGAAAGGAGTATAATGTCAGTTTTGATAACTTATGGATGCTCTTATTTGTGTTAAACTTTTTTTGTAGTCTGAACATCTGAAAGAGATAAGTGAAGATTTATTTCCAGGAAGCAGTAGTAAGAGTATATGAAGTTAACTGAATTTTTATTTGAATCTAAAATTAAAACTTAAATTCAATATTGTCATTTCTGTTCACTATGCTTGTTCTATCAAGCAGCCCAATCTGAGGTTTTGTAGTGTATTGTCTGTCTCTCTGTCAGTGTAGCGATATTCCCTGAGGTATAGTTTTTAGTGTTTGCTCAAGGAATTTTTTATATTTGTGCAATACTAAAAAGATGTATACATTCAATGTATTTGGTACTTCTAATGTACGATAAAATTAAAAAAAAAAAAGGGGGGGGGGGTCTGGGGGGAATAAGAGATATGTCTCAACTGCATACTTCCCCTTGGCAGAAGGGGAATAGAGGCATAGAATCCCCCCCCGGGAGAAATTGGTGGAGCTGCTTTTGGTTCTGACAAATATTTTCTTCTATGGATTTTAAAATAAATTCCATGGGATTAGATTTCACTGTGCATATACATATATATAATAAAAGTCCAAATGACAAATTTAAGCCTGTTACAAATGTACATCCCTTTACAGGACCAGAAAGTAATATTGTGTGATGTGAAAAGCTACTTTTCAGATTGTGGTACTTGGCTCTGCAAAGATTTGAGAAAGTCAAGAAAGTCAATGAAGGGCATAGAAAATTAATGATTGTTGAAGACCAGTTTGTGTATTCATTCAAAATAATTGCATTTCCGTAGCTTGCTTCCATTCTGAACATTTAATATAGTTGATACTTCAGAATGATTTATATAATTTCCATTAAGAGCATTTTATTATTTTGACTGCTCCTTTTTCATATTTAGTTTTTTTTTTTTTTAAGGTAAAATCTTCCTATAGTGAGTTTCCCTTTTACCACAATGTATTATAAAAGTCCTCTAATTTTTGGTCTTGTAAATCTTCCTTTGTCCAAGTTTTTTGAGATGCCCAATACATCAATTTCTATTTAAATCGGGTGTGTCATTTCATTTTGCCCTGTTGGCTTTCTTTGGAAAAGAAATGTTTGCATGGAAACATACACTGAATATATCTGTCATCTCATTCCTTTTCCGTATCAATTTTAGGGAAGATTTTTCTCCTCTTAGGAAAGTAGAGTTTGTCCATCTTCATCTTTAATTGTATAATAAGTTGCAACCAATCTGAATTTGAAATGATTGCTGCTTGATGCAGTCTTGCTTTGGATAGATACCTTTCTGCACCTTGCTGCCTTTTCTCCCATTGCTTCTGGTACCCGTATGGACCACAGCCACTAAAGCATTATCTTTGCGGAGCCCAATGCATTTGTCAGAGAGAAAAATTGGTATGCTACTCCCATTTATTTTGTATCTGATAAAATTTTCCATAACTTGTCCTTTCTGATCAGATGGCATCCTGCTTTTCATGGGGTGACCGAGTCAGATCATCCTTTGTGTCATCATCTGTTGTTGATACAAAGTCCAATTTGTGTTTTCTGTTGTTAGTGCTTTTGTTGTTGTTACTTTGTTTTCCCCCCTTCCAGGAGTTAATGCTCTGCTGACTTGAAATACCCTTCCTCCTTAGTATCACACAGTCTGCTGGCGTGGGCTGCTTTGTGAAGGAGGAAGGGAGGTTCTTCAGGTTGGATGGTAGGAGAAGGTTCTTCACTGAGAGTATCATTAGACACTGGAACAGGCTCCCCACAGAAGTGGTCATGGCCCCGAGCCTGACGGAGTTCAAGAAGTGTTTGGACAGCACTCTCAGACATGCAGTCTGATTTTTTGTGTGGACCTTTGTGGAGCCAAGAGGAGCTGGACTTGATGCTCCTTGTGGGTCCCTTCCAACTCAGGATATTCTGTGATTCTGTTCTGTGAGTCTATGATATCCCTGCAAACATCATCTATATTCTACTTTGTCTTTTGGGATATATCCAGTTCAGTCAATCTGACTTCAAGACAAAGTTCTTGGAATCTGAAGATGATGAGCTTTTGAATTTTGGAATTTGAAGATGATGAGCCTTTGTGCACTTGCCCAAGGCAACCACACCTACTGCACTCTGTACAACTACATTGGAACTTTTAGCTTCTGGTTGCTTGAAGATTTTTTGGTTTGCTTTGTTTGACCCCTGAATTAATTTTGTTGATACTTGTTTTCCTTGATACTTTACTTTTCCTCAAGAGTCAGGGTGGAGAACCCCATAATCTCCTCGCAGTTCATAGTTCAATTTCCGTTGCGGCCTGCTTCTCCTTTACCGCAGTGACTTGAGTTTGCTCTGTGGTTTATGTCCTGCAGCTCTACTTCCTCAAGGAGTTCATTTCTCAAGAATTACCCTATGGGTTTTACTATTTTGATTTCATACTAAGTGATACACAAAAATAGCAAGTTTTCACTGAGGGTAAAAACTTCATAACTTTTCCAAGAAAATTCAGCTTTTGATGGTGAAAATTTATTCTGAGGCAGAAGGCAGTATGTGAATTCAGTAGAAATTTAACACAAATAGAGTATTAGGCATTTTTCACAAAAGCATATTTCACACCAAAACATATTTCACACCAAAGCATATTTCACACCAAAGCATATCTGTACAAATAAGTAAGTTTTTCTTTTAAACAACTAATGTATTTCTAACAAAAAAATCTTTCTTGGTTCCTTTTGTATGACTTTTAAGTGATTTTCCTGGTGGTGCCTATTTTTTCAAGGAGCTCATATCTTATGATAGCTGTAGGGTGGATTTGTTTGACACAACACACTGCTGTTAATATCTTTTGTTCAGCTTGTAGAATTTGATTCTTTTGTCACATGTCTGTACATTCAGCACAAGGATGTTTCATTTTCTCCGCATTATTGGCATGTATTATGTTTTTCCATACCGACAATTCCCTATGAAGTTCTTTGTTTATGAACAGTAACAAAAGGTATAAATATATATTTACATCATCCCTTCAGTACATAATTATTTTAAAATACGAAGAATCACATTTAGAAAGGAAAAAGAAGTTCTGTTCTCATTGAGATTTTTGAAGGTAATAGTTTTTTTTAGTAGATAAATTCATCAACATTAGGTCCTTGTCTGTTTCATGATAGTAATTCATTAAAATCAGTGACCTTTCTACTAGATTACCAAAGTGAATTTTAGCAATATAATAGCTCTTAATAGCCCAAGCTCTCCTACAGTATGGATGGCTTTCACAGTATGGATGCTGGTGATTTGCAATTGAGCATAATTATTTCCTGCCGTCTTCTCTTTGTACATAATATCTGGACAATTATGTTTGTGAACATAAATTCAGGATATGCTCCATGCTTATGACTCAGATTTACTCTCTCTGGATCTACATCCAACTTAAATGTGTTCCCTGTCTTTCAGACATCTGTTCAATATCTAATCACCTAAACTAAATGCTCTAATCCTTATTTGTTTACTGTAGTCATTCTGGACAAGCCACTACATTCTCATACAGCCCGTATTCCTCAGTTCTGCCCTCTTTCAGGATCTTTGCGCTTGTCCAATATTTTGAATATACCTAATTCTATCTGGAAAGCAACTTTGAGGTACAGACTTTCCCAGTAAAAGGTGCACAGCTATAATTTGTTCCTTGCAATTGCAAAATCTGTCTCTGGTCTTGATAAATACAATCTCACCCAGCTAGAAGCTATTCAAAATACCGGTGAAAGGTTATTTTTCTAGCTTATTGCTCTAATCATCTACCTGTTCTTGGGTATGCCTTCTTAGTGTTACAAAACACAAAGCTTTTACTTTTTTTCTTAGAGCTTTTCTTGAAGTGTTTATTTTAAAGGGTGTTCAGATGTCAGCTCTTGTTTTCTTTGCCCTTCTATTATTGTTCACTGCTTTCTTTCTCAGTAGTCTTGCTTCTGACATGACTGTCCCTTGCACGTGGAAAGAGCACGCTACTAATTCACACTAAACCAGTTTTTTATCCCGCTTCAAACCTTCCTCAGAACTTTTTTGTCACCTTGCCTTTGATTAACTTGACAATGCATAGGCAGCTGTTATGCTGAGACAACTGCCTACTGTGGTGAGTAATATTCCCTTGCTTCTTTGTACTCCTCATCCACCTGTCTACCCATCTCTTTCTCTGTCTACCTACATATCTATTTTGTTTTTACGCTTCAGATACTATCTTTTAGGAGGCAGGTACTCTTTCACCATTATGCACGTGCTCAGATGGGTTTTGACCTATAGGATTTCCTCTTGCAATGTGCAATGTTGCTAAGAATATACCTATGTTGAGGTCCCATACTAGCCTAATTTGTTGGCTGCTTTGGTCCCACCCTCCTCTCTGTTCCTAATTGCATGTTGCAGTTCCTTTGTGCCAGCTCTACCACATATTTGACTGTTTGCTGAGTTGTTCCAAAATGTTAACCCAGCAAGTAATTATCCACTTTTCATGTAAGATGGCTATGATGTTACTTTCTATTAACAATCTTCGAGTACATGAAATACCTTTTTTTTTTTTACTGCATCTGTATCACCAATTAAAACTTGGATTTCAAGTATGTTTCTTGATGTTGTCATAAAAACCATGAAAGGATAAGAATATTTAATGTAGCTCTAGTGTGAATCAGTTTATACAAAGAGTTATTAAATTGTCTAGAACTTGCAAACTAAATTATTACTGGAAATCCTGGAAAAAAAAATAGACAATCAAAAGCTATCTCAAGTAACAGAAAGTATGACAAAAACCTTTATAGTTAAATGTGAAAGGTAATTCCAGTAAAATCAGCACATTATGTTGTCTTACCATTATGAGGGAAGAAAGAGATTTCAGTTCCAATGGTTAATGCACTCAAATATGTTGTAACATAAAGAATGATGTTTGAAGGAATTGAGTAATACTGGGTGCGTAAGTATGTGTAGTTGTAATGACTGCATCAAGCAACTTACACCTTTTCTAATTTAATAAAATTTTATTTATTCATACGTGTCTCTCCAGTACCAGAGATGGTCATAACTCCTTGTCTTCCCAGAGTCTACTCTATCACCTATGGTTCCTCTGGGGGGGATTTTAGCTATAGAAGACATTACATGTTATTATTTCATATTTAATATTGGTAGACTAGTTCTGCTGAGTGCATACCTGAATTAGATACTATAAAAATGTAAAGGGGATTTAAAAAAAAAAAAAAAGCCAAACAACAACAACAAAAAAATTCACAACTAAACAAAACTCTTCTATAAGGCTTAGTTCAATACTTCAATCTCAATTATGATTTGCCTCATTTGTACGCATCAGCACATAGTATCTGGATATAAACTGTTACTCAGTGTGCAAATCCTAATTTAATTTCTTCTGTTGTTTTACTGCTATAGTCACCGAAGTGCTAAATTAGTGTCTAGATCTTTCTAGTATCCATTGTGGTTACTGAAACTAAAAAATACATTTGTTCATTTGAAATCCTAGGTGCTCTTCATAAACCAATCTATCAGAGAATGTCTTAAATCGTTGATAAAGTAATAACATTTAATTTTCTGCACTTTGAACACATTGGTTACTTGTGGTTTTCTCTCTATCGTTAGTCTCCTGTAGATAGTTGCATGTATTATGATTTATCTAGTGCAACATTACCCCCACTGTTGGCCTTCTGCATACAAGCATTCTCTGGAAAGAGAAATTAGCCTTTTGTGCTCTCATTTGTAGCATTTTCCAAAAATGAATGTGTTCTTCAATATTTGTATATTCCTGTAGAGTCAACAATGTATCTCTGGCTCTAAGGTTGCAGTTCCTCCCCTCTTGCATCTCAGATGAATTAGCTTTGACATTTCCAGTTTTGGCGATCATGGAACCACAAATCTTTCTTTTAAAGATCAAATTATCCATAGCAATTAGTTCCTCATAGAATGTCAAAAGCCCTGGTTTTTTTTTGTTTTTGTTTTTTTTTTGTGACAGATGGGTAAATTTCCCTTGGTTAACCAACAATAAACATTTCTGGTAACATGCAATACTGGAGCATCATTTAATTACAGTCTTTAAATCAAATTATTTTGAGGCATACATGTATTTTGTTTGTTCAACTTCCTATACTGTTTTGGTCTCACAAACAAGGTGGAGCTGACATACTAAGACAATAGGAAAAATGTTCAGAAGTGGCAAGGTATGGAAGGATCTTAACTCTCACTTGAAAAGTAACAGGCATTTATGACCTTAAGACCACAGAACTTCAGTGTTGTTGAAATAGACTCAGTCTCAAACACCAGTTACTCTAAGGGAGATTGATTTCAGTCAGAGGTAGAAGTCTGCCTGAGTCTACGTGACATGCCAAAGCAGAGGGCCACCTTCTCTTAATACTGCAGTTCCCACTTGTGCAGTGACTTGCCTTTCCTTTATATGAACAAACAATTTGCCTATATTTATACATAACCTCAAAAGAGTTAATGAAATTATTTTCAAGTAATGTACCTTTGTTTTCCATAGCAATGAATTGTTTGCAAGTTATCAATTACAAGTTACAAGGTATTAGTTAAGAACAACTCACCAGTATGAGAACGAGAATTCTAAATTGATAAATTAATAAGAGGTTGTTTTCTTTTATGTCTATGGAGCACTAGTGTTGCTAACTATATAACTGATTGAAAATACAAAGAGAATAATGTAAGCAAAGTTCATTCAGGTACCATGTGTGGCCTCTGAATAGTCTGCCTCTTACAAAAATAAAAAAATAATAAATCATTCTTTCAAATACATGATGTTGAACCTGCTTTCCTAAACATGCTCAGTGAGAAGGTAGTGTGCTATTTTTTTGTTGCTGCTGTGATCTTGAAGCAATGTTAACTGATGCCCATTCACACTGAAGAGTGTGACACTGCTATTTCTGGCACTCATTTGTGCCGGTTTGTATCTGACACTTGGAGTCCTTGTGCTGAGGAGGTTATTCAGGCAATGTCCAGCTCTTGGAAAGAGACAGCTTGATTTGTTGTATCCTGTGACGCTGGAACTGGTTTTCTTACCCATGCTGCCATCGCAATCTTGTCCAAGATTTTCATTTTACATAATGATTTCACAATAGTTGTTTATGAAATAATTGGATGTACAACAACCAAATATTCTATATTCGTAAAAGTACCAATATCTGTCTCTCTTTTATTATTTTTAGTAAAACTGCTTTCCATGCCTACAGCTTTTTACATTATCAGAGTACTCACAAGCATTAGTTCAACTAAGAAATCTCTGGTGTTTTATATTGCTGGTATAGCAGGGAGATTTTGTGTATAATAGAAACTGATTTTGGAGGCATTAGGAAAAGGTATAGAAAGAGGGCAAGAGCAAATGACACAGCTACTTAGAAAATGTGAAGTTCATTATATAAGCAGTGAGCTTGGGATGCCATTGTTTCAAAGTATGGTAGCTTTGAGTTGTATCAAATTATCCTGTCTCAGTTTTTGAACCAGTAAAATACCACATGATTACAGCAGTGAATTGTGCCATCATCTTATACAAGATGCACGTAATCTCTAGGCTAGAACTAAGACTTTACAGTTCTTTTGGAGACTGCGGAATGAATTTGGAGAACTATTTAATGAAAATTTCATTTTGTTTTTCTAAGTTTCTTTGATGAGTCTGGGACAGTACTGAGGAGAGATTTCCTGTAGTCTCTCTGAAACAGTTATGGAGATGGCTACTCTGTGATGACATCTCTCTGTCTGTATGGGGTATTTCCTCTATACTTTCCTGCAGTTCTCTTTCCTGAAGTTCACTCTTTGTCACTAAGTTGTTGGAGCTTTTATTTCTTCTTTATGTTTAGACTTAATATATAAATATATACAGTCCAAATACTGAAAACACGTAACATGGTATTTATTTTGATAAATACAAATTAGTACTGTTCTTACCTTTATATATATATATATATATATAATTCTAATAATGGTGCTTTGTCCTTCATACAATTCAACAATAATAATCAAAACTTGCTAAGTGTCGAACATGATGCTTCAGGAGTTACTGTAGTGTGTATCCCTGAGGTGAGCTCTGCTGTTTGGAGTAGTGTCATGTAGCAGAAATTCAGAAATGTTCTGATTGTTTCAAGCTGTAAAGACAAAATATGGTGATTCACACTGAAAGTTAACATAAATTTGAAGAACCTAGTAGAATTAGGCACCAAATTACCATTAAAATATAATAGGAATTTACCACTTGACACTCAGGTGTCCTAGAAATATCTGTTCAGTACATTTTGAAATGATCAGGACCTCTGTCACTTGTTTAGAAAATCAGTTTAAAAAAGATTTAGGAATGTAAGCAAAGACTCATTAAAAATGTCAGACACAATTAATTCAAAAATCTTTCACACTGTAATAAGAAAATCAAGACAGATCATGGTTCTAATTTCAGAAGAAGGGACAAGAAAATGTTCCTGCTTTTACCTCAGCCATAAGGCTTCTAATGTCAATACTATCAGTCCTTAAGGTAACTGCTACCTTGTAGCTTCTTTCTAGTTTCAGAAATTGAAGGTAAAATGACTCAAGATGAATGCCAACATTCAATTTAAGTTCTTAAATATGTTAAAAATTAGAAATCTTGCCATTAAATCTATATTGATATCTGAAAAACAATTACTGACCCATAGGGAAGTTAAACATTTAAAAATTCCTTCTAATTTCCTCAGTTGAAATTTAGGTATTTTGACCTTTTTGAATTACAGAAGGTGGATGTAGAAGTGTTCAAGTGTGCGCTTGGTGTTGCTTTGGCTACACACTTGGAAAAATGTTGACTTTGTGGTATATTATTTTGATGCCCATAAAATATCACAGATGCCTTGGTTATCTTTTACAGGCAAATACACTGCTGTGTTTTGTTTGGTGTATGTTTTTTAATTTTATATGTAACACATTCATAACAAAATGGCTATTGACAATTCATATAATGTAGATGTGAAATCCATGGGGTTACAAATCTCAAGTCATAAGGATATGCATTTAAATTTATACTATTATATTGGCATCTTGATCAAGCAATAGGTTAGAATGTGTAGAGATGGCAGAGACTGAAAAGAGAGAAGTTGCTCCTCAAACAAAGATAGATGAGTTCAACCATCTACATTATAAATTGGTCATTCAGAATATCTGAAAGAGAATTCTGTGGCCTCTTTAAGTGTATATAAAGAAGGGAATACTTTCAGCTTTAGCAGTAAAAAGGATCTGATCAGTAGGGAGAATTTTTGGAGACTTCCAAACTTCAATGAATTGCAGTGAAAAAAACAATATTTGAAAGCTGCTTTTGGAAGGGAAATTTGGGGAAAGAAACTCTTCTGCAGCATTGTCTTTTCATGATATTAACACATAACCAAAAGTGTAAATAGAGAATCATTATTAAACAATAATAAAATATAGTAGCATAAAAGCATAAGTTTACAGCAACAGTGAAGTCAGTAATGTTGGATGTGGGTGAAATGAGAAGTTCACCACAAAACATGTTACAATTGGCACATTCTCTTAAGCCCATGTGTTCATACACAAGAAGTTTTTTATAATGCACATAATTGCCTTTGTGTTTTGTTTTTGATACAGGATGAATTTCAGATGGGTTATTCCTCCAGAATACATTGTAGGCAGTGTGAGCTTTCTTTGTCCACAGTTAGAGTAGGTAGGCAGCTAAGTGAGTTCATCTGGTATAATGCTGAACATCACTTAATTATCTTAATTAATATACTCTGACAGGAAGGGTATATTAATATGGAGTTTATGCTTCTCCTGACTTTCGTTCAGGTCAGAGTGTGGGTGGAGCAAGCTCATATTTGTTCATAATGTACTGTGCAGTTTCAAAAGCTAGAATGAATCAAAATACCACCTGGAACTACTGTTAGAGGATCATGGGTTACTGAGGTTATGATCAGATTAAATGGATCCGTCTGTTTTAGAGAGAGAGAAAACTCAATCACAATTCCTCCAGCTTCTTAAACTTCTCTTTTTGGAGGTAGTCAGAGTATTTATACTGGAAATTTCTGTGGTGTTTTTCAGGAATATATCATTTTATAAGCCTTGATTCTTGCAATTCACATTCATCCATATTTACAGAAATGGTTACAGTGTTGGGAGGCAATGTGTTATCTTAGAAAAGAAAGCTTGGAAATCCACCTGAGTAATTAAAAGGTGTTATACTTAATGAACTGTACTACAGTTTCACTCTATATTTATTCTCTATTGTCAAATAACTCCCATTATTTCCCCAATTCTATCTCTATCTTGAAGTGTTGCTGTAAGTCCAAACTGAGCAATTACATAATGTAGAGAGAAGCAGGGGAACTGTCTTCTTCAGTACATGTTCATTAAGTAGCTTTTTTTGTTGTTGTTTAAATATGCTTTAAAGCTATTCCTAAGAGTCTTTTCTTTTTTCCTTCTCTTAGCAGCCATTGTCTGCTGTACTCATCTGTCAGACATACACACATTTTTTCTTGACTTCTGAGTATTAATATTTTAAAGAGAGACATTTGGAGGAGAGGAGGAAGGTCACAAACTATTCAACAAAGCTTAGGAAAACACCAAATCAGTTTCAAGGCTACAGAGAATGCAAACCACACACTATAGTTTAAGCTGTTGAAATTATAAAGTAGGTAAATTGGATTTTTATGGAAATTTCCCAGAAAGGCTTTTATTTCCAAATACCAGTATAATATCTGAATCAGGGTGAAATCCGCATGAGATTTGCTGACTTTAAAATTCAACACTTTCATTTTATGCCATTGAGCAAAAAACTAATTTATTTTTTTTATCCATATTGCATAAATAACAAAATGAAATTTTACCCTCTGTTGGCTGGCAATACCTTGCATTAGCCAAGATGAAGTCATTAGAGAAGCATTATATATAGCTTTGCTGCATTTCAGGGTCTGCTGATGTTTCCATTACAAGCCCTGGCTTTCAGGGTTATGTAAAACCAGAAGCACAAATTTATTTCAAAGGCAAATTGAAAACTTCTGTCATCATAGAAGCAGGGCTTTTTATAATAAAACAGAGGAAAGAAACCAAGATTTACGATGACCTCTTGCATTAAGTTTAGGGGTCGGTAGTATAAGCTCCAACTCCTGCCACTGACTTGCTTTGTAAAGGCAGGCAAGTCCCTTCACTTTGTGGTGGCTGCCATATCTTCGTCTTTTTGGAATTCAGGTAACTGGGGAAATGATTCTTTTGTTAAGGATTTTAGTCATGTGGCTTAGTTCTGTTCAGGTAAAATCACCAAATAACAAAGAAAGACATTTTGTGTTGTGAAATGAAGGAGGCTGTTTCTGTCTTCAAGAATAACCGAAGGTCTGGAAAGTTGTTTGATCTTAAATGACTTTTGCTTGAGTCATTTCAAATTGGACTGATTTGAAGCCCATCAAAGGCCAGATCCTCGTCTGTATTTCCCACTGAATAAGCTATGCTACCATGGGTGATTTATGGATCTCAGTCCCAATTTTTTGCCATACAGAAGAAACTAGACCAAGATTACTGCAAAAACTGAATTAACTATAGCATTTTCCATTCTGTTTTGCATTCTAGCAAAGTGTCCTTGTCTTAATTTTCAGGCGAGTAATACAAACATATGACATCTGTCTTATAACAACTTACATGACACCTTTTTCTAACACAGTTTTCAAGCTTTACAGTTTGAAAGAGCTTCTTTAGTAGAAAGTTATCTTTATCACTTCAAATTCCCAAACAGTGTTTGGTACAGTCAGGAAAAACAAACAACCAAAAAACTTTAAACTTTATAGTCAGAACTGTGTGTGTAGTCCAACTTCACCAATAAATGTTTCTTGTAGCTAAACAAGCCTTAGCCCAAACATTCATTCTTTGGAAAGTTACTGAATAGCTGCTTTAACAAGCTTAAGTCAACAATGTAATTCAAAAACTTCTCTAGCTTCTCAGCAAACTCCCAAAAGAATGTCACATTAGCCTGGTGTCTGAAAAGTGTAATTTTCTACAGTGTAAAAAGCTTTTGAACTATTAATTCAGTGATTCAGACTAGGATACTGAAAAAAGGGAAAAGTGTTTTCTCTAAAGTGTTTAAGTTTTCAGTGGCTACAGAATGAAGAATGAAGTCTAGCACTTCTGTGGAGATGTCCCTTCTGTTTCTTTCCCTAGTTTCTATACCTTAGCACAACCCAAAAAGTGTGCGTGTATAGTGGGTTTATGGGGCAAGTTTTTGGTAGTGGGGGGCTGCGGGGGTGGCATCTGTGAGAAGAATCCAGAAGCTGCCCCATGTTAGACAAGGGACAGTTTCAGCCAGCTCCCAAGGGACCCACCGCTGGCCAGAGCCAAGCCAATAAGCCTCTGTGACAGCAAGGGAAGAAAGGGAAAAAACAAATCTCCACACTGCAGCCCGTGGAGGAGCCCCCGGTGGAGCAGGTGGATGTGGCCTGGAGGAGGCTGCGGCCCATGGAGAGCCCCCGCAGGAGCAGGCCCCGGGCCGGAGCTGCAGCCCGTGGAGAGGAGCCCACGCAGGAGCAGGGGTCTGGGGGGAGCTGCCGCCCGTGGGGGACCCGTGCTGGAGCAGTTTGCTCCTGGGGGATGGACCCCGTGGTACGGAGCCGTGTGGGAGCAGGTCTTGGAGAGCTGCTGCCTGTCAGTTCAGGAAGGATGACATCCCGTGGGAGGGACCCCATGTTAGAGCAGGGGCAGAGAGTGACCGTGAAGGAGCGGTAGAGACGATGTGTCGTGGACTGACCACAGCTCCCGTTTCCTGTTCCTCTGCACTGCTCAGGGTGAGGAGGTGGAAGAGGGTGGGTGGGGGGAAGGTGTTTTTAGTTTGTTTTCTTTGTTTCTCACTTCTCTAGCTTGTTAGTTAGAGGTAATAAATTTCTCTAATCTCTCTATGCTGAGTCTGTTTTGCCCATGGCGATAATGGTTGAGCGATCTCCCCATCCTTATCTCAACCCCTGAGCCCTTTGCATCGTATTTTCTCCCCCTTTCCCTTGGAGGAGGGGGAGTGAGAGAGCGGTTGTGGTGGACCTTGGCTGCCCACCTGCGTAAAACCACCACAGTGTGAGGAGGGGATTCTTAGACCCTGTCCTGGCATTTCTGTTTTGTTTCTTGTTATGCTTTTGTGTAGCAAGAACATGGGGGTTCCTGCTCCTATAAACAACTGAAAGGCCCTCTCAGAAACAGTTGGAACTAAACAATTGACAACTGTCATTTTGGTAGTCTTAATATATTAAAGTATACATTGAGCTCAAACATGAGTGTCTGCAAGAGGCTTAACTATTTTTCTGTGTAATGCTCCTTCCACCTTTAGAAAATGCTGAGCTGCAATAGCAAAAGGTCCCAGGGAAGGAAAACCCTGCTGTGCCTTTATCTGAAAGGTGGCTTCTTACACTGGAGAGAGGAGCTGAGGCAAGAAGGGGAGGAAGGTCTTCTGGGTCTTCCCTCTCTTTTAACCTCATTGTAGTGATCACAGTGAGCTACAAGAAATGGTCGTGACATGTTCAGACACTGTATGAGAAGAGGTACAAATATGATCCACTGATGGGTCCCTGCTGTCATTGCCTAAACAATGTGTGAAGCCACTCCAAGTGAGATATAATGACTCTGGAAGTGTTTTCTTTATTTCTTTTTTATTATTATTATTTTTTTGGGGGGACAAGGGTGTAGTTGGACTAGAAATGAAAACAGCACTTGTTTCTTACTGATATCAATTATTGTGTGTAAGCTATTAGAATTTCCTCCTGCCTTTTTTATTATCAAAGGAAAGGGAATGATATTGCTCCTGTGCCAACTGAAGGCAGAGAAGAAAGGAGCAGTGCAGAGGTCCTCCTTTCTTCTTTTATCTTATCTTGGCTGTGTTCAAGGAACAGAGAGCTATGAAGCTGAAACAGTCCCTTCAGGATGAGGCCTTTGCTCGTCTCGTTCTGTATGTCTTCCATTCCCCATCTTATACTTCAGCAGATTGTCTCATCTGGTTGTTCAGGTTAGGTGATATGATAAAAAAAAAAAAAGCAAAACTTTTTTTTTAATTAATTTTGGCAAGCTTCTACCAAGTTTAATTATGTGAAATTAAAATGCCGAATAATTATGCAGTTCATTTCTGCATATAACTGAAAATTTGCCCAATATTGGTATTACATATATATGAACAAATCCTTCAGGTCATTGTAAACTGGTAATGAATGTCATTGAAGCTTACTTTAATGGTACCTCGGAGAAAACAGAAGAAATGTGCTAATCCAGATCAAGAAATGATTCCCCATACCAGTAGTCACATAAGAAGCTGTTGCAAGCTGAAAGCTACAGCACATACAAAGTACTACATTATTATCAATGCCTATGTTTTCAAAAACATTCCTCCTATATTTTTATAGTATAGATAACACCTTACTCCAGAAATCATCTTAGATATATCTTTTTATTCACTATCATGTAAAAATATCGTCAGCCAAAGCCATAGCTTTGCATGGACTATAGATATATGTATTGCTTTTTCCCCTCACATACTTAGAAGATGAATTTGGAAGTCATATATGCAACTAGCTAGCTTTTTGCTGACCACAGAATGATAGAACAGTTTGGATTGGAAGGGACCTTAAAGATCATCTAATTCTAATCCCCCTGGCATGGGCGGGGACACCTCCCGCTAGACTGGGTTGCTCAAAGTCCCATCCAGCTTGGCCTTGAACACTTCCGGAGATGGGATGATCACTGACATGTTCTCCAAAGAATACCAGTCAATCATATATTGTGATTATAGCTGTATTTATGCTAAAATAAATATGTAGGGGGAAAAAGAAAAAAGAAAAAGAAAAAAAAAGGAAAGAAAGGAAATGTTGTGCCCTTAGGAAAGGTTTTTGGCTTGGTTTTATTATGATTTACAATTTAAGCTCAGTGTATTATTATTGGTGAAGCTGGAGAGAGGAGAGGGAAAAACTGAACCAGCAATCAGGTGCCCTGAGGAGACTGACACTATCTTTTGCTTTCTCATATTCCACTCAAATAATTTTGGAGACTAAGACATACAGATAGGAATGTAGATGCAAATGACCATTCAAAAAGTTTGGGATTTCTGTTGTTTGAATTAATCCAGTCCTTAGGCATTTAGAAAAAAAAAAAAAAAAAAAAAAAAGTCTGTGCAGAATTGGTCCACATATCAAGAGGAAAATAATCTTTTGTATATTGGAACATAACATTTTTTACTCATATCAGAACATCAAGGTCAATTGTGTTTCTGAACTGTCGGTAAGTCAGGCATATATCACATTATTATTGTATAAATCTAAGAACCTCAGGAACTAGGTGACTGTTTTTCATGTTTCCTTGTTTTGAGAAGAGACAGTTCAGGAGATGCAAACATCATGCTATATTTGCAAAGTAGAAAAAAGAAATATCCCTATATGGTAAGCCAAGTGTTTCTGAATATCATTTGAAAAATATTTGGTTGTCAGGTTTTCAGGAGAGAAATGCCAAAATGAATGCATCTTCCTCTCAGATTTCCTGGCTTCACTTGCAGCATGCCAGCTAAGCAGTAGCTAAAATTATTGCCAAGAAATTAGCAGTACTTAACAAGGAAATATATATACATATGTAGTATATATAATAAACACCTCATGAGAGAGTTGGAGTGAATCATTTTGAAATATTAGACCACTGTAATTAAAGTACCTAGACTACAGAATGAGTCACAGCATGAAACCGTTTGAAATACTGTATGCAAAGCATTTACAATGTAATTAAGAAATGTGGTTCCGTCCCACCCACTGGCCTTAAATAATGATGCAAAAATTTATTACTTTTAGAAAATGAGCATTCTGACTTTATCATCATCTTCAGGACACCATCTTCATTATAAATGGTTGATTTCTTACTTTGTTGCTGTAATTCCATGTAACAATCAGAACTGAAAGAATAGTTTTTAGAAAAATCTAAGACAACTTTGAAAAAAGGGAACAAGAAACAGTTCTATGGCAATGCAGTCAAGTGTCTATGAGCTATAATGTGATAGGGTACCTGAAATAACTAATATTTTCCTGGGCAATTGTTTAGCTTCACTCTAATCTCTGCTCTAAAATAAAGCATCTCACTTAGCCCTCTCTGTTGTCTTCTCTTTTCTCCTCTGTCCCTCCTCCCACTAAGAGTTATTTTCACTGCAGTGCAGTTGGAAAAAAAAATATTTTCTGATTTACATTTTTATGAGAAAAAATTGTTCTCAGCTGGCCATGATATTCAGTATTACAGTATTTTGGCTGATTGTTTCTCCTCTCCTAAACTTTTCCCCTTTGCTCAGCCCCTTCCAACCTGTTCACCAACTCCTCTGTCCTAAGACATCAGTTTAGTAAAGTGCCTTCAGATTAGGCAAGAGCCTTCTCCTGTTAGCTTAAGTGTCTTTTTCACCATTATGGGTTTCTGTCTGATTAACATAGCCATTTGTCAACATTTGTCAAGAACCTACAGAAATTACACCTCTTTCTCTACATCATGTTTGAAAAGTCCTGGCAGTCAGGTGAAGTCCCTGGTGACTGCAAAAAGGGAAACATCACTCCTATTTTTAAAAAAGGTAGAAAGGAGGACCCAGGGAACTACAGACCAGTGAGCCTCACCTCTGTGCCTGGCAAGATCATGGAAAAGATCCTCCTAGAAGCAGTGTCAAGGCACATTCAAGACAAAAGAGGTGATCTGTGGCTTTCTGTGATGGAGTGACTGCATCAGTTGACAAAGGAAGACCAATCGATGTCATCTACCTGGACTTCTGCAAGGCCTTTGACACGGTCCCACATGACATCCTGGTCTCCAAATTGGAGAGAGATGGATTTGATGGGTGGACCATTCAGTGGATAGGGAATGGGCTTGAAGGCTGCACCCAGAGAGTGGTGATCTATGGATCTATGCCCAAGCGGAGGCCAGTGACAAGTGCTGTCCCTCAGGGGTCTGCCCTGAGACCGGTACTGTTTAATATCTTTATCAGTGACGTAGACATTGGGATCGAGTGCACCCTCAGCAAGTTTGCAGATGACACCAAGCTGAGTGGTGCAGTTGATACGATAGAAGGAAGGGATGCCATCCAAAGGTACCTGGACAAGCTTGGGAAGAGGGCCCAAGTGAAGCTAATGAGGTTCAACAAGTCTAAATGCAGGGTGCTGCACCTGGGCCGGGGCAATCCCAGATGACAGTACAGACTGGGAGAAGAACTCATTGAGAGAAGCTCTGCAGAGAAGGACATTGGGGTTCTGGTGGATGAAAAGCTCGACATGAGTCAGCAGTGTGCACTTGCAGCCCAGAAGGCCAACTGCATCCTATTTAAACTGCATCCTAACTATTTAAAACCAAGATTTTAGATGTTAAGTTCTGTATTTCTATCTATTCTCAGTTGCATCTCAAGACAGTTTGCTTAGTTTTATTTTCATATTCCATTTATTTTGCTCAGTTGTGACTGAAATTGTAAGAAGAAAGGTAATGGAGTAGTTTGAATAAAAGAGCAGAATAAGGATTTTTCAATCCATATAATTGTTCCAGAAAAGCTATTCAGAATGACTTGTCCATAATCCACTTTTCCACTTGGAATAAAATATTTTATTCTGTTACAAATCATTTCTCTCTGAAAGCAACAATTTCTGGTGAAACCAACGATGAAAACACATATACTGTGGACTTAGCTGTGCCTCAGCACAACACTGAGAGTATCTGTTGTGCTTTTGAAAAAAAAACACTTAACTTGATATTAGTTGAGTTTCAGGTATAAATACACTGAGTTTTGTTTTCCTGGACCTCGCTTTTGTTCATATTTGGCAATGTACTTCCACCCAGCTAGAACAAGCTATTTTAAAATGAAGAAAATTTAATTTGGTTCAGTTTAAGACTTTGTCTACGGAAACAAAATTTGAGTCTTAAAGCATATGAGGCTAGTGCCTATTAGTAAGTGTAAGATTAGCATAAGTGCTTATGAAGTTAGCTTATCCCATATGAAAATTTGAGGTCAGTTCCAAAGTGCTTTTACAAATAGATTTTTTTTTTTGTCTTTTATAGCTTTACTAGCAAACACTTGTGCTGATGATGCTACATATGAGCATCAGAATGAAAACAAGCAGTTTACAGAGGCTGATAGAGGTGTATTTTCTGAAATCCTGTAGTTCTTTCCATTCAGCTGATTTCCATACTGGAAATAAACCCTTCAGAAGTTTCTGTTTGCTATTCTTTTCTTGAAAATGCTAATAGCTTATGGCTTCTAATAACAGAAAGTTTGATTCTACAAATCATTGCAAATTCAAACCACAAACAGTGGGAAATGTTTGCACGCAGGCTTCACAGCACCTTGTTATCTTGTGTTACGGCAGCTCTGCTATTGCCTATGTTAAACTAGCTCCTCTTAGCCAGTCTCCTGGACATAGTCTGTGTGCATTCAGAAGAAAATATTTGCTCATTAGTGAGTCAGGGAGGTGAAAGAAATCACTGCTGCTACAGAGTATTCCTCCTTATTTCTCTGGATAGACATTTTGTTACATGCTAGCATTTGTAAGTCAGATAGTGTATTAAGAAAGAAGGAGGGAGAATAGGAATTGAGGTGAATTTTCATGCACTCACATTAGAGGCAGAAATGTTGCTGATCCCTTGAAGTTATGTGGCCTATTTTTATCCCTAGTTTGCAGTTCTGTTTGTTTTTCTTGTGTTTTAGTTTTAACATGTAGTCTTTAACATCAGAAGTCTTGTAGGAACATGACAGCTGAGAGAAAGTGGCTCCAAGATGTATAGGTTACCTGAAGACCATAATAGAAAACGGAAAAAATGCGTTTTAAAACAAATGTGCTTTTTTTTTTTTTTTTTAGCAGAAAAGGTTATGATTAGGTAAGGTTTTTGACGAGAGGTGATTGTCAACATCCTGCCCCTGTACTTGTCTTATGCTTAATTTAACGCCAACTTCAGCTTCTCTGCAAGATGCAGAGAATGGCATGGTCCCTGCGCTGACAGCCTTTTAACCTTAGAAATCCAGGTAATGTGTAAAGCAAGAGACTTAAATCAGTCACCAAGCAGGCTGCATTCTGCAGTGACGTATGTGTCTGATGTTATTAACTCAGTGCAAAGAAAGGATCCGCTCAGTTGCTCAGCTGTCATTTTGCACAACAAATTCGATGCAGCATTTGATTCTTGGAAAATACAAACAGTGCTGAGAGAAGACAGTCGAGTCTGCGGGCCTGCACTATCCTGGGAGCCTTCACCCTCCCAAGGGAGGACCATGTCTCTGCAGCGGAGTCACAGTGACAGCAGGACCCTGCAGCCCTCTGAGAGATGAAGCCGTGCATGGGGACTTCTCATTTTTAGAACAGCAAAGGTTCGGTTTTTGCAGACAAAGCAAAAGAAATTGTGTGTTTGAAAGGAGGATGACCCCTCCATTTTATTTTATTTTTTTCTTCAATGTTGTGCAGCTAGTAGACCTTCAAGAGCAATGCTTCTTGGTGCTGCTATTTATTTGGGGCCGGAGAGGAAAGAGGTTACTGCAGACAGGTATTCTGGCACAGTCGAGTGTTTCAAGCTCAACAAAGCATGACAGTCATAAAATTAAAAAATTAAATTCTTCAGGTTTGTGTTTAATCCTGACACCCCACCTCACCCCGACCCCCCCCAGTAAAGAACAACAGATTTGGTACTCTGGCTCTTCGCCCTGCTCAGCTAGGTGGTTCATTTTCAAAGGGTGAAGTGGCTTGTGCTCTGCTTATAATTTGTAAATCAGGCCAGACAAATGTTGTTGCTGCTCATCATTAACAGTTTGACCCTGCTTTCTGCTGGTTTTGGTGTTTTACGTTTCTGTTCAAATGAGGCAGCAGAGATGCTTCAATTAGAGTGGTATGTCCACATCTTCTCTGTGTCCTGAACAAGGCCTCTTTTGGGGGGTATTAGGGGACATCTGACTATTTAAAAAGAAGAAAGAAAAAAATCCTATACCTGAAATGTCTTCATTGCCAATGTCTGGACACCTCAGTGATTATTAGGAGAACTGGAAGTAGGAGGTATTTTGTCTCGTTTCGGCTCTGAAAGCTGTAGTCTAGAGAAATACTGGAAAATTCTCCCACTTATTCCAAATGGACAGATGCATGTTGGGTTCCTGCTTTTAATATACACCATTTCTAATGGTGCTATGTATTCATAATGCAGTACAAGTCGGTGGGACTTTCTGTATACATGTAATATGGCCAGAGAGTTGGAATCCACACAGAAATAGAGGCAAGAAAGACCTTTTCTTCTGTATGTCATTAAGCTTTGACAAGTTTGTATCTCACTCCTGAACTGGCCTTGTCTGTTTTTCCATTTACTCTTGCCCAGTGCAGTCTCTGCCTGCTGACTTGCAAGCAACTGTTACAGAGGGAAAAGATGCAAGAAATCTAACATAACAGCAAGGAATGCACATTTCTCTATTAATCTGAATGCACTACAGGATATGGAGCATAACTGATTCCTATTCTGAACTGGAACTATTAATTACTTAAAATAATAAAGCCTTAATAACACCTTCAGTGTGTATATATTTTGCAGGGAAAAAAAAAGGAAGGAGAGAGATAAAGATATGGTTATTGCCTTGACATTTTGGTAATGGGATTTTATGCTGAGCTGGAGTTCAGGAAAAGCACAGCAAGTGAGACTAATAGAGAGTGGGAAGGAAAAGAGCAAAGGTTGGAAGGTACAAGGGAGAGCTTTGAGGCTCCGCACAATTATGCTTATCAACTCTTTTGAGCTTCCCCTGCTTGCCGGTCTGCTTCTGACAACAACAGCTCTGAGACCGGAGGGAGAGCATCACTGCAGTGACTGAGGGCAGCCTAGAGGCTAGTAGTCATCCTTGTAAATACAGAATTATGTATTTTCCTATGTGTCACTGTGGATTATCTAACAACTTTTTTTTTAATAGCAGACTTGTGGTAATTATTATGTGCAAGTAGATAATATGGGAGAAGTCAGTCCTCCCCCCTGTTAGTTGGTCAGTATCACTAATGCCCCATATCTTGCTTTGTTATGACTTGCTGCTTTCTTTGCTCCTCCTTGTGTTTTCACATTTGATTTTGTTAGGCTATCTGAGAGGGTGGGGGACTTGGTTATTTTGCGGGTGTACTGGCTGTGCATCCAGTGTTTTCTGATTGCTTGGTTGTTTGAAAGTTTAGATGTTTTGTATATGCAAATGCGAATGTATGTATTCTTGCATACCGTTATGGAACTATCTAAGTATATATTTCATACTAGTTCACTTCTCATTTTGAAAGTAGTTTTATTTAAGTTTCCCTTTGAAAGTTTCTGTGTGAAAATCTCGGCATTGCTATCATTTGTTGATTCAAGCTGTGGGGAATTATTCCCTTAGGTGTTATGGACTTTAATTTTGGCTCAATCTAGTTTAAAATGAAAGTACAGCATGCTGGTTGGAGCAAGCAAGAGTGGGGCTTAGCAGCAGATAGTCTTGTGATTCTAAAAAAGCAAGCAGGCCAAGGCAAAGGTCATTATCTGTAATTAACAGGATTTAATTATAGGCTTTGGGCTGAAGTGGGATGTCTGTCTGTGTTCTCTTCCTATTTTTCCTTTCCTCTAACCTTTTTTTCAGTATTTTTCTTCATAAAACATTCAAATTGTCAGAAAGGTGAAAGAAACATCAAACATCCCCCCTCCCCCCAGTCATGTATCCTCATATGCAGGTTAACCAAATGAAGTGAGAATTCAGTGGGGCTCTGGAGTGTGGATAAGATTCTGTAAGTGTAACTTCTTTTGGCTCAAGGACCTGAAGAGGTTTCTGAATAGAAGGATATACAGATACACATAAGATTTTTACTTCTTGCATTTCATTTTAATAGTTCTTCATTTTGTCAGTTCATTTGCTTGCTTTTGGCTTCCCTACATTTCTGCTGTAAGTATACTACAGAAAATAGATTTTTTAGCATAAAATGCATCTGTATGTACATAAATGCAAAGCTATTCAGCAAAATTCAAACAGTTTTGCAGGATGCATATACATACTACCTATGAGTGAAATAATCCATTTCTGACAATGTGTTCACATGCTTTCATTAGCAAATATAATTAGCATTAAAATGTTTGCATTTAGTTGGGATAATGTAGGTACTTCCCTGTAGCCTGATGTTTTTGGAGTGCTGTCTGATACTGATACTTCAGAAGGTCTCAGAGCATCTGAAATTGAAGCCTGCATTGTGAGTTCAGCAGTATACATGGTACCGTGCTGGAATACTTGCAGAATTCTGAGAATTATTGTGGTGAGAGGAAACATAGAAATAAAGGTCTGTTTTCTCTGATTGTTCAGAGGGTTTTCCAGTATGCGGTAATAGAGGATAAATCACAAAGAATTCCAAAATTTGGAGAAAATAAGCACAGAGAGTATGTCCAGCCAGTTTGTTACATGAAAGCATCTTGCTTGTTGCAGTTATTTGTCTTGCTATGAATAGTGAACACTACAGATTTTGAAGGCAATAAATTTGTGAAAAGAACTGCAATAAAACATTTTGTTATGAGAAATGTTAATTGTTTGTTGGAATCATTAGAGAGTTGTGGGTAAGTAATAACAAAGGAAGAAATAAATCAAAAACTGTCTTATAGAAAAAGTTAATGGTTTAACCACCAGGAATATGTACAGTGCCTTAGTCTCAGCTAAATGTGTCTGCAAGTCATTTCAGATTTGAAATGAAAACTTTCTCAATAAGTTATTCATAGCTGAGTTGTAGATCCAGTGGTAAAATTTCATGCTTTCTCTAAATTAAAAGGAAAAACTGTCTTATTAATCAGAGTGAAATGAGGCTAGCCACTATGGTTAATGTGCTAATACAGTGTTTAAAAGGAAAAAAAAAAAAAAAAAAAAGAATTAATTTGCGCTATGATAAATGTTAATTTGAAAGCAAGACAGATTATACCAGTTCCATAATTAACTGTAAATGCTTCACCCCAAGGACTTTGTTTAGAGCAGTAACTGATTGAATAGAAAGGATTGAATAACTGTGACTAAACCAACAGGTCTTAAGCAGCTTATGCCCAAACTTCTGTTCAACCTTTCTCTCCCAAGCATTGCCATGGTACACCAGCAATTAATGTCCTCAGGAGAAGGCGTGTTCTTGATTTGCTTTGTAGGATCTAAACTGGTGTACTGATACTGCTCTGTGTTCTGATGTGCAGCCCCATGCAATCAGTGAGCTAAAGAGTTTGCTTCTTGAATTCGAAGTTCACATCCAATTTCAAATCTAATGGAAAAATGGTTCACAGTGAAAACTGTATTCCATCTGGGGGCTTAACCTCAGGTTAATTGTGGTCACTGTAGGATAACTGACTTTTCCACTGCAGCGCTTACTGATGCTCTGGTTTAAATATGTTTGAATTATTTAGGTTTTGGGGTGGTTTTTTTGTACCACCATATCTCTCAGTGCATTGCACTGTGGACGTTTGGTGCCTTCAGTACAAAGCTTGATAAACTATGAAAGAAGACAAACCTAATTAAATGAGAGGTAACCACATGAACGTGTGTATGCCTGGGATGGATTTTTATTTATTAAAATAAGCTAGTTAGAGGCTAACTTTTCTTGGTTATATGTTCTATCTGCCTTGAATTGTAAAGCTACACTTTCCTCGTAGTCCCCTCTGTCCTGTCGTTTGCATTGGTGTTCTATGAGGAAATACACAGTAACATAGGAAAGATGAGTTACTCTGCATCTAAGTCTGGGAAAATATCAGTATCACAAGAGCTGGAGTGCATCAGAGCTCTAAACTGAAACTGTTATTTTTCAGAAATATTTGGAATAGCCCAAGCATCTCTACATAGAATCACAGAATATCCTGAGTTGGAAGGGACCCACAAGGATCATTAAGTGCAACTCTTGGCTCCACTCAGAACCATGCAAAAATCAAACCACATGTCTGAGTGTTGTCCAAATGCCTCTTGAACCTCCAGCAGGCTTGATGCTGTGCCCACTGCCCTGGGGAGCCTGTTCCAGTGCCCGAGCACCCTCTCGGTGAAGAACATTTTCCTAATATCCAGCCTTAACCTCCCCTGACACAGCTCCATGCCATTATTTTATGATTGTTTTCAGACACGTTCTCTTCATTCTCATGAGTAAGTTCTGCTTCTGCCCTAGTAAATCTGTAATGTCATCACGTTACCCTGGGAATGAAGTGAGAGCACTGGCATGTTACAGCAGTTGGCTGAAAACAGTCAGCTTCTGCTGTATGAGACAACACCACGGTTCCTGGGTCTGTAGATACAGATTTGTTCCTACCCTTAAGAGTGAGGCAGCAAGTAGATCTTTGGGGGTATTTCCTTTGCACCTACTTTCCACTATATGTGTATTAATATATATATATATATATGCAAAATCTTGTTTCATCTTAACTATGTATATTAAAATCTGGGAATCTAAGCACTTATAGTATACATTGGCAGAGTTCTGCTGACTTAACTCTCTTTTTAGGGACTGTTTGGGTGATGTATCATTAGTTTATCAGACCTATTTTACAGCATGGTACACATTTTACACAAGAGAAGTCTCTTGTATAACTGAACATTACACAGCGTATTTCCAGGTTATGTATGGACTGAATCATTTTATACATTTTATATTGGCTTCACCGTCTCACTAGCCAACATAGATCCTTCATTTCTGAGCTTTGGATGTGGTCATAAATAATTCACATATAATACTATAATCTCCTTTTACTAGGCTTTTCTGTGCTGTCATGGAAACAGCGTAATTTGTTTTAGTTTGAATAAAAGCTTCATAAAATCATCTTTATAAGGGATATAATTTGGTGCCAAATTTAATGTGACCATATTATCTGTTTTCTGTTGTTTTATATACCATCATTTTGAGAAAAGAGGAAGGCAGAGGGCTGAAAAAGAAGGTGCAGACTTTGAAAGATTTGTGTCCCCTTCCTGAGACTGAAGCACAATAGAAAGGGAGCCAAGTTGTATAAATTGCAAAAGGCTCTTCTCTGTCTGAGGTTCTTTGTTGTCTGAGGCTCCGTGCTTTTCTATTCAATATTCACAGCATTTCCTTGTTGCTTCCTTCCCTTTAGGAAGGTGTCATTTTTGCTTTATTTTATAGGTTACTTTTCAAAAATCAGGTATACTGTTCTGGATGTATTCTTTTGTATCTGCAGTTAGCAGCACTCATAGTAGCTTCTGAGTAATAATATTTCAATAGTGCATATACAGAACATGTATAGGGTTTATTAGAAAGCAATTTTAATCCAAATGTAGTGTGATGACTCTGTGCTCATTTTCTTTCTTGTCCTTTGCCTTATGGTTTCTTTCAACTTTACTCCATGCTTATTCTTCCAAGGTAGTAAAATTCCAGTTAAATAATGTGCTTGAGATGATGAAGAAAGCTTTGCAGACTAAAATACAGAAAAATCCGTGATGATTGCATCAATGTTGTTCACTTTATTATCTGATTTAATACGTCTAGGTGCATTCATGCTCGTATCAACTCAGGCTCTAATGTAGACCGGCCACAGGCAGTGTTCAGTCGCTATTAACAAGGTTTGAACACTGGTTAATTGCTTGCTTGCACTCATCCGCTCGGCTGCAACCGTGCTGGGAAACTGGATGTTACCTTCACTGGCATGAATATAGCTGCGAATGTTCCTGCTTTGCTAGTGTAGCTGATGGACAATACCTTCTTTCCTGCTTTCCAAATCTGGAGACAGATTTCAGAAAATTCAGTCACTTTTTTACCTCCTCATCATTATCATTTATTTGTAGTAATGTGTTTTCCAGCTGAGTCAAGGACCAGAATCCCGTTGAGAACAAAATTGTATTAAAGCTAAACAAAAACAATTTCCTGTTGCATTATGGTCCACATAACCACTTTAGCATGTTTCACAACTGTCCCTTTCAACATTATGAACCCCTGGAAGGAAGGTGCATCAGTGCATCCTCCGCTTTTCCATTTATTTGTGCCTTGCTTACTAAGGGGATAATGTGACAGAACCTGAAGTAAGCAGAGGGGAACCAGCACCCATACTTACAGCCTTTTGAGTGTCTCAGTATTGAATTGCAACAGCTGTGAGTGGTGTAAAGCCCAAGCTCTATGCCCCAAGGTGAAAGAGCACCTGCTAATAGAATCATAGAACCATTAGGGTTGGAAAAGACCTCCAAGATCATCTGGTCCAACCATCACCCTACTACCAATGTCACCCACTAATCCATGTCCCTAAACAACACTCCCAACCTTTCCTTGAACACCCCCAGAGGTGGTGACTCCACCACCTCCCTGGGCAACCCATTCCAATGCCTCACTGCTCTTTCTGAGAAGAAATGTCTCCTCATTTCCAACCTAAACCTCCCCTGGCACAACTTGAGGCCATTGCCTCTAGTCCTCAGACAGAGCAAAGCCCCAAAGACTTCCAAACAAAGGTGGCAGTCCATGCACTTTTTTCAGCTAGGTGATGCCAAGTACATTTGTGCTTTAGATGCCTGTTAGACAAGTGAACTACAGGTGTTCATGGCTATGGGAAGCCTTGGTGTGTGTGTAAGGATGGACTACATGTGGTGAAGTAGATCCTGGAGGTAAAGAAATGCATGCTGCTACCAAAAACTGATTTTGTGCTTACAGCATGAAAAGTTTTAAGATAAGAACACTTATTTAAGTTGTGCTAGGTAAAGCAGTATGACTTTTCATTCCTTTCATTCTAACCTGCTCATACTGAACCAAAGCAGGAGTTCTTGTCATGATACCTCTAATCCTAGCTACTCTCAGATAAAATTTGATTTTGGGGTTGGAAGGTATGTATTTAAGTCAATTTTTTTGTTGCATTTGTTCTCAAAGTAAAGGCAAAAATTATAGTCCTCTCTTTAAAATGTCAAAGTATGATCATAAGAAGAGTGATAATTTCTTGCCAGAGAAGGTATCTCATTAGTTTCAGTTATTGCTCAGTCGTGTGCTAGGGTGCCATTGTTAGACATTATACAAGCATAGAACAACAACAACAAAAAAAAGATAAAAAGTCTTTTATTGCCATAAATAATAATAAAAAGGAGTAATCTATGGGTTATTGAAACATATTGTGGAAGATTCATATTTTGACAGAAATATGGCACTGCTCTGCTTTTATCTTTTGCTCAGGAGGGAGTGAAATAGATATATAGTAAGAAATTTTGATTGCCTCTTTTCATTTTGGAGACATGTTATGGCATGCAGAGGGTCGTGGGTCAAAGTTTGAATTGTTTCTGCTAGAGGGAATTTTCTATGAGGTTTGTGAGGAAAATGTCCCCTCAAAGATACAAGCATCTTCAATTTGGGAAAGTAACCATGGATGATGGTTGCTTCCAGATCCTAGAAGATGCCTGGATTAAGTAAATTTAGGGACTAGAGTATAAATGTTGTAAAGGACATCTTCTCATGTGCAAAGATGCATTCCTGATCCCTGTCAAAAAGCTGACAATTAATGTATAGGAAAAGACATGGTAGATGAAACCAAGAAGACTAAATGTGTGGTGAATGAATATGTGTATACATGAGTTGTGTGTCATAAGACAAGATAAGAGGAAAATAAGCTTGTTTTGTTTAGTACGCGCAATGGTATGTTTACAGATGGCTGTATTTTGTAGCCATTATAACAAGCGTCAGACATTGCAATAATGAAGCTTTCTGATATATGTTTCCAGGATGCCAGTGCAGAAAATGATCTTTAACTTCTCATGCTTGCTTAGAGTTTTTGTCTTTCGTGAGCTTTAGTGCGTATCCATCTCTCACGAACTTTAATCCATATTTATTTAAAGTCCCTTCCTTTCCCTTCTCCAAGTTTCTAGTTGATCATAAAAGAAATTTTCCTTTTTTTCTTTTTTTTTTTATAATTCTCTTGATTTCTGTAGTGAAATTCTTAGTGTGTGCATAAGAAGAAACTACCATAAAAAGATGGGTTATGGAAGGCAATGCCAATCAAAGTGACGAGCAGTAGGAGTAAATGTGTCAGTTTCCCTGGCTGCTCTTGCTCTGATGGCCAAGGAGAAGGTGACCTCTTGCTCAGCAGGAGGGCAGCAGTCAGAAAAGCTGAAAAAAAAACAGGGGGTAAATACTTAGAATATATAAATAAATAAATAATTATGAAATACCAGTTAAGGCTCTCCAGGTGCAGCCTTTCCTGTGCCTCTGAAATCAGACAGGGATATGTTTCTTTTCATCTTGATGGTGCTTCAGTGGTGGAGATCAAACGTGGTGTTGGCAGATGAGAGAGCATCAGAACTCCAGGCAGACATCCAGGGCTGACAGGGACATAAGTGCCCATCAGCAGATTAGGCAGTGCCATACATTGGGAATGGTCAGCCTGAAGAAGAGAAGGCTCCAGGGAGACCTCATTACAGCCTTTCAGTGCTTAAAGGGGGCTTATAAAAAAGATGGAGAACAACTTTTTACTTGGACAGATAATGACAGGACATGGGGGAATGGTTTTAAATTAAAAGAGGGGAGATTTAGATTAGATGTTTGGAGGAAATTCTTCACTCACAGGGTGGTGAGGCACTGGCACAGGCTGCCCAGAGAAGCTGTGGATGCCCCATCCCTGGAGGTGTTCAAGGCCAGGCTGGATGGGGCTTTGGGCAACCTGATCTGGTGGGAGGTGTCCCTGCCCATGGGGGTTGGAACTGGGTGGTCTTTAAAGTCCCTTCCAATCCAAGCCATTCTGTGATTCTGTGATATATAAAACACTTGGATGAAATAGTGTGCTCCTAAATAAGGCTATGGAAATATTTTCAGCACAGTTAGAGAGCAGTGTCTGGGCATTTATGCTTAATTGCATGACAGATGTGCATCCCATTCCAGTGATCTCGTTCTCTTGTTGCTCACAGGTCAGGTTCCTGGATAGGGAAGGGTTTTCCCCATTCCCATCCTTGACTTAGCTTTGGGAAATAGCTCAGGCAGTCACCTGACACATTTGACAAATCTCTAGTGTGCTGTGCCAGCCTGTCTGCCTGGGATGTGTTGGGATGTAATTGGACTTGAGGTGGGCCATAATTATGCTCACACATTCAGAGTTTTGCTTAGGTCAACAGCAAGTTTCTCTGTAATTTATTTCTTCATGACAGATGTGTAGTTTTCCCACATCCTGCACAATAGACCAACTAATGACCTTCCAAAATTGTTGTGATTTCTTTCTTTCTGCCTTTCCTTTTCTTTCTTTCTATTTTTTTTATCTGGCTTAGCTTTTGTTGTGGTTTAGCCAGGCAGGCAGCTAAGCACCACACAACCATTTGCTCATTGCCTCCCCCCCCCGACTAATGGGGATGTAATAAGGAAAAAAATAGTAAAAGCTCATGGGTTAAGATAAAGACAGTTTAATAGGATGCAAAAGGAATGGAGAATAATAACAATAATAATAATAATATACAAAGCAAGTGATGCACAGTGCAATTGCTCACCACCTGCTGACTAATGCCCATCCCATCCCTAAGCAGCTGCCCCATGTGCAGCCAACTGCCCTATATTTACTATCCAGCATGACACCACATGGTATGGATTCTCCACTTGGCCAGTTTGGGTCAGCTGTCCTGGTACTGTCCCCTCCCAGCTCCTGCTGCACCCCCAGCCTGCCTGCTGGCAGGGCAGTGTGAGAAGCTGAAAAGTCCTTGGCTTAGTGTAAGCACTGCTCTGCAACAACCAAAACATCAGTGTGATATCAACATTGTTCTCATCCTAAATCCAAAACACAGCACCATGCCAGCTAATTAGAAGAAATTAAACTCTATCCCAGCTGAAACCAGGGCAGCTTTCTACTCTGTCTGTATATTTGGAGACTCACAAAGAACTCATGACGTACTTACTCCCAGCTGAAAATACAACCTTATAGCCAACTTGTTTTCCCTATCAATCAGTCTGGAGAGAATAGTGCTCTATCTTGTTGATCATTCTTGTGTAAAGCTCATGTATCACTTCAAGGATTGTCTGGCTATTGGTTCTGTCAGTTTGCTTCTATCACCGTCCAAAAGCAAAGACCATGTGCACATAATATTAATAGTTGGAAGAGGAGATATATATCACAGCTCTGGTTCACGTTAGTCAAAAAGGATGATTGAAAGAATGCTACGAAAATGCAGTGCTTAAAGGTAAAAAGATCTTTGACAGTACCTAAGGGAGAGAGAAATGTGATTCTGGAAAAATGATGACAGTCTGTATGATGTGCCTTCCATAATTTACATCAGGGATCTGGACCTGTAGTCTCTTATATGGATGAGTTATTTTTCTCACGTGAGTAATTTCGACTGAGTAATTATATTGAGGAACTGTTACCATGAGTCAAGATACTGATGTTTATCAGTCTAAACTCAAAAAAAAAAAAATTATGCCATTAGCTTCTTTTTCATGAAGAAATACAGTTGGAATCCAGGTTTAGACTGATATGATCTTTAATGTTTCTTTTTGCAAAAGTGTTTGTCTTCCTGTTTCGTCATAGCTCCTTTTACTAAGGCTATTACCTCTTTCATGAATGCTGTTAAAATGCAGAACCAGTTGTCTTTTTAATAGTGTGCATGTTGGGGTGGTTTTTGTTGTTGTTGTTGTTTTTTGTTTGTTTGTTTTTGTGTTTGTTGTTTTGTTTTGTTTTTTCCTTTTCTGGAATGCTCAAATCGTCATAAAGTTCTCCTACTCTTTTCACTTTTCTCCATCAAATCTTTCCAATTTATTTTTAAAAGATGATAGCAGGGATCTAATTTAAGCTTCTTTGTTCAGTAAGCGAAAACAAATGAGCAACTATTCCACAACGAAAATTCCTGAGAAATAATTCTTATCGCCTTTATCCCTGTAAATTATTAAAGAACTGCACAGAATAGCACAAATTACAATCTCTTTAAGTATGTTATGATGTGTTTTTTCTTAAAATTGCAACATTTACCTCTCCTATAAAGCCTTTGCATTCTGTTTTTAACACCTTAAAACAGAAGTTATTTGTAATACCTACCCATAATTGAGGGCTAGAAAGTTTCACCTGCTTGTGTGAATGAGCACTTGTTGTCTGGTTGTGCTGTTCAGTAGCTGGTTAAGTGTGATCTGATCTGTTAGCATCCGTCCTGTGTTATTATTATCAGACATAACATTACATAGAATACTTTGTATTCACTTTGAACTTTATCTTGGTAACAACTTTCTATGAAATACCTGAATGATTTCATATCTAAGGTAAGCAGATGGAGCTTTGCAAATAGATTTCTGACCAGCACCCCACCTGCAGTGCTATGTTCAGCCCTGGGACCCCCAGCACAAGAACATGGATCCATATACTGAGTTCAAAGGAGGGCTATGAGGATGATCAGAGGGCTGGAGCACCTCTCCTGTGAAGGCAAGATGTGAGAACTGGGGTTGTTCAGCCTGGAGGAGAAGGCTCCAGGGAGACCTTAGGCCTTCCAGTACCTAAAGGGAACTTACAGGAAAGCTGGGGAGGGACTCTTTGTCAGGGGGTGCAGTGGTAGGACAAGGGGGAATGAGTTTTAAACTAGAAAAGGGTAGATTTACGTTAGATATCAGGAAGAAATTCTTTACTTTGAGGTTGGTGAGGCACTGGCACAGGCTGCCCAGAGAAGCTGTGGATGCCCCATCCATGGAGGTGTTCAAGTCCAGGCTGGATGGGGCTTTGGGCAACCTGGTCTGGTTGGAGGTGTCCCTGCCCATGACGGGGGTTGAAATTAGATGGTCTTTGTGGTCCCTTCCAACCGAAAACAGTCTATGATCCTATGAAAATTTAAAACCTTTATGAAATAAGGCTGCTGGTGTTTTGATTCACACCTTTTTGAAGACTCAGTGAGTCCTTATGCAGATCTTCTGGATTTGCAGAGGCTTTGGACCATTACTAAGAGTGATTGATATTGTTGTTGAGTCATCAAGCACAGAAACGAAAATGGCTGATGGGCTTCACATTTGATATTGCTGTTTGGTAGTCAGAATATTTTCAGTACATTTACAATAGATTTTATCTTGGTGCATATAGTGTTGGGAGGATTTTTTTGCAGGGAGCTTCAAGCCTGCAGCCAGTTAGAACTCTATTAAACTGCTCTTGATTCTTGAACTCCTATTACCAGAAAATAAATAAATAAAGAACTAAATAAATGCTTTCAGCCTGCTTACTTGGAGAGGAGCTGAATGCTAAGTTTGTGTGCAAGTCAAAAATGTGGGCTATCTCGCTTGAACCTTTGCTGCTGCTGTTCTCTACAGATATGTGAAATGACAGGAGAGGCACCTCCATAATGCTCAAGAGCAAAAAGAGCTGATGGCTTTAGTGATATTTTGTCACTTGAGCAGTGACCTTCGTTAATAACACCTGTGATAGGAAAATGAAATACTTTCTGTTTCAGTAATGTCAAGCTGATGCTTGGCAACAAATGCTTTTAAGGCAGACAGTGAAGAAGAAAAAAAGAGCAGCACCATTACATTCTGTAGTACAAGATTTTTAATATTTCCCCTGCTACATAGGCAGACTGGATCTTGAGTTTACTAACAGATGTAAAAGGAGTTGAAAACACATTTCCGTATCACTAAAAAAATACATAACATGCTGCCAACATAATCAGGGCTGGATTTTCAAGGCATTCAACTTACATTTAAAAACCTGAATAGAATGGGCAAGTTTTCAAAAGCAGTCAGCATCCTGAGGAAAATCTGGCTAACTTATGGATGCTGAGCAATTCAGAAGGATTGGCCCTAAAATAGTCCCTTAATACTCTAGGGAAAAGAAGATGGATTGAGCCTTGCATTTTCAGTTTGTTGATATGAATTTGATCTACATGTTTAGTAATTTTCCTACTTAAATACTTTTTAAACCTCTAAACACAGCAACACCCACACCTAGCAAAAGAGAGCAGAAGAATGATGTCAAATGGACTGTTTTAAATTTAATCAGTATTTTATTTCCCTTCGGTTGCTGGAATTTTGAGTGGACAGGAAGCTTTTCTCATTGAAGTTGGCTGCTACTAAGAGAATTGGTATTTTGTCTTTGGGTTTTTCATTTTTTTGCTTTTAAACAGTGACAAACTAAAAACATTTTCTCATATTACCAAAAGAGCTTTCCGAATCAGTGACCCTGCTTCTTGTATTGCTGTTCATTGCTTCCCTCTTTCAAGTTCTTCCTCAACTCCTGTTTTTCAGCCTCTTTCTGACAGTGGTTTCCATCCTAATTATCAATTCTTCTTCTCATTAAACTGGTGTAAAGGAAGAGTAATTGTAGTGCAATATGTAAAACTACTCAGGTGTAAAATCAGGTATGGATGAGAAGGGAGAGGTTATTTAAAAACACCACCCTTACATGATTCCTTTACAAGTTTTATTTGAATCAATGTCCTTTTCTTGAGTTCAGTCAACCCAAATAATGCACACTGGGAAGGAGACTTACAAATGTACTTTTCTTCCTTTTTAACTGTTCACTGCCTTACTAAAGTGGTACAATTGTCCAGTTAATCATGGTGCACGATTAGACATATTATGAATATACCTCCATGCTGGAGACAGATTTAAAGAGAGAGCAAATGTGAATTTACATATTTATATGAGCTACCAAAAGAGCACATATTGAAATTATGACATATATCATTTTGTCATCTGCGTTTTCTCCTGCTGCATCCAAAACTCTCTTCACTAGCTGCCTCGTTACCTAAAGCATACATTAAGAATGACCCATCATCAAACTTGACAGTTCTTTTTCCTCTACTAGTGAAAGCCTAGAGCTAATGGTTATTTGCTTGAGCTTCTCTTGGCAGATTAACAGGTTGAAAAGCTTCGTCATATCCACAAGTTTTGACATGAACAAAAATGTCAACATCAGCAAGGCAATTATTTTCCCTATATTGGAGGACATGTCAACAGCCTTCAGTCTGGAGATGGTTTGTTCAAAGGGTAGCTCTTGCATGTCTTTGGGTGTGAAAGGTGGTGAGGTGTTAAAAAGCAAACAACGTTTGTGAGAAATGTTATCACCTTTTAATCTACACAAAGGAGGAAATTTTGGGATTTCAGCACAGATTTAGATTTCTTATGTTTGATTCTTCACTTTCAAATGTCATGGCAACCAGCTTAATTCATAGCTCATATTCAACTCAGATACTCAAGTTTTTTGCTAACTTTCTAACTTCCAAATTGATTTCATCTTTTAAAACAAAAAAAAAAAAAAAAAAAAGAGGAACAGTTGAGCAACAGAGATCTTTAAGCAAAGTACTACTACTATGAAAAATCTCCAGTTACATGTTGAAAAGATTCCAGTAAATTCTTAAGAAAAGGTAGCACAGGCAATTGTACAACAGTAACAAATCTGAATTTACATGAGGGTTTGAATCTCGTTACTTTGAAATATGCAGTTTCCAGGTGGGAGGTACATTATTGTTCACTGAGAATACTATTTTTCTACTTTTTAGTGTCTGCCTTTGAGTGCAAGTGGCGTAATGTTTTACTCATGGTTTTGAGTTCAAGCAGAGTAATTCGGAATGGAACTGTGTGGTTTTGGGTTTTTTTGCATATTTTACAGTGGATATTACAAGCACTTTTTATAATGATAATCAGAACATAAATCAAAACTTAAATTTGGAAATAGCAAAACTGACTATAAGAATAAAATAATCCTTAAAATGAAAAATTTTTAAAATACAATAAGTATCACTTTAAAACCTGTATTCTACAGTTTGACCTCAGAGGAGGATGCGTGGGTTTAAATTCCTATAAGATAAACACATTATTAGCTCTTCTCAGTGATGAAGGAAATGAAAAAATTTAAATGACCGTTTCTACCAGACAGAAGGCACTTTTAGTGTTCCCAGTGCAAGTCTATAGTCATATTCTCTGAAGTATTAATGCTGTGATAATTTACAGTCTGGAACATTTAACTGTTGATTTGTTTTCTCATATGCCTTTAGTATGGGTCTGATTTCTCTACTCCATCTCTTAAGATCTCCCATATATCTTAAAATCTTAATACAAGAGAGGCGAAGCCTTCCCTGGAGCTTTACTTGCTTTAAATATAATAAAGATGGCAAGCGGAATCAATGTAAAACTAATTATTTAGTGGAATAACCCAATTTTGTTTAGTTTGAAAGTATCATCTGTTGAAATAAATCTGGGAAACAAAAAGGAAAACTGATCAAGTGGTTCAACTGCTTCTTTCTTTTTCAAAGAAATGTGCTCTCTTTATACAAGCAAATTAAGATATGTCAGCCATCTCAGCTGTCCTTGGAAGGACACTGGAAGACTTCCTTTCCCCCCCAAAGTGCTGTAGAAACTTGCTTTTCAGTACTTGGTAACTAGATGATGAGTAGTCTAGGGAATTCTCTGTCAGGTTTCTCCCAGTGTATTCCATTTTGCTTAGAAGGAACCTGAAGGAACAAAATCCCAGGAAAGGATGTTGCTCCATACCGATAAAAATAATAAATACTGTAATGTTTTTTTTTTTTTTCCTCTCAAGTGTGGAAATGGTTAGGGATTAAAATTGGATTCCAAAAATATTGCCTTTGGTGAAGAGAGATTTTTATGAGCTTTAGTTTCTGGTGTGCAAGAATGAGCTTTACAAATCAGCAACTGATTTCCCTACTGAGAAGTTCAAAGGCTAAGACCAGAGACACAGAAAAGGTCTTGCTGTGACACCAGCAGGAAGTAATGGTACAGATAGCGAGATAAAACGGCAGTGGTTTAAGGATTTCCGTGCTCAAGTCCTGCAGTGTTGAATTTGATGTAGTACACCTCTGCACATTTACCTTCCCAGTCTTCAGCCTATCACCTACCTTTCTTTGTACTACCTGTACATCAGAGATGTAGTTGTCTTTTAGCTTTAATATTTTGGTTTGCGTGCTACTGCTTGAGGAGCCATCTAGACTGCCGTAGGTGCCCAAACTATTCAAACCACATTTCTTCAGTTAAAGGATATGCTGAGAAATGGCTTCTGAGTTCTTATATTTGTTTGGGGATTTTGCAGGGTGGGGGCTCCCTGTCTCATATACCTGTACAGGATAACATTTTTTAATCATATCTTAGGGATCAACAAATTGCTACGTTCCTAGGAGAGATGAAGACATGTATTTGCCTATAAAACAGCAGTGGTGACTCCAAGAAGCAGGTCTATGAAAAGACCAGACAACAAGTCTAATGATATTGGACAAAAGCAATTTATCAGTCTTCCAGCTGGAAGAGTACAGTATAGATTACAAGACAGTGTAAATGGGGCATATTGTAGATAGAGGATGTTTGGAAGAGGCTAGCATGAGTTTGTCCCAGCTCAACTCTTGGGAAAACTGACTAAAAAATCACTTTCTAAATGATTTCAATACCAGTCAGTTCCAAAACAAGGGATTATGCAATGCCATCTGCTGGCTTCTGTGAAAAATCAAACAGAAAATGTGGCGGTCCAGCAGAAAGAGATTCTGCTCCTGGTGGGGCAGAAAATTAACATGAGGGACAGCTCTAGTTGGAGACACTTCTTCAGCATTTTGAGAAATGAGTCATGACACCTCAGTGGCTACTTGTAGAGCAGTTCCAGCTGTAGCAAAGCTAAAATTGGAGGCTGGGAGCTGTTCCCTGTGTTTCAAACAGGAGACACTTGAGATGGCCAGATTCTATGTGGATCTTTCCATACATGCAGATGAATTTTGAAGATCCAGAATAGTTTTCCTGTGTGTCCTTTGCAAGGGTTCTTGTCTGTATCTGGTAGTATTGGCTCATGTCTTTGGGCCATATCTTATAAGGAAGGAGACATGTAGAGAATTTTTAATTTCATTTTCCAGGAAACTGCATGCCCCTTTTGTTGGGAAGCTATTTTGCTTTCTTGCTTGTTACTGTAAGAAATATTATCCTGAAAAGTAATGAGAATTATTATGAGAAAAGCTTGCATGCTGACAATACTGCTGCTTTATTTGCTTTGGATTGTCTCGCATTTAGCCCATTTGAAGGTTGGAGTGTGAACAATAGAAATAGCTGTGATAAATTGTCAAGCTCTTCCAAAGATTCAGAAGTTCTGGAGTTACTGCCAATGACAGATGGTTTGTCCTTGCTCATCACTTGTCTTCTTGACAGCATTTTTCTACTCTATGCAAAATCTCCCTTGGTGTGCAGTTTAATTCTTTAGAAAAAGAAAATTATTTTCTGCTTCATTCATGTTCTTGCTCATCAGTTCAATAGCACCCGCGTTTGACTAGGTGGAACACCTTCCTCATGAACAAGAAGTTTGATTTATTTTAAAAGGGTGTTAAGAAAACCGCTGGAGTTTGACATGAGCGCATTTCTGAAGTTGCAAAGATGTTAAGAATGATCTTTTATATCTACTGCTGTGGATAGCACTCCATACTCGACAGGCTATTTTGTTTGCTGCAGGATTTACGCAACTAATGACACAGTGTTTTCAAATACTCCGGTGTGAACTCTCAAGCTGAGCAGTGGTTGAGTGGGTAGAGAATGAATCTTTTTTTTAGTTTTTCCACAATTTTATATAGTCTGTTTCAGAACTGGCCTGCCCACATACTGCTTTAGCTCTTACAATTGGAGAATTATGTGATATGTCAGTAAATACTAGCAGCCTATAAATGAACAAATGCTGAATGGCAAAAAATAGAAATTGTTCATTTAAGTTGTTGGCTCTATTGGCCATTCTCTGCTTGTTCCCTGATTTAGTTGGGTGAGACAGAACTGTGTGAGTTGCTTTGGCCATTGGACTGCAAGGATGCAGCTCCCCAGTTCATACAGGAGTTCATCTGCTTATGCACATTCCTGCAGTGAAGGCACTCAGCAGCACACTGGAAACGCCACCTCAACAGCACAAAATGTTTTGTTTAGTATTGTTTTCATTATGAACATCAGAAAGGCAGCCAGCCAGTTTCAAATATTTACCCTCTCAATAAGTAGTCTGAACTACACAACAGTTGATACAGAATTGAGATGTTTCTGCTGCTTCCAGCTACTGCTAATATGATTCATCAGTTAATAAAGCAAAATATTGTCTTGCAGCCATGTTGGGTTAGGCCAAAGACTACTTCAGGGTCTTATCTCTAAAAGCTTCCATAAATGAATGCCTAAAGAAGAGTAAGAATGGGATAACCATATACAGTACTGTCTTAATAGTCTCTCAGCTACCAGCTATGTTTATGTTTAGAGAGCCTGCTGTGTTGAGTATAGCTTTGTGTGCCTAGTAAACCACAGCTGGATTCTTGCATGATTTCCCCTAGATAAGTATGAAAAAAGAATTTGTCAATATGTGTATGGTTTTATTCCTTTTCGGAAAGGGTTAGCTCCCTGCCATTTAATATCTGTGTAGGATTTTGTTGTTCTGCCATCGTTATGAATGCACACCATAGTTTTTCTCAGTTTCATCTTAAGAGGTGAGCTATATAAACAATACGGTCACCTGCCTTCTGTCTCATATGGAAATTTCCAATCTGTCCCTTGCCTTTCCTGAGTGCACAGCTCTTGCTTCTTGTCACAGAGCCAGCAGAACAAGCAGATGAATCTGAAACTTGCATCATATTCAAACAGTTGGGGTCTTGAGGTCCCTAGCTCCTACACGCCCCCATCAAATTTTTTTATTGCTTCTAATATGCAGGATATCAGATTTCTTTTTCATTAATGCCCTTATGCCTTTGCAAGTGTTATTTTGTACATTCATTGTTCCCTGGCACAAAACGCAAGTTCATGCCAGCTCATTTGATATGCATGCAGATGTGAATTTCAACAACAAAAAGATTGTCACTCAGATAACAGATACATTTCAACTTTTTGAACATATTAGCTTCAACAGGAGTATGTAATGAAGTTGTTTAGAAGGTTTCTATGACTATGTTGTATGTGCTTTTTGGTTAGGATCAATTTTAGCAGAACCAGACAAGCTCTTTTTTTTTTTTTTAAACAGTAATGTTATTTATTATCATCCCTTCCAAGTGAAGATGCAGTGGCTTTCTAAGTAAACAAAACAGCAAACTCGGTAGAAAGACAAGGGCATTATGGAACATTGTGTCATGACTGTAAAGACATGCCACTGTTTTGCTGGATAATTGGAGCTAGGCTGTGTTGCTGCTAGCTTTAAATTTATTATTTTTTTTGACTGATTTAATGTATTCAGGAACTTGTAAACATATGCTTAATAACTGCTGATTGAGAGAATCTTCTGACAGGTTATGCGTATGATTACTACTGGTGTTTGAAGAAAACTTCAGGATTGAACAACTTGTTTCAAGCTTCAAAACTGAAGGAAGGACACACGTAGTATTGTATTTATTTTTCTGTAAAACAGTGGCTGTGCCTGTGCATTCTCCTAACACACTGAAAAACTTAGAAAGCACAATAATTGTAAAATATCAGAAGGCTATTAATAATGGTAGTGATAATAGTGAAGTGCCATAAGGACATAGTCAGAATCTGCACCGCCCAACTTCAGAGTCGATTAAACGAAAAATATTGGCCATGCTTGGAGAAGAGAGGTGCTGGGACTGAGACACAGCATCCTGATCCTGCTGAAATGGGCAGCTCTTCTGTGAGTGTTTTCAGGGTGACTTAGGATTTCATCAGTTAAGACCGGATGGCCCAAGGACACAAAGATGGTCCTGAAATGCCAGTTGAATGCTAGGTCCCAGTTTAGAGGTAAATCTGTATTTCATCAATATTATTATTATTAATAATAATATTTAGCAACTTTCTTGGGATATCATCAGTTGTATTTTTAAGCAACCACTTTCAAAATGAGAAGTTTTTGAATGGAAGCTTTGGGTGTATTGGCTAAGGAAAATGCCAAAAAGCAACTTGTCACAGACTGAAAGGAAAAGTGAATTCTTAAATCATGGGCTATTCATAGCCCATCTAAACTTAGAATATATTTGTTTGAGTGTCTCTGAGTACATTACAAGTTCATCTCAGCTTGACACAAGCTTTTTGAAAATGGATTTAATATTAAATAGATTCATGAATGCATAAACTTTAATGGATAAAACATGATCTTTCTGCTGAGGAGTTTCAACTTTAGCTAAAAAAAACTGATACATTTCATCTTATGCTTTGCAAGTTACAAATAAATCCGTTATGGTTAGCCTGAGATGTTTGAGTGAGACCAGGCAGAGTCGAGTTTAAGTGTTCTATGAGCTGTGTAGAATAAAAATTGTGACTTAAAACCCTACTCTGTTGTAAAGTCCTTATCTAATTGAAATTTGAGAGACTAGACAAAGTAGTCACACGTAACCAAATATTTTTTTTAAAAAACTAAATGAACTTAAACTAAAGTTTTAATGTAAGGTAAAGTGCATTAAAATCTGATCAGCAGAAGTTTCAGGCACAAAGAAGTGATCAACCCCACTTTTACTGTTAGTAAAAACTGAACGGAAAGTGTTAATATTCATTTTGTAGAAGATTCCGTCATTCTGAATATTCAGTTGAGTGCAATTTTGAAGCAGAGCAAGAGCTGAGGAGTATTCTGTGGAACATAATCATTTTCATTTCCCTAACACCACTAGGAGCCTTGACTCTGAAGATGTCCCTCTGACAGGTTGTCTCAGAGCCACAGGAACCTTGGGAGACCTCATCTTGAGCACAGTAGTCAGGGCAGAATAACTGTCCCTGGTGGGATGTCCCGAACCCAGAAGTTTGGAGGAATAAATTTGGCAGGGAAAGAAGAACCAGAAAAAAATGGCAGATTTTCAAACCTACTTTTGTTTTTGGAAATTGTGCTTACTTTCCAGCATAAACACATGTAGATTGACTAGCAGGATTGTTTCTGCTTCAGTCAGGTGTTGATTTGTTTTGTCTCATGGTAAATGTAAATGATACTGCTTATGTTGTAAATGGCATAAACTTTCTATAGTTTGGAACTTGGGAGTAAATGCTGCCTCGAGAACATTATGATTACTGTTGTGTCAGTTTTTAACTTTTCTGTCTTCCTGGATGCATTTGTCTTCCAGCTGGTTTGATATGAGAGAGATGGTTACAAGCGATGCTCCAGCTCAAGCATCTGCTCAGGTCCTGTTGTCATGCCCCCCATCTCTTACTCACTTTCTCTCCTTTTCCTTTCCATGTGCCATGTAGACACCTACTGTAGAGAATGTAAGAAAACATCAAAGGAACACGGCAAAATATGCTGTTGTCACCACAGAGAAAGAGCAACAAATCTAAATTTCAAGTAAAGCGAGGACCCTGATTCCTACTTCTAGTAATACTGAAATTTTCTGGGAGCACATTAGCAGCCATGGCTTTCATGTCCCCTGATTTCTTAGTGGCACTCTGAGAGTTTCAAATAAGAACTCCGTTCATATACTGCTGCTCTTGTTTTTTTTCCCCGGTCTCTCTAGATCAGAATTTCCAGTCTTGCCTGTCACTGTAGTAAATAAGTAGTGACCCCAATTCTAATGGCCTCTGAATTAATAATGAAGGTTAGCAGTAGGGGGTCTTTTGCTGCTTTTAAGGTTTGTAGCCAGTTAAATTGTTCTCCTTTGGACATTGTACAGTATAAATTGTAATCATCCTGGGCAACTACTATTAGTGGTGGTCATTGTTAAAAGGCAAACATGCCTGCTGTACAATGATCCAAGCAGCAGCAGACCAGCACCAGTCATCTATTTAAACGTTATAACACTGCAAGTTCCAAGCCCTGTTTCTGTTTTTGTCTTTTTTTTTTCTTTCTAGATTTTAAAAGACTTTTAAGTATCCACTGGTTTTAAACTGTGAATCAAGATGGTGATTATACAAACAAAATTAGATTAGCTTTGTTTTAAAACTGTGTCAGTGTCAATGCCAATTCAGTTTCATTTCGAGAAAAAGACATAAAGGCATCCAGCCTCTCCTATAGTTTTACTGGTCTTCATCCAATCAATGATTTCTTTCCTAGCTAATGAAAGAAGACCATTTGCATTTTTTTCTCTTTGCTTCCAGTGCAAAGGGGAATCAAGTATGACTTGCCACAAAAGTGTAGTGAATTCAAAAAGGGAAATAACAGGGCTGAGTGAAAAATGAGTTAGGAAGTAAAATTTCAGGCAAGCATGGAGGCATCTCCTAGACAATTTTTCAGCAAAGGAAAGGACAGGATGCATGGGAGAAGGATTTGAGGCCCTCTGTGAGCATAGCCAGGGACAGGCCATCATTTGTCATTCTAGTGACAGCACTCTTTCTCAAGAAAATTTTTTCCTCACCACTCTGCATTTCTGTAAGTGTTTCTGTAAGTGTAATTACTATAAGGATTGTTGGCTTTTATTCTTATATATTTTTTTTTCTCCAGCTCACAGGCTTCCAGGCTAGGTGTGCACTGGGAAGGCCTCAGAGGCAAGAGTACAAAAATCTGACATGAGTTGTCTGATATTCATTTTCGGCCTTCCTCTCTGTTGCTCCATCTCACCACACAATATTAAGGCAAAAACGATTTCATTTTCTCCTCAGTCAACTGAAACGTATTCTCTTCTGTGATGCCAGCAGTGAAATGTATTTTCCAACTTTAATTAGCAAGTCAAACAATAACACAAATGCTTCTGCAGAATTTTACTAAAGGTTTTCTATTCTCAGTTGAATAACAAAGGTCTTAAAGAGCATGTGCTTCATTTTTTGTCATTTGCAGAGAGCATCCATTTCATTTTTTATTTTTTTCTGGTTTTTATAAGCAAGATGACTGATAGCTGATTTGTTCTCTATTTCAGGTCGTGGAGACTAATTTGGTTGCTTTTGACTGTCACTGGATCATTATAAATGAGGTAACTTTCAAGTGAACATTGCTGTGAACCATGAACCCTGTTTTCAGGCTTACTGACAAATATTTATGCCAATCTTGCATTTGCCAACAGGAAGCAATAGCTACAACGAAGTTCAGGCATGCTGAGAGGGTGGACATTTAATAGAAATAGAATGACAAGGTTTAGGATTTTGTTGTTTTGTCTTGACTATTTTAAAGAGAAGTCCTTGAATGCATAAATGAAAAATAATCTGAAAACCAAAAAAAAAAAATTTCCTACTGAATATCTTGAGCTTTCACTTTTGTCTTGACTTGAGCTGACTGTTTTAAAGGATCTCCTTAAGATCATTTTTCATGCAGAACCGGTCTTTTCTACTGGAGTGCTTGTGTTTCATTCATATTTTAATTACTTATTAAAATATAAAAATAAAAATACCATCTTTCCCTTTCCTATAAGAATTTCCCTAAAATTCAATCATGGTTGGTACCCAAAACCTCAGTGGGAGGCTTTTTGGTAGACTTCTCAATCAGGTCATATGTCAGTGTTCCTGAAGGAAAAGAAAAGAAGGTAAACTGAGATACTATTTTTAAACTGTGAAATAGGTTCTTCCATGAACACTTGTCAGCTAAACTATGACAAGTCAATGTGTAGTAGTTTTGCATGTAAAGCATTGAACAATGCAGTTGTTCATAGATTTGAAGGCATTCAGATTTTTTTTATTTTCTTTTCTGAAAAGCAATTTAGGTCCAGAATGGCTGGGTTCCCGGAGGAGGTAACTCACCCCTAATGTGTAGATCATGCATCTCCTTGATGTTCTCAGAATAAAAGATTGCTTGGAGAAATTGCATGTGAATTCCAGATCTGCTCTCCGGATTTACTGTGCACTTCTGTTTTCCTATCTAGTTAATAGATTTTCATTAGTGCAGTGTGCTTAGTAGCAAGGTAACTCAATATGAAGCTTTTTTTTTCAAGGTTATAGTAAGGTATAGTGTGTTACAGTGAGATAGTACTTTGGCCAGTGGATTTCAAGCCAATTTTCTGTGGAGAAAATTAAGCCTCATTAAGTGCTGGGTTCAGGAAAAATTATTTCTTTGCACCCTGTATTGCTCCTGACCAGTGATTTTGTTTGTTTGTCAGCACTGAATAGACTGGGCCTTAGTGGTTGAGAACCCCACTCTAAACTACAGAAGGTCATGTGAACTGCACAGAGATTTTATTTTTCCTGTCAGATTAAACTAGAATTCACTTGCAGTAAAAGGTCTCTTCAACTGGAGTGCTGATCTGTACTCTTCTGAGTTATTAGTTTTAAAAAAGACATGAGCCAAATCTAGATCAGTAGAAGTCAACTGTTAAACTCAGTATCAAGAAATTCCTAGACAGGTTCCTAGACAGAGCCCAGAATAAGGTTTTTGCATGCTTTTTACATGCATCAAGCTCCTCCACTCTCAAAATCAAAACTAAAACCAAGGATCCATTCCCAGCATGCGTACTTTCTATATGTTTTGTATTCAGAAATTAGTGTCTCTATAGAAGAAATTTTGCTTTCTGAGAGTTATTTGCACCCTGTAGCAGGTAAAACAGAAGAGCAATCAAAGTGGTTACCACTCTAAACTGTCTTCTCTGCTCCAAAACTTGTCCTTTCAGCTGTGACTCCCACAGCTAGAAGAGCTGAGTGATGTATGCAAAGACACACGCATCATCCCTTCTTTGTTTTATAGTTTTGTAGGTAAAATGGGTGGAAGCTGAGATTAAGCTCATTCTTACAAGCTATGCTGCAAATCATAGTCATTAAAATCTTGTCTGTATCCCATTCAAAGCTGTCATCTTTGATGAACGTGAACATGTTTAATGCCATGCAAAGTAAACTCTTCAGCTATCTCAGCTTCATCTGCTTCTGGACCTAAATCCATATCCCCACTTAAGTAATTTACTATCAAGCGCTGTTTGTTAACTCTGGGATTTAGACTTGATAATCCTTGTGCATCCCTTCCAACTCAGGATATTCTGTGATTTCAAAATGCTAATAATCTCAATATTTTGTGCATGCAAAGATCAGATTAGCAGTAAGATTAGCTGATGATATGGAAGAAATCATGTTTTGCTCTACATTTCCTTCGGGTAAAGGAAAACTATGTTCAAATCACTACATTCAATTTACACAGAATTATAAATATTTCCTCAATAATGAATCTTGCGTGGTATTATTTATTTGTTGCAACAGTTTACCAGTTCAGTACTAAAATCACAATCCCCTCGCTTCAACAGTGCAAGATTTGGAAAAGGAATAATTTACAGGACCCCTGTGTGTATTATATAAAATATACTTCACACTCAAATCCAGTCCTTTTGATATGGTTGGCCATTAACTGTTGATGACCACAGTACTTCATATGACTGTGAAGTGATCTGAGAGCTCTGCCCATTTTTCTGCAATTGGCTACACAAATCTTCTGTAGTGAACATGGACATCCATGATTTTGTGCGTGTATTAGCAAGATCACTGTCAACAAAGTAACTATAACAATGCTTCTCTTGCCACCTAATTTGAAAATTTAAGATGCTCTAATAGAGTGAAAATGCATTGTTTTGCAAAGTCTACGCATGACAAATTCTTTGCCATGAGATAAATAAACTGTCTTTCCCCCTTCATCACTGTGCCACGGGGATACAGCATACTGAGTATAATAGCGTGGAAGGAAATACCACCTTCAGCTTTGAGATTGTGAATCTACTTAGGTTTTTGAAGTAACATCTGTTATTTTAATTGCTTGCTTTACACGCTGTAATGCATAGAAAGAGTTCCTTAATTTTTATAGTACCATTAGATGCTATTTTAGGTAATACAGAAAATTTGCTTGAAGACTGTATCAAAACGAAAATGCATATGTGGGAGGAGGGGGTTTGTTCCTATAAAATGAAAGGATTCATAATTTGCTAAAGCATAATACATCTTATTAGTCCTTTGCAAATAATACAAATCTTTTCTGCCTGATCAGTGCATTCAGTTGAGGAAGCACTCTCCAAATAAATGTTCCTATTTCTTCAGGGCCTTAAAGCAGATGGTACAATTCTGTATTTAAAATTTGCAGGAGTCATAGATTTGAATGTAATCATAATCAGATATGCATTAACAAAATGTGAGAATGGATTTCTTTCTTTCTCCCTGCCTATCTTTCTCTCTGCTTTCTTCTTTTCCTCTGCACAGTAGTAAGTGTAACCTTGAAAAGCTCAGGGTAGTAAAATTACATTTCTTTATTACTCTTAAATCACAAATGCACAGTAAGCCTAGATTTTATTTAGTGGAACCAAAGAAGGGACATTTCTGTGATTGTCATCACTTTTCCTTCCTCTGCTCTTTTTTTTTTTTTTAATGAAAGAAATGTCCCTTTTTTAATTTTAAATCCATTTCTGTCTCAAGCATTTTGCTTTGTTAAAGCATTCAGGGACATCATAATATGCCCAAGGCTGCCACCAGTTCTCTATTACTATTGTTTACTCAAGGTAACTCTAAAACACTTTACACTGCCTACAGTAGCCATACAGGAGGTAAAAATATTAATGCTGCTACAAAAGATTGGTCGGGCTTCATCTGCAATAGTATGCATGACTATGACCAACTGTATTAAAATAAAACTAGAACAAGTGCACAGAAAAGCTGATTTGTGTGAGAAGAGACTGGAAAGGTTGGCTTGGTTACCCTATGAAAATAAAGACTGAAAGGGGATATGCTCTCTGTTTACATATCAAGTGTGAATAAATGTATCCTTGTCAAGGAATACAGAAGACAAGGTTGCCACAAAAATAAATGAGTTCAAAACTGACCATGAATAAAGTGAGGGTGAAAGTTAGTAGTAGGTTTGTAATTACCGGAAGTGTCAGAGTCTGGAAGAACCCCTTTGAGGAGAAACATGTGTAAAAAACTAAAACTATTTTAAAGAACAGTTTATTGGAAAAGATCCAGTGACAGGTTTGTCTGTTGTAGCACAGGAGAGTAATGGAAAACCTATGAGGCTGCATTCAAAACCTGCCTTCAGATGACCATGTGTTTTTCATAGGAGAGGGCTGGTCATCAACTGATGCATTCAACTAGTTCCATTGTGTTTTGGCCCATTGAACTCCAGCACTGAACTTCAGCAGGATTGGGTCCAAAAATCATAGCTCAATTCCAGAAGCTCATGTAATTCTACATTTGAATGTGGATAATTGATTAATATTAGTGTTAGAGTCTCATTTCAGCCCTTGGGTTTTTCAACTGTGACAGCAAGTCAAGTGTGAAATGTCACCTTGTTTGGTATACCCTCCTTCTCACACTGATGACAAAGCTCCCGGGTCTTTTTTTCAGACAGGTTAGAGCTGATGGACATGGGAACATTCTGCACATGGGAATGGCTTTCCTTACTTTCTCCAAATGCTCTTACATTATTTTCTCTGTCAAAGTTAAAAATAGGTATGATTCTTTTTCTGCCCCTTTTTCTCCATCTTATCTCCTTGCTTTTTCTTCATCCTCCCCAGAATCTAAGAAACTCTGTGGAGATGTAATGGGGCAAACGCTTATGCAGGTCAAGATGTTTCTTTACTTGTCTTGGAGCTACATCTGCTTGCACCTTTCCCTCAACTGCTCCTCTTTTGAAAGTGTCGAGGAATACAGGAAGGGCATAGCACAAGTACTGTCATGCTCACCACTGCTCCTGCCAGGCAAGAACAGTGGCAGCTCAGAGGCCTAAAGGGGGGGTGGGGGGGTGTGGACAGCCCCCCCATCCTGCTGTGGCCCCTGCTTGTCCTCTCTGCAGCCAGCTTTCAGAGGAGGAAGAAATATTCCCCTCTCTGAGTGTGATTAAGGATGTGCTGAGAACATGGCAGTAGAAGTAACTTCTGGAAAATAAGGTATGTCCAATACATGATGAGCTCTGGAAGCATCTTGGATGAAAGTTAAGATGCATCCATAAGGAAAGATTCTTGTTTGGGGCTTATTACAGGAGCAGATAAATAATGTGGATAAATTCTTTCCCTCCATGTCTCTCAGTAACTGTACAGTTGCTCTATGGTGAATAGTAATTCTGTACCTAAATTGCTTATCTTAAAGAAACCAAGCTGAATGGCAATATACACTGGATGCCCAGTCTTATTTCCCACTGGAGTCTGTGCCTGATATGTTGAGATGATCCTCTTCAGTCCCCCTTTTTCCATTTCATCTGCAAAGACCTATTCATTTAAAATTGCAGTCCTTTCTTTATTTGCTTGTCTACTAGGGTGAAATGGACATCTAATTTTATCCATATTCAATCTGAAGAAGGACCACCTCCCCCTTATTCCAAGTTCAGACCAACAAAAGAAAGGTTTGGAACTATATCTTGTACTTTGGATCTTTCCAGAAAAACCCACAAAACCTAACCTAAAATTATACAGGTGCCAACTCAGTTCAACTTGGCCAACTTTGTGATTTTTTTGACATTTGGTACTTGTATAACAGATCATCTGCCATCCTCATATCATTATACTGTATCCTCCTTTGAAGTGCAAATGAAAATTGTTTCCTCTCATACAATAGTTGCTTTATATAGTTTTCTTAAGTCAGATCCAAAATTCAAGAATGAGAGATGATATTGGAGAGTCATTATATAAAAGGCTCATCACTCTGCCAGTGCCAAGTATTAAGAAATGACAAAGAAATACATAGCAAATGACTGAAGTTGAGTTTGGGTTTGCATGGCATTGCTTTCCAGTTAACCTAAAATTTGAATTTGTGATATAATCAGTGGAACTCACAGCACTTAAAATGACAGTTATTATTCTATTGATGTTTATATCTTAGCACCACAAGAAAATCTCTGTGGTGTTTGTATTCTGTTATTAGTTCCCAGGTGGTGTATAAAAATATGGGGTAGCAAATTAATAAGTAAAATGCATAAAAAATGCTGATTACAGAAGAAAGAAATACACTTTTGAGAGAGAAAAGATAAATGTTTGAGCAGCTGAAAGTTAAAATCTCTTTTACAGTATTGTTTAGCAAGGTAACATCACCATGCAGGTATAATTTTTTACATTATTAAAACCATTCTAATAGTCTTGCTATTACAGATTGGTCACAATATGTAATGAAACCAGACAAACTTCTTGTAAACGCTCCAAGAAAGGATATAGTTTAAAATGAAGATAAGATTCTTGAACTCTCCTTTCTGATTTTATTAAAGGAATTTTTAAAATAACACACGCTTTGCTAAAACAGCATATTTTTTTAACATTACAGCTAGTGAAATGATACAAACTAAATGAAAAGACAGCATCTTAAGCTGAGAGAAACCATTATCTATGGTACATTAAGGATTAATCGACCGGAAATGCAAGATATTACAGTGGACACAGCTGATGCCATGTGTTATTTTTGTTTGTGGAAAAATCTATATTTCATAAGGAACATTAATAACAGATGCATTCAAAGCTATGGCAATCTGTGAAAAGGAATAAAATAGTTTTACTTTAGTTGAGAGAGCTGAAATTAAAATTTACATCTCACGTGTTTTTCTTCTGAGATTTAAAGAAAATAAATGCCAATATGTCCAAACCAGATGTTCTAAAAGACTACATTCAAGAAACTTTAACTGAAGACCCAGGAAAAAAAACAAATAACAACAAAAAAAAACACAGGATAGTTGTCTCAGTATTTGAAGAGTTTTGTTTTCAGAAGCCTTCGCCACCTTTTCGCAATAAAGAGTCTGTAATTTGCATTCAAATCTATTTCCTGCTTTCTCCAAAGAAATGGGTTTAGAGATCAGGACACTAGAGGCAAGAATGACAATGGTGTTTTGTTGCAGGCATAACAGTGCAAAAGTGCAAAATCCTTTCAAGAGAAGCTAGAAATACACAAATGAGAATCAAATATTCAATAGATTGAAGGTGTATGCAAGGGTATTTTAAATGCAGGCTGCTAAAGGGAGCTCCTCAAGCACTTTCCGTACAGGGGAATTAGGCCTGTGGCTAGCGGTGTCCCCCAGGGGTCAGTACTGAATCCAGTGCTACTCAACTTACTCATCAGTGACCTCGATGAAGGGATGGAGTGCACCCTCAGTAAGTTTGCGGACAATACAAGGTTTGGCAGAATGACTGACACAACAGAGGCCTGTGCGGCCATTCAGAGGGACCTGGACAGGCTGGAGAGTTGGGCAGAGGGGAACCTCACGAGGTTCAACAGCGGCAAGTACAGGGTCCTGCACCTAGGGAGGAATAACTCCAGGCACCAGTACAGGTTGGGGGCTGACCTGCTGGAGTGAAGCTCTGGAGAGGAACCCGGGGGTCATGGTGGACAACAAGTTAACCATGAGACAGCAGTGTGCCTTTGTGGCCAAGAATGCCAGTGGGATCCTAGCCTGCATCAGGAGGAGTATGGACAGCAGGCCGAGAGAGGTGATCCTCCCCCTCTACTCAGCCCTGGTGAGGCCACACCCGGAGTATTGTGTGCAGTGCTGGGCTCCCCAGTACAGGAGGGAAGCAGAACGTGTAAAGAGGGTCCAGGGTAGAGTCATGAAGGTGATTAAGGGACTGGAGCATCTGTCCTTTGAGGAAAGACCAAGTGAGCTGGACCTGTTTAGCCTAGAGAAGAGGAGATTGAGAGGGGATCTTATCAACCTCTACAAATAGCTGAGGGGACAATGTAAAGAGGATGGGGCCAAACTTTTCTCAGTGGTGGCCAGTGAGAGGACAAGGGGTAATGGGTATAAATTGAACCACAGGCAGTTTCATCACCATATGAGGAAGAACTTCTTTAGGGTTTGGGTCACAGAGCACTGGAACAGGCTGCCCAGAGAGGTGGTGGAGTCTACCTCTCAGGAGATATTCAAAACCTGACTGGATACAATCCTATGTAATATGTTCTAGGTGCCTGCTTGGGTGGGCGGGTTGGACTAGATGATCTCTGGAGGCCCCTTCCAATCTCAACCATTCTGTGATTCTGTAAATTATCCCAAAGTTAAATGTCTGGGAAGTTTTGGGGCATCAGCTTCTGTTATTAAGATGGATTGTGGACAAACAAGTATGGTGGAAAATAAATTCTATGTAAAAAAGCTGAACAGTTTAATACGTTGTTTCTCCTTCTTTGCAGAAAAATAGACACAGATTGCCTTGAAAACTGTAGGTGAAGTTATTTAAGTCCTCGGAAACAGCCTGTGTATATCAAATGCCAAGTTTTTATGTGCAGGTTGAAGTTGGTTGTGGTTGCCCCTGAGCCTGTGCTCCTCCTATCTATCCCTGCATTCCCTGAGGGTCACATCTTTCAATGGTGTAAAATATTGTGTTGCCAAAGTGCAGGAATTCTTACTATGTAAAGAACTATTTTCTGATTTCCTTAAGTTAAAGTTCCTGCCTTAAAGTTAATCTTTTAAGCTTGTTTCACATATTAGTGTATATATTTAGTAATTTTTTCCTTTGAAGTGTTTGTCCATGGAGCTGAGAGTTCATCTGTAAGCCTTAATAGGTACCCTATGGAGTAAAAGGTTGGTTTTAAATTAGGTTTTGCTATAAACAAGCACATACACACCTGGAATGCTCTAATGCATTTTCTTTGCTCTTATGGTAAATGATGTTCACTAAGTTGCACATTCTTGATATTCTGTTTCTAGGAAATGAACACTTAAGACCTGAATAATTATCTGTGCCTTCACAGCTTCTAAGTAACGCTACACTTAGAAATACATCATGCTATGACTTCCTACTGATTTACACACGATCTGCCAAGAATGCTGTGAAACACTTTTAAGTAAAAGATCAGAGGTAAAAGGAGAGGGGAAAAAAAAAAAACCAACAACAAATGAAACAACTAAGACGAGTTACACCTACAAAGATTCAGGGAGGTTTGGGTATGGTATATTTTAGACTTTTGCAATTGTTACAAGAGTGGTAGGACAGTTCTAATAAGTATGTATATATTCTTCTTGAGACTATGGCAGAGCTCAGCAATGGCCATGTAGCAATCATACATCTCTCGGTCCTCTCCGTTTATTTATTCATTTATTTATTTATCATTTATTGGTAAACTGGTAACATTTCTGTGTTTTAACTTTTATGCATATTGTCTTCCTTGCCTTATCTTTCAGGAAATAAATGATTTGGATGTGCAGGAGCTGGTGAGAAGGTCAATTGGAAGATTAACAATTATTCGACAGACATTTCCAGTCCCCCAAAACATAAGTCAGCGCTGTTTCCGTGGCAACCACAGAATATCTTCATCACTGTGTGATCCAAAGGACCCTTTCTCCCAAAGCATGGAGGTAGTTCATATACTGGTCTATTCCCAACACGGGAGCTGTCTTTTTAGAAAAGTTCAAGGTTTTTCCCCCGAGGCTTAGTGTAATTTAATGTTTATTTTTCATGTCCTATCTGACATGCAGTTTAATGTTTCATGGCATGACAGGGAAAAATACTTGGGCAGGGGATGATCACAATTCTGATGGACGAGAACAAATCGCCCACTTCACAAGTGAGGAAAAAGCAAAAGAAAGCCACGCGATCTCCATACAGTGGGGTATTTGTTTTGTTACACTGCTTGAATTTTATTTTTTGTCATCTCCCAGTGAAGAATTTTCTCCCTATAGCCAATGTTTTTTTAAGTTGCTGCTCTTCTCTGAGCCATATGTGTTGTAGATAGGAAAGCTTTCCTGGTGACCGCCCATGTCATTTGTTTAAAGTATTTTCATGTAGGCACCTCAGTCTATCTATCCCCCCCACGTTAGGCTTCATGATGACAAAGCTATGGCAAATCAGGAATGTGAAATTGCCATTAAAGGTCAGTTTCACTTTTTCTTTCTTTCTTTTTTTTTTTTTTCAAGGTCATTTATGAACTGGTGAAAAGATGACTGTATTGGCATCGGTGCAGGAGGAGCATATCTGACTTAGTAGTAAAGAGAGCAGGCATGGTGCCAAAAGGAAGGAGTGCGAGAATGGGAGAGAAATAGCAGGGTTTTAAAGAGTGACTTTACTTGCTTAAAATGATAAATCTAAGGAGAAAAGGAGAAGCGTGGCTTGTCTTTCCTTGTTTCAGGTTAACTATAAGAGCTATTGCTTCACTAATTGCTCACAAAACAGCCAGTAAGTGCCTACTGATGACATGAAAAACTTCAGCCATAGTACACTGCACAGTGGTCCTATTAGTGGTCTTAAACAGGGCTGCATAAGTTCAATGGATGCACAGAATATCTGTAGGGGCTATTTAGGAACTGTGAAAAATTTTTAGGTTGTGCTGTTCTGTTGTGGCAGCGTTGTCCTAGGGGAAATTTTTGGTAGTCTATGGATAATACATAAAAATGGAGGGTGTGATTACGTGCAGCCACTAGAGATTGCAAGGAACAGTTTTCATGAACTGAGCTACTAACTAGAGCAATGTGAAAAAAAAAAAAGAATCTTGTTAATAGGAGGTTTCACATTTTGTTTGTTTTTCACTTCAGCTTAACTTTCATTTCACTTCAATAGTGAACTGACTTTAGGAAAGAAAAATTCTAGAAATCTTTTTTCTTTTTCTACAAATTGGCAAATTCCATTTAATGTGTTATATGGGACCTTATTATACCTTAACCTATGCTTCCTGATCAACCTACAGCTTGGATAGCTGTAATCTTCCTATCCAAAGCTTTTATAACATTTCAGTTCAAAGGAATGATGAAATTTTAGTTTAACTGTTTGCACAGCTCAGTTTCTATGTTCTTGTTTTCCCTGAGATGGCTGCTTTTCATTAGTAGCTAGAGAAACAATACCAAATAGTGACAGGAAGAAAAACTCTGGCGTCGTTTCCCCTGTGTCTTCATATGATGCACAGACATTCAAGTAGCTTTGGGGTTTGTTTGCTGTTTCTTTGTTCTCCCCAACAATAATATAAATTAACTTCTATTCCAGTGGGGAGTTGGGACAGTTTATAAATTGAAATTTCTAATGATTTTTTAATGCCATCGAAGTGTGACTAATCAGAAATTTTCTCTGGAAATCATGAGGGTGGATTTCTTTTTTTTCTTTTTTTTTCCTGAATTACTCCCCCTAAAGGCTGTGTGAATAATTAATTTTTTCAGCACCTTAATTAAAACACTGAAAAAGATCATGGTGAAGGTCTCTCATTATGTCTCTGGGATTGGCCTAGTCAAAACAATTGCTATAAATTTGTATCACTTTGGAAGCCTCAAAAAGCACAGGAAGTCAAAAAAATTGATTCACAGAATTATTTACTACCATTATCCTTTCGTCTAAAAGCTCTGTGCAGTAGTCAAGGTATGAGTAAAATCAGCATAGTTAATGCAGATTAATCACTCCTACGTAGTCTGATTAAAAGAAATATCTTTCTTCTACGCTTTGCAATAAAAATTCACATCTGAGTTTTGAATTGCATCAAGAGCAAGTTATCCAGTTAGCTTGATAATGCAAGAGTCCTGCCATTAGTCTGAGAGACTTGGAATGGATAAAGTAGCAGTAATGGATACCAGGCAATGAATTGAATGTCCTAGGAAATATATGTGGAAAATGACTAGAACTTTCAAGTGACTTTAAGTTTCAGCCCCACTGTGTGTGTTGGCACAGGTACTAAAGGAGCATACCTCTGGCAGTGGAATGGAAGGGTGATTGAGAACCAGAAATTAATTGTAGTGTCTTTATCATTGTGTTATCAGTGATTGATTTCTGTAACTGCTAAGGTGAACTATTAGTAAAGGAATAACAATGCTTAATAATTGCTGAACCCTGTACTCTTGAGCCCTATTAATACTTGATGAAGGCCCAGCTATATTACTCTTGGATTAGTAAGTGCATCCTTCCTGATGAACTGTGACAAGAGTCCTCTATTCCCATGATATTAGGTTATGGAAGCTACCTTGAAAGCAATGTCATTTTGCTGGGAAATGATGACTTGGCATTTGTAGTCCTTCATGTATCAATTTAATCTCATTAGTGGCCTTATTGTCTGTGCTCTCCAGAGGTTTGTGTGGTGGTTGGTTGTTTTTTTCCCCTTTAGTGAAGGCATATTTAAAATAAACATATCTCACAGCATAGTAATAAGTCCTTCTCTCTCCCTCAAACAAATGTCCCTCTGGTGATGACTTCTTTGCGGAAATATGGTTTTAGCTGAAAGGCTTTGACTCCTTTATAGGTTTAGAGAATAAATAGACAAATCATCCAAGTTATTTTAAAAACGCTCAATTAATCTGAACCCAGATCCTCAGTCCGTGCTTCTAATCCTGTCATGCACAGTGATGCCTGGCCTGTGCATCTGCAGGAAGCAAATTAATTCCTGTGCGAGTACTGAAATGGAAATAAAACCACTGGAGTCACGGAATGAGCCTGAGTAAGAATTAAGAGCTGTATTCCAGAAACAGGGTGTGAAGGATCACAGTCATTTAAACGAAAAGTAAAATAAGGATCAGAAGTTCTGTGTGTTTGCGATATTAATGTAAAGGCAATAGGGAATCCTGGGAGTTTATTGGGAGGGGAAAAAAGCAGACCATGAGATCTTCTTCAGTAAGATGTGGAAGGCAAAATGCCCCAGGAAATTCTGGCCAGCTAAGGAGATAGATCACCTCTTTCCTGGATGCTCTGCAGGGAAGGAGTCTGTCACAAAACCTTTCTGTGAGAACTGTACAGAGCAGATTGCAGATGACACAGGCAAAGCCAGCATAAAGATGGAATTTACATAAGAAAATAAATAATAATAATTTTAAAAGGCTATATGGAAAGGATTAGACAGGAAGAAAGGCTTTTTTTCCCCCTATTTTAAGGTGATTTGCCAATTAACATCTTAGATCTTCAGCATTATTGTGCTTCCTTGGCATATACCTGCTCCCAGCAGCTGTGGGACTTTCCCAGTCTTTGGATATTTTCACAAGGTAGAATAAAGGTATTCTCCACAAAGTTGGCATAATTTCCCATTGTAAGCTTCCTTCTGTTAAGGTTTTCAGCTGATCAGCTGTATGTCAGTACAACTGACTTTGTACTGTGTGCATTTAAAAGTACATATATAGAAATGGTACCTGGGTAAGTGGAATTGGCACACGAGTAATTTCTTTTCTTGAGTTCCACTGCCTTCTCACTGATGCCAAACTGGAACTTCCTGACACTGCGTGCATGTAAATATGCTCACAGTGAAACATGAACACACGTAAACCGTAAGACCTTGGTCCTGCAAGGAATTAACAGCCATTGCCAAATACTCTGACAGAAAACACTGTAAATTTCAGAACTAACATGCAACTGCACACAGCGGAAGATTTCGCTGGGTCAGATTTTGTACTAGAAATTGCCTCCATCAGAATTGCCTGCAAAAATCAGGAAAAATAAACATGCTGAAATTATTTAAGAATTTTCAGAGTTGCTGTTTTTCAAAAGAACAAACAGCCTTGAACAGATTTTGATGGTGTCCAAATGTCTGGCAACTGAAAAATTGAAAATTCCAGGCAACTGGTTAAAAATAAAAAGAAGTCTGCTTACAGTCACGAGCAGGGCTTTAAATCCTCCAAGTGGAGCTGTGCCAGCTATTGGACCGCCTGTACTTTACGTGTGTGTAGTTTGTCGCTGCAAATCAATTGTAGCATTACAGACCTTAGCTGCTATTTCTACCAGAGCCAAGGAGAGGACTTTTTGACTCTTATGGTTTCTTCTTAAAACCAAATAAGTCGTTTAATTACCAAAGGATTATGAGAGAGGCAAAACAAATGATAAATTCTAGCTGCTGGCAGGAGACCACAAATAATATGCTAATACTCTGTTTTCAATATCTGCAGATTTCCAACCTGTATATATATGACACTGTCCTTCTGCTGGCGAATGCCTTTCATAAGAAGCTGGAGGACAGGAAGTGGCACAGCATGGCCAGCCTGACCTGCATCAGGAAGAACTCTAAGCCCTGGCAAGGAGGACGATCCATGTTGGAAACTATCAAGAAGGTACTTTTTTCCAGTATTTCATCATTTTTGATTTCTAAAATACTTGCAGTAGAATTTCCATCTGAGATGTGTACTGTCCTTGCCAGTACCAGTAGTTCTTTTTTGAAGCAAAAGTTTTGATATATCTACAAATTTTGAATGAAAACTCTTTGTTTTTCTTTTCTACGTCATAATGAGTGTATTTGAAGTGAAATCAGTGAGTTTGTTCACCAAAACTATCAAACACTAGTAGAGAATAATATCATATTGAAAAATTATCACAGATTAGGAGGTAAACCAGAGAAATGTACTATATTTATTATTTGTGAAATAAAGAAAAAGAAAAGTTGGACAATTACAGGACAATTACACTCAGCTGGTGTTGTGTGGAATTTGCTGTTGCACTGCTATTGACAATGTATTGGCATAATAGAAGTGAGAGAAGGAAAATGGATGAATATGGAGTAATCTAGTCTATACCTGGCCACTGCAGAACTATTTCTTAGATTAGACAATAGATGAGACAGTGCTTTATCCAATGTTAAGTTCTCACTATTTCTCTGTGAATATTACTTCATACCTAAATCATGCTTATTCCCCAAATGATTTTCCTATTCTTCAGCCCTTAAGTGTATTTTTCCTACTTATTCCCTTTCTTCATGATGTTTAAAGACTCCACATACTTAGAAACGATTTTCACAGCCTTCCAGGTCAGCATTTAGTCAAAATATGCATAGGTTGGTTGTTTACCCTTCCCTGTAAGTTATTCTGTTCAGCCTCCTTATGTTATTGATGTCTTTCATAAAACTGTCTTCTCATTCATCTGCATGTACTTTCTGGTAATGTGTATTTACATTTAAAGTGCTGGCAGTGCCTGCATTGTAAACACCAAAAAACAGGACAGTTAAAAATAAAAATAAAAAATTGTGCTTAATTTATATCTTTCATTAAAAGGGCATAAAAATAATTGTAAATATAATGTTGTTTTGTGAAGTTGCTGTTCTGTATTAGGTCTTTACAGCAGAAATTATGATGATGTAGGCAAAATATAAAGTTCTTTGGAACACTGCTTCCCCCCCACCCCAGGTCCAATCTGCATTAGCTCCCAAAGAATGGTTCAAGGGCTTTCTTCGGTGTCTGTCCTCAGTTACCATTCTAATAGTTGGAAGTCATGAGACTGCAAGCATAATCCAGGACACATTTCTTATTACAGGGGCAGGATATGGCTATAAGTGGCTCTAAAGAGTATCGCAGGGCAATTTCAAATTCACATTTGGCAGTCTCTTGTATTTTAAGCTACTTTACAGGCAAGGCTGGTTCTGGAACTTTTCTTATCAACTTGCACTTTGTAAATACTGTGGTGCACTTTTTCTTTAATAAACTAAAAGCTATTCCTACTTACTCAAATCCAGATAGGATGCCTGAGCCAGAAAAGCCAAAATACCCACTTCCAAGTTAGAATTAGAATTTGCTATCTGAACTGAAGTTTCAGGCAAACTCTGGTAGTCCTGCTAGCAGTTGTAAATTTTAGTTTTGAAGTGCTCCACCATGAAAAGGACTGCTGACTGTTTTGTATTTACAAATATTTTCTTGCTTGTGACATTTGTGGATGTGAGACTGATCCTGTTCTCCTACATAAATGTCCTTCATGCTGTGTCTTACCACTATTGCATCTTTTTGCATCTCAAACAGCCAGGGTTTATTCCATTTTTGATACGTTGCCCTAACTAGCACGTGCAGTTTATCTTCTTCCAATTCCCACCTCTTAAAATGGTGTGATTAATAAAATAAATTCCTTCTCTGGCCTTTCACACCAGAGCCACACTGTCTCGAAGATCTTTTTTTGCAGTACTTCACCCTGAAATGTGAATAGAAGCCATCAGTAAAAATATGAATGCATTCAAGAAGGCAAGAGCAAGCTGAGGTTCAAGGGATGTGGTCAGCTTGGTAGAAAGTGAATTGAATACTATAGAAATTTGTGAAGTGCAGTTAACCAAACTTATTTCCTGTTGCTTTTGGGTTTCTCTACTAATTGAATTAGATGGCTTTGACAATAAACCATTTTGCAGGTGTAAACGGAAGTGTACAAATGTTTCTTGCACACTGCATTGTGATGACTAAGATGAATTTATGGAAGCAACATGATAAAGTTGAAAGTCAAAAGTAAGCCCAAAACTGCAGGCATAAATTTCCTGTGTGGATACTAAAGATTGCTGCAAAGTGCTGGAATTGTACAGGAAAGAGGAATTCTGCTTCAGTTTTGTGATCTACTTTCCCTTTGAATTCATTGACCCAGTTATTTAGAAGAACTTCAGGATCACAGTTGTGCACTTTTTGTCTGCTATTGTTGTGGAACATCAACTAAAACCAACAAACTAAAAGCATTTCTGAAAACCCTTTTCCTTAGTTTTAATCTTGAAGGAAAGCAGGAAAAAATGGCCATGTGGTATTTAAGTGGTCTCAGAGTAGAAGATTCTGCATTTTCATCTTGAAATCACCACATGTCAAAGATGTAGTGCATACTGGAATAGCACTGGAAAACATTGCTATGGCTCAGAGCAAAGATACACTTGACATGTGCCTTAAACGTGCCTTGAAAAAGGATTCCCACCCCCTACACAGTTTTAACTGTACCTTCATAACAATCTGTGTCGCATAGTTGGAATCACAGTCTTGTCCCATATCGCCCCTCGCTGTAATTTCAGTGGATGGTCAAGTACAGTGGTGGTGGGGAAACAGTTAAGGAATTGATGCCTAGTTCCAGACTGCCTGCCTTAGAAAAGGACTAGCAGTGAAGTAGCTGTTCTCCTGTCAGCAGCAAAGTGGAGGTAATGTTGCCATCTTACTGCTACTCACAGCTTCTTGCCTCCAAGAAAGCAGAAAAATGGGTTCTAGAGGAAGCTTTTTGAGAAGAAAATCTGTCTTCTAGAATCAGAGATCATGAAATGGGAATATCTGGCAGCATTTTAACTGCCAAAGGAATCTCCCTCTGATTTCTGGAGGGAAAAAAAGAAAAGAGATGGGAAATCTGTATAAGCTATACACTGAAGAAAGTAAGAGAAAAAGGTTGGTGATGTACCTGCAGCCCCACTTGCTAAAAATAGCAGAGTTCTGGAAGTAAGTAGAGAAAATGCTTTCTTTGTGATTAATGAGCTAGTATGGAAGAGCAGGAAACAAGGGGGGATTAAGTAGTTTCAGGGATTTCTTGAAATAACAGAATGGCTATCTGAATCATTCCGTATTGTAACTTGTTACTTTTCATTCTTGAATACTTGATTCCTGGGTCTCTATTCCTATAAACAACTCCAAAAGCTGATTTACCGTGTGATTTCAGCTGATTGGACAGTCTAAAAAGCCACTAAAATTAATAATAATAAAAAAATCTAATATCTGTTTCTGTCCATTCTGGAACTGAATAAATAATTAAATTAATCACGAAATACAATCCTACTAATGAATTTGGACAGCTCTAGCAATTAGACCAAAATTCACTTCTGCAATAGGAACTATCCCCAAATGCGTGCCCAGTTTTTTTTATTTCTCGGTTAAGCTATTTCACTGTGAGAGTAGTAAGTATTAGTCAAAAATAATTCTACTGTTGGAAAAATTAATCTTCCTGAATAGCCTGAGAATAAATGTAAGTAGGATTATATGGAGGATCAACTCGGAAAAAATGACATCAAGTTACTGCATATATCTTCACTCTCATTTACCTGATCTCTTCCCAGTCACATTTGCTTAGCTCACCGACAAACAACAAATTTTTAGTACTAGCAGCAGCGTAGAGCTGTTCCTTTGTGGAAAATGTGCTGCAACTTTGCTGTTTCGTGAATCATGGGCAAGAATTGTCAAATGGTTTGGGTCTCAGAATTGTCAGTCATGTTCAGGGATGATGTGAAAAAAGATGCCAAATTGTTCTTCAGACAGTGGTGTACACTCTTTTTGCAGGCACATGAAAACAGTGTCTTTAGCTGTAATAATTTTATTACATATTTTAATAATTTTATCAATATCAGCTTTTTAAATGTGAAAATCATATCTGATGCTTACAGCATTTTTTATGCCTATAGCCACACTTTTTTCCTTTTTTTAATTGCAAAATAGCTAGTGTCTGAACATAGCCAGAATTTGAAAAGCAGCTTTGTGAACAAATGAAATATTTTGTAACTGATGACTGGCAAGCTGACATTCCCATGTGAAGTCCTGACTGCTGGGTAAATAGTACTTTCTTCAGGGACTTACTTACAGTATAACAGTGTCTAACCATATATAAATTGTAGTTTATCTTGCCAGTCTAGAGGGGACTCAAGTAGGCTTTGACTATATTGCCAGCTTTATAATAGCTCTGCGAAGCCCAGAGCAGTAATCAGAAACATAAGTAAAACATTTTTGTCCTAACAACTGACATTTCACTCTTTGGTTTTAAATGTGTCAGGAAATTGCATGGTTGTGGCTCAACTGTAGAAGAATTTTAGAGTAGATAATAAATCTGTTTTTTTTTTTTTTTCCAAATAGCATTGTTTCTGTAAGTTAAATGGAATGAAAAATTTATTTGGCTCTTACCCATTATCTTAATTAATGCTGACATAGTTTGAAAAAAACTCATCAGGAAGTTAGTGGATCAGTAACTGTCACATGGATTGCCATTTCCACTGTGATCTACCTTGCATTAGAGGAGGGATATAAAACACATGCAGTAAATCAAGGAAGTGTTTGAGGTATCCACACTGTGAGAGACTAATGTGCACTGTGTGCAGAAAAATGGGAGCAGTGTCCTGAAGCTCTCACTAGGCCATATGCTGTGCCATTCCCTCAGCGATGAGCAATAAAACAAGCTCATGTGCCAGGCAAAAAAGGTTGTGTGGGGCAACAAGAGCCAGCAGATTTCCATTACAGGATTTCCTGGCCTGTGGGGCTGAGGCAGCCAGGCAGGTCACAGGTGGAGCTAAGGTGTCAGGACCTCTAAGAGGTTTCCTATCAGATTTTACTGTTGTTTTTCATTATATGGGTGGTTCCACACTGTTTTGCCTCTGTTTCTTCACTTTCCAAGCCAGGAGCATTTCCATAGAATCTGAGCTCTTATTACATTTATTTCTGGTGTACACAGCGTAGGAAAGAAAACTCTAATCAAAGACACTCTTACATGACAAATCTTCAAAGCATGAGAAAATTACCAAATAGATGAATGAGAAAACTTGTTGTTATGGTTACTGCTGGATTTCAGACAGATAAAAATAGCTTACAGACATGCAGTTTGTATCTTGCCCCAACATTTACAGCCATTTAACAATCAAGGAAAATAAACTTACATAATGGTTTTGGATAGATTCCATTTCAAAATCCAGTAGTACATCTGTTGGCCTGTACTAGTTAGGGGGCATGTCCAAAGAAACCTGTGTTTTTATAAAAGGTGGATTTCATTGCTTCAGATGTAACCGAGGTGAACTCCTTCTTCAAATGATCTTTTTTTGATCATATTTTCTCTAATAGAGACAGGAGTTGCCAAAAAAAGAGAGAGCAATTTAATATTTTAGTCTGAAGTATCAAAAATCACTTACATTTTAGAAATGCTTTTATCTTCATGTTCTATAAATTACTAGGAGCACTCTCAACCTGGAAAATTAAGCAACTTCCCTTTTCTAACTTTAAAATCCCTAATTTAAAAGCACTTAGCAACAAAATAAGAAAAAGAAAAAAGAAAAAAAAAGAGGTTCCATACATACTTTCTGTTGTACTGAGCATGTATGTTAACAGAACTTTTTTGTTTCCTATTTCTTTTCTTTTGTCATTTCATTCCAGAGTTTTCACTTGCTATTTCTAGACATTGCATGGGGCTAACTTGAAACCGTTATCCATCTCAGGTGGTCTATAACAGTCTAATTAATTTTCATACTCAGACCCCTATGCTCTATTCACATTGTGGGGGCAAAGTTTCAGGAAGTAGAATAGGAAATATGAAGTAGAAGTATAATAAAGGCAGTATATGGTATCAGCTCAGTGGTGCAGGAGTAGGAGCAGGTGTAGGCTGTTTGGGAGGGGCAAGTCAGCCAGGTGGAAGTTTCTGGGAGTCAGATGGAGATCCCTAGCCTTGCAAAACTGTGCTGTTTCACAGGCATTTCCACATTACATATACCAGGAAATTCTGGCTTAATTAGTCAGAAAGACAGATGAGCCAGTATGTGGAAAACAGACATGTACAACAGGTTGGTTTTTTGTTGTTGTTGTTGAAGAATAGTATGTAGTCAAGTGAAATTTACAGAAATTTATTTTGTATTTATGAAACTTGGATATTTACCTAAGGACAAGTTCAAATGATTTTACAGGTAATCACAAACTCACTGTGTCTTTACTCTGTACCAGCCAGAGGTACACTATCCCAATCTAAAAGCCATGAGTGTGTGATTATTACAGGATTGTGCTCAAGCTAACAAGTAATCTCAGTGTTGTGCTAACCATAGTAATATGCATCAAAATTGCCCGGATGACTTGGAGTCATGCTGCAAAAGACTGTGTGGTTGTACCTTTTAATCAGGATTGTGTTTTTTCACTTCCAGTACTTCATCTGAAAAGTAGAGATTATAGAAAAGGTTAAAAATACATATACATGCAAAGTATTTTCTTGTTTTTAGCTGAAAATGACACCTTATGAAATACGTAGAAAATGTTTCCCTGACAATGCAAATCTCTAATCTTAAAGTTTTAAAGGTAATGATGAGTAAATTCCTCATTTTTACTATAATCATACTAATGTTTTACAAAAGATCAGAACTTCAAAACTCTCAGTTTATGTTTTGAAGAAAAGCTATGCATTTTGTATGGTTTTATAACAGAGGTAATTATTTTTTTTTCTGTGCATACATAAAATATTATTAAAGTTTCTTGGATAAAGTGGGTTAAACATTTAATATTTCCTATATCAAAAAAGTGAGGAAATTTTCTAAGGCTAAAGGTTTTTATTGTAGTCATTTCACATGGCTCTGTTGATTTTACAGTTCCATGTTATCACAGTTTTTATAAAAGGCTGAAATGTTTGTCATGTTGAATTGACTCTGGAATATATTTTGAGAACCGTTATGGCATATATAGCATTTCAGTTCTGATTCTTTATAGTAAATACTCATTGTTTCATCTTTAGTATTAACCCTTCTGCCTAAAACGTAGAACAAAGTGGAAGCAAGCATGAAAATATGCTGCATTACTGTTTATCTGATGCATTCCTAGTTTTAGAGAAGATTTGTGGAGAAAAACAAATGATTATATTCAGCTAAACAAAACCCTCATCACTTGTATGGATCACATATGGTGATCTGAAAACACTTCTAATTTAATCCAAAACTCAACCTGATATCTTGTGGAAACCTGTTTTGGGTGAGAAATGTTTGGGGAAAGAACAAACTCATTTTTGTATAATTTCTTTTGTATACTTGTCTTTAGTTTTGCTTCCACTAAAACTGGTTGCAAAACTGCTTTTCTTGGTATGGGATTAGAATTTAAATCACTGTTGGTACAAAGAACTAATGTTGGCATGCAAATAAGATAAAAGTAAGACTACTGCTTTTATTGTATCTCTTAGCATTGTTGAGTTTGATTCTTTGGTGAGGAAATTTAGTAACAGAGGGACAATTTAGGGTTCAGAATTTTTAGGGAAATGTGGTCTTTATAAAATTGTCCTAATTCTGGTAGTTGTATGTGTATAAGTAGCACATAAATCCCTTGAAGAAAGAAATGATTGTTATAATTGGCTACTTCTGAGTTTTCAGTTTTCTTTTTCTTGTCGTTTTTATTTTTCAATAGGGTGGAGTGAATGGTTTGACTGGAGAACTGGAATTTGCAGAAAATGGGGGGAATCCCAATGTTCATTTTGAAATTCTGGGGACAAATTACGGAGAAGATCTTGGCAGAGGCATCCGCAAGGTGAGACTACATATTATTCAATCAAGACACTACTTTTTACTGATAATTTTTTTTTAACTATCTTGTGTGCCAACCTAGCAGAAACGTATTTGATGACAGACAACATGTTATGTATGGTTGAGCGGAGTAAGAAACGTGAGAAAAGTCGTGAACTTCTAGATACCCATCCATTTTATTATTGCAAAGAGCATTGCAGTTGACCAAGGTGTTGTTCATAATACACAGTATGCTAACTGGCTAGTAGGCTGTTGCAAAAGACTAGCAAAGGCTGTTGTTTTGTAATCCTTGCAAGCCATTTCAAAAATATCAAGTTTTACTTTGGAAGATATTTAGAGCACTCAGCTTTATACTTGATGCTTATGGTCACATTAGGATGCTTTTTGTTAGATGATTAAAATTCATAGCTATAGGAAGAGAAAATCTGTTGTGAAATAGACATTTTTATAATTTCTTTTCTTCACTCCTATGGCAACATCCTGTACTTACAAACTTCTACAGCAAATATGTAAAGTTAGGTACTTAGCTGCCACAGTCCAAATACTTTGACTGAGATTGGGTAAATTGCGTACATCTAGAGCAAAAGAAGAAGGTCTCTATTTGCAATTCATATCCTTAGCTTTGTAGGGACAGCCCCCTGTCTGAGATGGCAAAAGTAGCAAAAATCACATAGTAACTTTTCAGAAATGAGAAGGGTAGGTAAGCTTTTTCAGGAGCAGCTCTTCTTCAAAAACAGACCTTCTGAAAGATAATACCAAGATTTTTTAAAGTTAGTGTATTGGATCATGCTGGTTTTTATAGGTACCTAACCTGAAGGGATTGTCTCAAAGCAGATGATAGAGAAAGTTATCTTAATATATATATGCTTCTTCCATGTGTCAGTGTCACTATATGATGAAGTACATCATTTGTCTGCATACCTTCTGCAGTAACAGATAAGTGCTCTGAAAGAAGAGAGGGAGAAATAAGAAGTTAAAAGTGACTCTCAACTCCTCTGATTTTCATTAGAATTATTATTCCTTTCCTGCTGTTTCTGGCTGCATTGTATCACCTGTTGTCAATAACTTAATACACATGTGCCTATAGCTAAGTCACCTTGAGCAGAGATCCTGACAGATGCCTCGGAAGCTAAATGGGGCTGGATCTTGTTAATATTTGGAGGGGCGCTTTGCAAAGCCTTTAGGCAACCAGAATGTTGGATGAATCTTTATTCCCTCACCTACAAATTGAGTCTGTTTCAACATATTTGGACTTGATTTATTTTCCATGCTATGCATTTAGGAGCTATTTATTTTTTAGACCAACTAAGTGGTCTTTCCTAAGACAAATCTTTTATGTCTTGATTTAATTTAATTGATTGAGTTTTGTTGGTTTTTGACTTCAGGCCTGTCTGGGCGAATGCCTTACTGCAGCATGCAGTTGTGTTCTCCCATTTCACAAAAAGATAGAACTGAGAGAGATCTGTAGAAAGGACTTGGAAATACAGAAATGCTAAAGAACTTCCTATCTTTTCTAACTCCTCTTCAGTGGTGTAATTTAGATATAAGGCAAAATTTAAAGTATGATATAGTTTACATTTAAAGAGGAAACTAATGAGCATGGGCACACAAGTTGTGCAAAGCAATGACATTCCAAAACAAGCAAACAGGCTTTTTGAACCTTCCAAGTTTATTGCACTTCAAGGACAAGGAGACATTCATTGTCTTTGGAAGGAAATAATTTGTCAAAGAGAACAGAGTTTTGCACAGAATATAATTAGACCGTGAAAATCAGTGTCATAAGACCCTGTTCAGAAGAAAAACAAGGTTAAAAAAATAAAAATACATTTTTTCAGTTTCTTACTATGTTTGGCAAGATGAGCAATTAAATTTATATAGAGAGATTATAAGAAATTTTTCCTGTTGAAAGTTGCACTATAAATGTCTATTTTCAGAGTTGCACTGCAGCTAAAATAAATAAATAAATAAATATGTCCAGAACAGATTTAATCTGTTCCAATACTTTTTTCTAAATGACATTCAGTGATCCAGAGAAAATCCTTTTCCCTAAAAGCTTTCTTTAGAAATAAATTTCTGTATACATGGTGAGAACTGTTCCTGAATGTGTCTTTCAAAAAAAAGATCAAAATAATTCAATTAAGCATTTATTTATTTCAGTTGAACCATAAAAGGATTTAAAACAAATATGGTATTTATAATCAATGTCATACATACATTCAAAAACCAAGCTTTGGGGATCCTAAAGCACTTACGTCAGAGATGAAGAATAAAATAAATTTTAAGGTGAAAATGCCAGATTTTGGTTTTAGTACTTTGACAAAAGTTCATGTATTTTGAGATTTTACTTTTCAGATTATGAGCCACTGGTGTTGGAAGCAAATTGTAATAATTACAGGAGTCAGATGTATTTTTGCTAGTCACTAATTAAAGTACTCTTCAGATTTTCATGTATTTAGTAGTCTGAGTACAGAACTACCTAACCATTTTTACTTCTCAGCTCTAGTGGAAGCAGCTGCAATTAGTAGACTGAAATTTCTAAACAAATGCATCTTCCCTAATTAACGTGTTTCCAAGTACTTTTGCAGAAGATAATGAAGGGTGAAATCATGACAAAAGCCCCTTTGAAGTCATTGGGACCAGAAGGTCACACCAAGTCAAGTGTGTAAAGAATTTTATTTTTTTTTTTCCTGAGGAATAATCAATTGATTTTAATTAAAGAAAGTAACATTTTAAAAAGCACTCAGATTTCTCAAGAATCCAGATTGTGTTTGAAGTAAGTTCTGTTTGGGTCCCTAAGTTATTCAGTTACCTCTGAAAAGTTCACCTATATTTGCAGGTTAATAATCCTAGGACTCAAGAATACAAACATTTTAGGAAGCATCATGAAGTTGCATGTGTGTTTGTCTTTACTGCCTAAATTAAACTATGTACCTAGCAGAAACTGCCTGGAAGTCCCCTCCTTCAACTTTCATGGGTTACCATCATATCTGGAAAGCAGTGGGAGCATTGACATGAAAGTTCATTGTGTAAGGAGCTTTCATCTAGCAAGGAATTAACAAATTCAGCAGTGGGATTTGCCTGAAATACAACTTATCTCAGCTTGATGTACCGTTACATCTGCAAATACCATCCATCACCTTGCAGACTAGGGATTGCTTATGTGTTGCTGGGGTCAGATACTTTGAGTAATACAGCCAGATCACTGCCAGATACTGATTTTATTGAAACCAGTGGTGATACAGTTCCAAGAAAACTGCAGAAAAACTCTTGGTTTTTTACATATCATGCTGTGGCTTGCATTTGTGCAGATATAGTTGTATTCAGTAAGAGACACGGGAGTATTTCTGACATTTCTCTGCTGGCATTTGTCTGTTGGTATTTGACATTTGAGTGTGTATTCTTTGACATTTAAATTTCAGTGCAATACTTTTATCTATATTGTTGAAATAAAAGCTGCCATTCCACTGAATAACTGTCCAACAAACAATCGAATGAAAGGGAGTTGATAGCTCAGAGGAGTACTGTCCTATATCTTACTGGTGTAGAAAACAGCATTGCAAAAATAAAGTGGTTTTCTTGTTTCTTCCAGTGCTCCTTGTAATCCAAAATTGGGCTCATCCTCAAAAGCTTTGAGCTAGACCTTTTGAAGTTTAGAGGACTGTCTTGGTGTTCCCACACTGTTTTTCTTACCACATATGGTCATTTGGAAACTGTACATTTTGCTCTGCCTCTCTACCCCCATTAGTGTACACCCACCTCCAAGGTTTTTCCCTTGCCTTCTGGAGATGGTTTCTGTCATTTCCTCCGTGTGGAGACATGAGAGGACGTGCCAGGCTCTTGTCTATCTCCCTTGCTGCACCACAGTGTCCTTGTCAGGGCTTCCTTTGCCTTCAGATCACCTAGGGATGCCTCAGAGCAAGGACCAAGCCAGGAGTATGCAGGAAAACAGATTACCTGGGAGGGGCAGCTGAGTAATTCCAGATGCTGTGAGACATTTGTCTGGTAGGATGTCAGGGCTCTGCCCAAAAAGCTTTTCATTTAATGACCATAAGGAGGACGTGTTATATATTTTAATCCAAGGGATATCTGTAGTGCAAAATATTTAATGTAAATGTAGGTGAAGGCGGCCTCTGGCCATAATGCCTAACAGATGTGGTGTTCCTCTCTGCTCTGCTAATTCGAATGATGGGGCATTCCCTCTGGCATTAATACATGCAAGTTTTTATTTTACAGATTATTTAGGGTTGCATGGAACATTTTATAGTTGTAATATTTGTTCAGAGATGGGAAAATTGTACTGCACTTTTTGTTTTCATTCTAGTAAAATGATTGCTACATCTCACCTAATCTGAGAATAGTTGATTACAATAGTGGTATTGCCTTGTTTTCCAGCCTATCATTTTTTCTTACATTTTCATCAAGAAGCAACATACATTACAAATGTATATTTGGCTTCCTTCTTGCAGAAGCTGCTGTCTCTTCTGCTACATTTAAAACTTTTTTTCTTTCATCTTTTATTCCCTTTTGCTTCATTAGTTAAAAAGAGGAGTTAAGACAGCTCTGCTGACACCTGTTAACTAGCGTTATTTAATAACCAAGAGCGGACACAGTATTTTCATCTTGGTTAGCTACTTGAGGTAAATTACAGGTTCACTGGTTCCTTTTGTGATCATGATCAAAGGTAGAGCTCTGTAAAGTAATTTAAAAATGTATATATATCAGCACTTGGTACTTTAAGCTGTGATCTGTCTTAGCTGCTTCTAAAGGCTGATGTGCAGTTTATGATGTGACTGAAAGATACACTTGCAATTTACAGAGACATTGTTGGAGGTGTATTTTTTAGTGAGTTGAAAAGAAATTTTGCTGTGTCTACCTCCAGCATTGATAACAATGATAGACCTGGCAAAGTACTAACATGATGCTCTATTTAAAGCAACTTTAACTACATAACAGCCCACTAAAAATGAGGTAAACTACTTAATACTAACAGTGAAGAAGTAATTAAATACCACAGTGGATTGAGGCCAGCTGTTCTAGTCCAGTGCTTTACTTACTTCTTCTGAAGAGTATCATTTCCTTCCTTTATTTAGTGCTGTGCAATGAGTGAAGATACAGTGACTGATCCTTCCCTTCCTGATTGCTTCCAAAAATCTTTTGTGAAATTTCAATTTAATCTAATTTGGCTAGAAAATGTTGGGAATTTGCATGTTATCACAGTGAAACTTGTGTTAGTAAGGAACAGTGACTTACTTGAAAATGCACTTCTGTTTAGTTTAAGTCAATCTAAACAGACATTGCACATATTGGACTTCTGAAGACTAAAGCAATGGAGATTGTATTCCTGAATTTGATAAGTTTAAAAAAAATCCCTGATTTGCTTTTGAATAAAGCATATTCTTTTAAAATGTGAGACTGCAGAAAGAGACACAGAGACTGACTCAGAGTAATTTATAGCCTACCATCTGCAGAATCTGTTAGGTTTTGGACTCTCTGACTCCGATGGGAAAAGAGATCTGAATCCTGGTGTTGGACAGTCCAGGTGCCTGCCCTGACCCCAGGCTGTTTGTCTGGACAATCAAGTATTTCAGTGTTCATAACAAAGAGTGAAGTAAAGAAGTTAGAAATGGATTCAATGATGCAGTGAATGCAGCCAAAGGAATATGGAAGACCAGGGTTCGAGTCCTTCTAGTAATCCTTTATTTATGCAGAGCAGCTACTATAGGATGTGTTATGAGCAACCTATATGTTCCCCATGAGTTATTCACCTGTGCAGTGGGACATCCACCAGGAATAAGGAGCCTGGGTCAGATTTATGGGCAAAATTAGCTAGAACACAAACTTTCAAACTCCAAATAAAAGCCTACAAAGCTAAGGCAAGACTAGTGCGATAGCAACATGGTATCCCACCTGTTTCTTCTAAGAAGAAGGATGGTAAACTATATCTGCTGAGCTCACGTGCTCAAGCATTCAAAGGTCAAGGGACCTGTCATAAAAAGGAAAGCTGATTTTACACTGTGAGTCAGGTAGGTGTCCAGGTTTCTCAGTCCAGAATAATGGTTGGTTAAATGGTTGGTTAAAATGCATTGCAAGCAATTAAGTTACAGGTTTATGCAGTTTTCAGCATGCAGATGGATGGCTTTAGCAGTGACATTTATAGAGTTGGAGGAGTTTGAAGCCCCCCAAATCTTTCAAGCCTCCTAGTAACTGTAGCATTCTGAAATGAAGGTTTTACTCCTGCACTGGGAACAGTGGGGAAAAGAGAAAATGCAGTATGGCAGGAAGGGACAGTGCAATAGAACCCTGGGGAGAAGCATTGGTGTCAGACAAAAAATTCCCCTTGGGACGTTGGGGCTCTGTCGTATTTCTCTTGGCAGTTTTGGCAGAGATGAGTCCATCTCTATTTTGCTCAGAATTTCCATTCTTGTCAAAACTAATGTAAATGTTCTTGCTGAAAAATGCTTTTGGTGGATTGGGAGCTGCCTATTTTGACTGATTGCTCTCATTAGAAAGAAACAAATATTTTGTATGTGATTTAAATTATATAGTTTTGTATTTTTTATTCATTTTTGTTCATCAGGATAAGAGATTTCATTTTACCCCCTTCCTGTTAATAATATAGTTTTCTTGACAGCAAAGAACAGGAAAAATATTTCTCTCTTTCAAAGTTGTGGTTTTAATTTCCTTGAATATCTTGTTATGACAATGGACACTTGAGAAAGATCAGCCATAATGAATAAATAAATAAAAGGTACTAATTGTATCTGTAACTCCTGTTTTCCATTGCAGCTGTTAGGCAAATGCCTAACTACAGAGGCTTCGCTGTGATTATTCTGTATTTCAACATTGGTGTAAGAGCACGGAGTGCCACAGAATTTCACTCATTTATTTTTATCGATAAGGATTTTTATTTTTATTATTATTATTTTTTGTCCTACAGTATTCTAAAGAGCAGAAGTGCTGTGAGCTTTTTTTTTTTTTTTTTTTATAATGAGCATGGGAAAGACAATTTGGACTGAAACATTGGTCAGGTTAATGTAGTGTATAGAACTTGATTTATATCCTTTACCATTAGACACTTTTCTTTTCCTCCATTTTGGGGTTCCACTTTTCCCTTCGCCCTGGTTACATTTAGCCACAGGCTGACCAGACCAAGGGATTGTTTTTCCAAACTTGATATCTGTAATTGGTAAGCATTTACAGTTTGATTTGTTGGGCAAACTTTGAAATATCCTTGCTATGGTTATATGGCTTTTTCTGCTGTGTAAGTAGCTGTGAGAGCCTCCTAGTGAACGTGGATCTGCAAAAGTGGCTGGCAAGTTGTGGATTTTCATCCTTAAATACTTGAGCTGAGCACATTAGCTTTGTAACTCACTTTAGAGATCTAAAGAGCTTGGGAACTTTGAAGTGCCTCCAAAGTGACATTTTAAGTAATGTCAGAAGGAACTATATATATTTAAGAATGGACTTAATGCTTCATTGACATCTCAGGCAGTAATGCTACTATGTGATTTTGCAAATCCTGTTAGGAACTTCTCCCCGCTTTTAAGTGCTTCAAAAATGTTGTTCATCATCCTTAAAATTAGTAGGACAAAGCACTCAGCTTAACCTGAAGTTATCCATTTCAAGGTAAGGATTCTTAATGAAATATAGGTAAATTTCAGAATTAAAGCTTTCAGTGTTTGTCTTCAGCTCACTAGAGTAGATTTGGTTTTGACCAAAGCTATCACCTGATGAAAATGAATTAATTTCATGAATACTTTTAATGGAACAAAATCCCAGCCAACCCCAATTTTGTGCAGGATTTGCTGCTCCACCTGGATGCATACAAGCCTATGGGACCTGATGGGACTCATCCCAGGATACTAAGAGGGTTGGCTGATGTCATGTCTTAATTATTTTTTAATGTTCGTAAGAATCTCAAGAAGTCCCTGTCAAGTGGAAGCTGGCAAACGTTCCAGTTTTGAAGAAGGGCAAGAAAGAAGACCCTGGTAATTACAGGCCTGTCAGTTTCACTTCAGTGCCTGGTAAAATTAAGGAGATTATTCTGGGATTTATTGATAAACACCTGAAAGACAATGCAGTCATTGGTCACAGCCAATACAGGTTCATAAAGGGAAAGTCCCACTAAATGAACTTAATTTCCTTTAATGACAAAGTCACCCACCTAGCTGACCAAGGGAAGCCAGTTGATGTAATCTTTTTGGATTTCAGCAAAGCTTTTGAATCTGTTACTCATGGTATCCTTCTGGACAAAATGTCCAGCATACAGATAGACATAATATGATGGGTGAACAACTGGCTGATGGGTTGAGCTCAAAAGGTAAATGGGGTTACCTCAGACTAGCAGCCAGTCACTAGTGAGGTTCCTCAGGCCTCCATTTTAGGGCCAGTTCTCTTTAATGTTTTCATAAATGCTCTGGATGCAGGACTTCAAAGCATACTAAGTAATTTTGCAGGCTTCATTAAATTGGGAGCAGTGGTTTACTCCACTGAGGACAGAGAGGCCATGCAGAGAGATCTTGACAAATTAGAGGGCTGGGCAATCACCATCAATATGAAGTTTAATAAAAGCAAGTGCTGGATTCTGCACCAGAGATGAGTCAAGCCTGGCTTTACATACAGTCTGGGGGACAAGAGGCTGGAGAGCAGCCCCGTGGAAAGGGATCTGGCGGTTCTTGTAGATGTCAAGTTGCATGTGAGTCAACAGTGTGCCCTGGCAGCTGGGAGGGCCAACCATATCCTACGGTGCATCAGGCACAGCGCCACTAGCCAGTCTACGGAAAGGACTGTCCCTCTGTATACTGGTGCAGCGTCATCTCAAGCACTGTGTGCAGTTTTCGGTGCCAGCGTATAAGAAGGACATAAAACTGTTAGAGAGTGTCCAAAGGAGGGCAACAAAGATGGTGAAGGGTCTAGAGGGGAAGATGTATGAGGAGAAGCTGAGGTCCCTTGGTTTGTTCAGCCCAGAGCAGAGCAGGCCGAGGGGAGGCCTCATGGCGGCCTGCAGCTCCCTCACGAGGGGAGCGGAGGGGCAGGCACTGAGCTCTGCTCTCTGGGGACAGCGACAGGACCCAAGGGAACGGCATGGAGCTGGGACAGGGGAGGGTCAGGCTGGGGGTTAGGGAAAGGGTCTGCACCCAGAGGGTGGTCGGGCACTGGGACAGGCTCCCCAGGGCAGTGGTCATGGCACCAAACCTGCTGGAGCTCAAGAAGCTTTTGGACAATGCTCTCAAAATATGTATGTTTAACCCTGAAGTAATCCAAGAGAGGGGATGTAGTTATTGATTCATCAAGTGAAAAGGGTGACAAAAACTAGATCTTCAGCCACTTAAATATTTCCATCCATATCTGGATGTAAACTGCATATCCTATTCAAAAATTAATAGTAATTGGAAAACCATGTAGACAGGAGAAAAGGATGATAAAAAATTGAGCTACTTCTTTTAACAGGAGGCATGATGAGACAGTACTGGGAAATGGGTCATTTAGCTTTAGCTTTTCAGGGTGCTGGAGGGTGCCATTCAGATCTCTGAATTAAGAGCTCAGTGCACAGCCAGGGGAAGGCTAAAGTGTGTAAGGGTTATGACACAGATTGTAGGTGATAATATGTGGAAGTAGGTCTACAGAGATTTCACCTGATTTGATAATTTTTTAGGGTTTTTTTGTTGTTTTGCTTTGCTTTTTTCCAAAAACATGAGCTACGTTGACACAAGTAGATGGCCTGCTGTGTCCTGCCAAGACAGAACTGTGTCTCCTCACAGTAATGAGCTGTTGCTAATTTGCACATTTTTGTGAGGGGTTTCTACTTGAAGGCTATGTTTTCTCACAGTCTGTTGAGCCTCTGTGGTATGTCTGAAAGGGTTGGCAGGCCCATATTTATCAAAACTTTTCTGGTACAAGTTTTGAAGTAGGCAGATTGCTCTCCTTTCACAGTGAGATTGCTTTGTTCCAAGCTAACCTATTTATAGGAAAATATGAAAGCATGTCTTATTAGATGCTGAATATTTGTGTTGAGCAGAGATGAAAGCAAGTTGTTTGTTTTTGTTTTTTTTTTTTTGGCTTGTTTGTTTGTGGAAAGACTATTTCATTGAGATTGATGCTGATGACATTTTACTGACGGTAGTCAGTAGTATTCTCCTGCAGTGGGGTAAACTGTCCTGGTAAGCCCAATGAGCTTTGCTTCTGTGGACAGAGAGTATTTGGTGTCACTTTCTACTAAAGCAGGGAGAACCCAAACCCAAACATTTAGTCCCTTTATTTCCCCCTCCACAGGCTGTGGGATCTAGAGGAGCTAGCCAAGTCATAAGCTGATTGGGGAAACTTATAATTGAATTGCTAGAGAAAGAAATAATGGTTGTTGCTATGGCTAGGCCAGCACTGTTAAGGAGCCCCGACCTCCGAAGCAGAAATTCAGGTTATTCACTCTTTCATGAGTGATCCCAGTGTCATTGCAAACATTGCCACAGTTACCTGTTCTCTATTACTCCTACACCTGGCTCTCCTCTGATAATCATGCTACTCTTCAGACGTATGATCTTTAGCATGTACCTGCTTCATTCGTTGACTCTTTGTACTTCTTCCATCTCATCTTTGCTTCCTCGTGTTCCTTGGAGCTCAGATTTAGTTACATGTTCACTGCATTTTCCTGATCCATGCTGAACCTAGCTGCTTCTGTGTCTTATCCTAGTCATAAACATAGTCTGAAATTCTGGATTTGTTCATTTTGTGGCATATTGTTTTGGTTTTATGTTTGTTTTGAAAAATGCACTTTTACAATAATTATGGTATATATATTATAACCCATAAAAATCTGATTTAAAGTATACATTTTAATGGAGTGTGTTAATAATGAGTATTAGTGCTTTACATGAACATTTTCATGAAATGTGCAGTTTGTATACACCTCTGCTGATTTTGCATTAAAACTTGATTGTTTTTAAAAATAATGTAATTATACTTTAAGGCCTCTGTTCTGGTGTTTTGCATCAGTTGGGTCTAGGATGTTTTAGTACACGAAGCATTAATATTCTGAATTAGTACTCCAGTACTCTTACCTCTACATTTACTAACTACTGATAAAATCTGTGATTTCCCTGTTTAATAAGGAAGTCTAAGATTTTCTTAGTTTATTTTAATTTGTGTATTATATTACTTGAGATGGATATTTGAAATATAAACATACAAAATAAGAAAATAAATATTTTAGCTAGGATCTACTTAAATAACATATCCATGATTAAACCACAGTCATTGCTCACTGGAACTGTAGTATTTAATGCAATTTTGTTAAAATATTTATTAAATTCTAAAGGGGAGTATCAGTCCTAGTCATGACACATCAAGTAAACAATTTTATAAACTCTTTCTCGTATCACTCCTTTTGTTCATTAAGAGTTACCTTCATCTTCCTTTTCATGTTTGACCTGCTATAACCACCTTGCCTGGCAAATCCCTATCCTGGCCCATCCAAGTCTGCTGCTAGGCATATGGGTTTCTTGCTGCTTCATTCAGCTTTTTACTCGAATTACAAGTTCTGCTTCTGAAGGTAGAGACTCGATGAGCATGCTTTGTCTTTCAATGTACCGTACAGTGAGGCTGCAAGACCCACAGCAATTTTGCATTAGCAAAGAATAATATCTGGGCATGTTTATGCTTTGCTGAGATGCTGTAGGTGATGGTGTCAAATGCATGAAAGGTTCACAGTGGAAAAACCTGCACAGGAAATGTTATGTCCAAGCATTGGGTTAGGTTGTTGCTCCATTTCGCTGTCATAGCAGTTTTGTTCACATAGTAGATTTTAGCTAGTGATGCTACTTGATAGGTCTAATTCTACAGAATTTATTCCGGAACAATGCTGCAACTTAAAAAAAAAAAAAAAATGAAGTGTCACGTGAGTGGATGTTAATTTCAGCAAGTCAGTTGTATAAGAAGGAACAGATAAGGTCAACTTTCTGTCCTACAATGATAGTGATATAAGGAAATATTTTATCCAGAAGCCCAATCTACAGTACTTTGGTAGTCGGCTTGTCTGGTTGCTTGCAGAAAGATTTTAAAGTACAGACTTTTGGTAAGTGTGGTCTAATGTAAACTGTGTTTCCCCTAAATTTTGTAACCTATTTGACTACAAATTATATTTTGAAATAAATTTGAAATACTAGAGTAATTCACAGCTAGTTTGGTCTGTAGTAAAGTTACAATGAGTCTCTTGATATGCCTGACTGTGGATAGTTAAACTGATTTCTCTGTTTGGCCATGGGGCTTTTTGTACTTTGAATAGTGTGGAAGTTACTGTCCTCTCTTGCTACTAACTTTGTTGTTGAGGACCTGACACCCTGCTTGCTTTTAGCTTTTCTACTTATTATGTCTGCAGGAAAGCAAAGATGACAAGACCAACTAAGTGATGGATATCTTCCCACATGAGGATACAATCTTTGTCACTTTGTGACTGTAGGCCTCCAACAGATTGCATTAAACAGGAATTGATGCACTCAATACAAATATTTTTAGTATCCTTATGTATTAAAGCAATTCTGTTCAGTCCAGAGGGAAGTGAATTGCACATCAAACTGGTTTCATGGCAAAGGTCTTCATGCTATTTTTTTTTTTAATTTTGTGGAGAAGAGGATAAACATGACGGGAAACTTGATAAGAAATTCTGATGTTCATTTTATAACATCATACCCCACATTTCTAACAGATCATTTCCTCAAAATTTTTATGAATAACCAGCTTTTCAATCCCAGTTATTTATGCCTTCTAAGTTTTATTAGAATCTTTTCTAGCAGCTTTGTAACATCCAAATTGTCAGTCCATTAGTCATTAGAAGCTGTTTTCTAGTTTGTTGTGCTACTTTAGCATATTGAGGCAAATCATTTCTACTAGGGAAAATGAAAACATCAATAAAGAAAATCAGAATGTTCTGACACCTTGCTGAAGAAATGTCTTTTCCTCATTATTTTATTTTGTATTTTGCTATTCTTTCCATTTGCCTTAAAAAGAGTGGAAATGTCCATATGGAAGTGTCTGGTCTAGTTAAACTCACTTTAAAAAAAAAAAAAAAAAAGACTTCAAACCACTCTAAACTTTCAAAGAACATTGATAAAATGAAGTATATTTTCCTCTCTCCTTATTTTATTGCTTATCTTTTACCATGTCTTTTCAAAAGTGGCATTTCAAGTACAAATGTTTAATAATGTACCAAATTAGACAGGCTGTATCATCAGTGTGCTCTCTCTCAAATCCTTTGGAATATAAACCCCAACATCTTTCTGTAAAAGACTAAGTATTTTCCTGTGGATTACCAATATCCATTGAAATGTTAGGTGGTAAAACAGTAATCTTCACTTGGGTCTGAAAAAGAGAAAGATGTGTTTGAACAAACAGCTTTTGCCAGATGTACGTTTCAAACCATGGGGACAGCAGTAGACTCAAAATTGCAAGAAGCCGTTGACTAGAAGATGTTACAGTCCTTCAGAGACCACAAATAACAGAACTATGACAGATATTTTAAAGAAAGATTTTGATGGAGGACATTTTAAACTTTTCGACCTGGAAGTCCATGGATAACTTGAGGCAAAAATAAAATAAAATAAAGTAAAAAAGAAGAAGGGGTATACTGACTTCTCAAAAATAAATAAATAAAAATCATTCAATATACAACAGCTGCTGTAATAAGATCATTGAAGCCTGTGAGCAGAATCAGCCCTCTAACTTGCTATTTGGGGTTTTGAAAGAAAAAAATCCTGGAATAGATCTTAGAGGTAAAGTCCCCGTATTGTGGAGAGGTGACATAAAAATGAAAATAAAACTTATATGTTGCTATGAACTTGGCTGTAGAAGGCAAGTGACTCTTAATATTCTGCTTTGAAAAAAAAAACTGTATAAAGTACAATATATATATATTTCATATAGATTCTTATTTTTATTCTCAACCCCTATTTTTTTTTCATTTACTCAGGGGTGAGAGGATGTTAGCTAAAAAAACAAACAAACAAACAACAAAAAAAAACAACAGCATCCACATGAATGCTCCACAGATTTTAAAAGCAAAAATCTGCAGAGATTATTTGCTATCATGTTTGCTGTAAAGGTATATGGCTCTTGTATGGGATCTTCTAATAATCAGAGAGATTTCACTGCCCTCTCTTGGTGAGAGTTAAAACTGGTCTCTCCAGTTTCATAAACCTTAACACAAGAGCAAAAAGGATTTTCCTTTGATTCAAGTGTTATTTGCTAGGAAATCATTGCAAGTGGGATATTGTGGATTAATAGGCATCCATAAACTTTTGATGGGTGTACTGTTTATTTCAGCTTGAAGTTTGTGAGTCAGCTCATTGCTTTGGTCTGTGATGTGTGGACACATGCGTATAAGAATATCTATTTATTTGTGTGGTTTAATCTTATACAAACATCATGGTAATATGTCCTTTTCCATAAATGTGTACAAAAATTCAAGAAATATCTTAAGCAAAATCTGTGTGTTTCATGAGCAGTGAAAAAGCTAATGAAATTTTACTTGCTTGCTGGAACGATGACCTTGTCACTACTTTATTAAAACCTATCAATTTTAGACAGCTATTCCAAGTGCGTATGTTACCTAGTAATCTCCCTCTACAATATGCAGAGGGAGGCACTGCTTTAGAAGGCAGTTCAAAGCTGTGAAAGGTATTTGGAGGTATTTGCTAGCTAAGTGCACAGTTTAGTTCCAAAATCTATCAATATCCTACCTCCTCCAAATGTCTGAAATGACCAAGTTTTGCAAGCTCCCTGAGTTACCACTGGAGCTAAGCTTCTGCCTAATGTTTGGGAGCACTGAGAAGTCATACACGGAGCCTTAACCATGACAGATTTGCTAACCACACACTAGTAGGAAAAGTGTTGTATAGCACACAACAAAAACATGAGCTTCAGTTCCTGTGCCATGATTAAATCTGATTAGATTAAATCAAGGACTGTAGTTAAGCTTCAGTCAATTCTGTGTTTCACTTCAAAGTAATCAAGCAAATTCTTCAATGATGGCATTATTGGTTCAGAAAGGCTGTGAACAATTTATAAATGCAATGGATTTTGTCTAAATAGTTTGCAACTCCCAGAGGGATCTTTTTTGATCAAGGCTATGTTCTGCCTTCTGTTCCAGGAAGTTTGTGTTATGGCAATGTTTATGGAGGGGTGAATGGACAGAAATAAACCAACACATTTCATCTTTTGCTGAGATTTTTTTTTTTCAAGCCAAAGAAGTAAAAGAAAAGAAAAAATTGTTATATGTCCAGAGCCACTTAAGCTGTTTGGAGTCCAGAAACTCTTTTTTTTTTCTTTTTTTTCCTTTTTTTTTTTTTCTGAGAAATACTAAGGCATATTTTGTCTATATTGGTAGCATAGCAAAATTATTAATCTGTTTTTTCAGATCAATGACTTGTTCTGTGGAAACACAGATTTGGCTTTTTCCCCTGTCACAAGCTGCTTGGTTTGAAAGGGTGTAGACATGTAGTAGACATGTCAGTGTGAGAAAGTTTGAGCTAAGCCAAGAGTGCAGCAAATTCCAAAGGAAAGGCTGACTGGAAGGTGAAACCCAGTGGAAAGGCAAGGAGAGCCTGCAGATGCTCGTAGGCAGTAAACATGCAAATCCTCTCCCTCTAAAGTTACTATTGCCCTCCACATAAGGCTTTGTTACTATGCAGGTTGTCTTCCAAGAAAAGTTTGCTTTTCTCCTTTCCTGTCTTGCATTGAGTATAAAGCACCAAGACCTGACTTTTCACCCGAGGGTTATCAGGAGCTCTGCAGATCACACAGCCCATTGTTTGCTGCTGTGCTTACGGTCTGTATTCTGTAGTGGCCCTCTCCGAGCATCTAGTGGGGAGCAGGCTTTTCTGGCATGTGGCAATATCATCAGGTCTGACTTGATAACAAATGAAGGTCATGCTTTATAAGAATTCTCTCAGCTCCCCAGCAGTTGAGCCAATCAATCTGTAAGGAGCTTCTGCAAATGTCACCTTGCAAACTGGCTACACACTTTGGCAGGAAATTAGAAGGAGCAAAAACAATTCAAGAACCAGGTCGAGAAATGGTTATTAATTTTTTTCTTGTGTGTCTTTGCTGAAAGGGGAAATAATCATATCTCTTTCAGCACAGCAGAAAGAGAGGAATCATGACACATTTTAAAAATTCAGTATATTTGATGCAGCAATCTTGGTACATGGTGTTGTGAAGTGCCTCAGGGCTGCCACGCAGTTCCCTGCTTTTTCTCTTGTGTAGTTGTTATTTTAACTCAATCTTGTGGGATATGTCCCATCCCCAATTGCATTGTTTAAGGAGACAGATTTGTGACTAGCTGGTATTCTCTACTGACTATTTCTTTAGTAGTAGAAAGGCTACTTGGAACTTGGAAATACAAACCTGGCTGGCTGGTGCACTTCAAGCATGGTACGGAATGGCAAAGCTCTGCTCCTCTCTCATTTTAATTTCTGATATGATTAGGTGATACAACAGCAAGGACGTTTGCTTTCCTGTGCCCCTATTAATGTGGGAACAGAAGAGCTGGGAGGAAGAAAAGCTGTTCTGTGAGAAGTATGAGAGGGGAAGGAGTATGGCAGCTTCCTGTGCCAGCTTTCAGTGTTTCTTTTGTTTTGTTTTTGCCATCCAAATGTTCCAAGCACACCTAGTCAGTGTGAAATGCCAAAACCAGGATATGGATAACTCCTCTACTCCCTGCTACAGTTTTACACAGTTAAAAGATCACCATCCTGCTTTTACTAGTGACTTCCCAATAAGCTGAAAAACTAATCTGAAAGAAACATTTATTTTTAGTCTTTTATGGCCACTGCCCTCAGACTTCTCTCTGTAATTCAACAAATGGAAAGAATTCTCAGTGCAGTTCCTGATTGTAATTTTAAGACTAGAATATTTTTTTCATGTGTATATCTTATTTACATAGGAATAGTTACAGTGCCTTTAAATTGCACCTCTTTTAAAGCACAGAGCACTAGGGGGACCTAGGGGAGATGAGAGTTTTTTGGCAAACACTACTTCATTTTATGATCATCCAGGTGCTCATCACTATGTGTGCATGCATACATATGTATGGGTGCAGGCATACACAAACAGGTGGCCTACGGTTTGCCTATAAAGGGATAGGCAATGTAGAGCTATCTGTGTGAAAATAGATTGCCCAGAGTCAAATAAAGGATGCTTGGAAATCCCAAATGCCCCAAAGGTGGAATTTTGCCTCCAGTTCCTTCTATCTTTCTAAAGCCTTGAGGCTCTTTCCTACTGTACATCATATATCTTTTGGGAATCTCTAATTCAGAGAGTGCCTAAGTTGCTGGGAGGGATGGCTTGCTGCAGCTCTGCAAAAGGCTCACAGACTGATTGTGGGCAGCAGTGTGTATTACTGGGCTCTCCTTTTGTTTTTATTGCTGTTCTTTCTGTTGAGCCCTCTTCGAATGGAAGGTCACCCCATATCCTCTCTTTCCAAGTTCTGGTGGTAAATTAGAGGACTAGGTATTCAGAGCTTTGCCATCGCAGTGTTCTTTATAGCAATAACGAATAGATTATGCCTGAGACAGTCACAGGAAATTGTGCCTGGGGGTTAACTTCTCTGATTAATAACTTCACAGGGAACCATTTCCCTTCTTGGTTTCTCTTTTCTTGACCTCTAGCACTTTTGTCCTTTGTTTTTTGACTCAATACTTCTGTGTCATCAGTTTTTTCCTTCTTTTTGTCCTTCCCTAATGTGCTGATAGATAGATACACTCAAGGAAGTTATCAAAGTGCATTTTTCTCTTGTTCTTCTGGATAAGTCACTTACCTGACTTTTATCATTGTAATGTAAGTGTGTAATGATCCAAGTGACTTGGATGGGGAATTAGAAGAGCGTCACTTGCCGTATATTTTTGGTTATGCGCTTAGATGGAGCAGTTCATTAGAGCTCCCATTGGTCCTGACAACAGATTTATGAGGAGGAGATTGTTTTATCTTACATTCTTATCTTATGTTGTGCTGTGGTCTCTGGTCACAATTGGATATCACTTATGGTCATTTCCATTCTGTTTCAGATTTATGTTTTCAGCCGCATGGTATTCATTAATGTTTACTCTTCAAATTTTGTCCCTGATGTTTGAGCATTAGTAGATTTGTTAGACTGAGAGCTGTATATCTGTGGAATATTGGATTGATTTTTCTATTGGCTTTAGTTATTCTTTGTGCTAGATCATCCTTGCTGTAAGCTGTTTTTGGTTTCCTTTAGCCTTGATAGAGTTCTTCTTCACACACAAATACATATATATTTTTTACTGGAATGTTTCATTTCGTTTTCGTTCTTCCAACAAGACTATCTGCAGAAGATTCACAAAAGCTTCTTGAGAACCTTAAGATACACTAGACTCCTTTTATGTATAAATTTTCATATATGTATGACTCATCAGGCTACTTTAAAAATGGTGTGGCAGAATATGTACTAAATAAATAAATAAAGTCCACATACTCTAAGTTCCCATTTTTTCTTGTGGCAGGACATTTCTATAATTAATAAATCAGTAATTGGGAAAAAAAAAAAAAAGAAAAAATCAAGATGTTTTGTGAAATGAAACAATCATATTCTGGGTAAAAGTGATTTTAGCCCTGTTTTGTGTGTGTAATGTAAATAAATACATATATGTTAATTTTATTTACATAATTGTTCCTTGGAGAGGGAAATATAATCCCACACTGAAAGTATACTTGATGAAAACACTAGAAGCATGGAGAGGGTTTTTTGTTTGTTTGTTTGTTTTTGTCTAGTATAGTGTTGAAATCTAAATTTCTGAAGGTAATGGGAGCTAAGAGTCTTAAGCTTCTCAGGATGAAAGAACAATTTAAATGTCCAATTAAAGATTTGAGCTCCTAAGTTTAGGTACACAAGTAGTCACATTTAAGGCATTTTTACAACATTAGAGGCATTTAATCTACTTAACAAAAGGTTCAGAACTGTATGGTCAATAAAGCTCCAAGGATGATTTATCCAAGAGAATTTTAAATATTATATATTCATTTATGATTTCTTGGTTAGTTTCCTGAGTGTTTTTCACCGTAGAAATAAGTACCTGCTTAAAGACAAATGTGCTTTCTATGTCCTGTGAATTTGAGCATCTAACTTATTATCACCAAGTATCTACAGCTGCCTCACCCCTTGCTTTCTAAACTCCTTGAACCAAAGAGGAAAGGAACCTAGGTGTGACTGAATCCACCCCTAGTCCCAGAGTGGGTCAATGGTTTATGTCTAAAGGATTATATGCATTACACCCATCCTCTATGCTACTTAGCTAAGATTATAAAGTGTGATCACAACACAGCATTACAGTGCATTAGGATGCTGTTACTTTCCCAGCCCACTAACTAGCTATCTGTAGTGATAAGGGTCCTCTCTTACCACTTAGGCAGAAGTAACCTTGGGAGGCATCACTGCCCAAGGGGAGGTCCTGGCGTGTAGCCTGCTGTCATGTCAGAATTGATCAAAGGGCTCTTGGGCTGCTCACTGTTTATGGGGTAAGGTGGTTGACTTATGGTCATATTTGCCTACAGATGATAATTTCTTCCAAACTTGACTCTGATCAGATGGGGGGGGGGGGGGGGGCATTGCTCAAATTAGTCCTTGGCTATTTGTCTTTGGTCTCCCCCAAATTCAGGATGCAGCCATCACAAAGTGGACAAATCTCCCACGACTGCCACTGGTTGTTATCTGCTTAGCCCAGATGCTGTGAATAAGCCAGGTCTGGGAGGAAGCACACCATCACACATGTGCAGAAATCATGCTCAGTACATTCCTGGGAAACTCTCTGCTCATTTCAGTTGCTTTGGGGATCGTGCCTCTCGTCACATGTTTCTTCATGATGTAAGAGCCTGGGTGCAAGCAGTTCACTTGAACCATCCACGTTGGGTGTGTCTGAAGTGATCTCAGAGGTGCCCCTCCTGACTTTCATTCCCAGCACACTTATTCAAGCTGGGGGACAAAAGGATGGGGTCAGTCAGTCACTGTGACCATCTCTGGCAAAGGCAGATGAAAGCTCTCATATCTTTATTCGCTTGGTCTGCAGGAGCAGAGCTTGCTGCCAATAGTGTGCCTATATATAATTACCAGCATTTAAAATGCCAGTAAAATACCTTTAAAAATCAATGTTCTGAGGCAGAAATGTGGTTATCAGGGTAGCAGTAGGCTTTTTTTTCCTTCAATTTTAATTTCTGCTTGTTCAATTGCATTCGAGTTTACAGAGAACAGGGAATGGAGGGAATTAGTTCAATCTATTTTTAAAATTTACATTTAACTCAAGGTCCTGAATTAACGTGGACTGCAAACTACGTTTTAGAAGTTCACTGACCTTTTAAACATAAGGGTATTTTCCTTTGCAACTATGCACTGAATCTAACTTCTCTCCTCTCCCAATCCCATTCTGTTTCAAAAACAGTAGGGTTAGGACCATATGTTACGGAGAGATTTAGTGAGACTGCAGAAGATTTTTCATAGAAGGAACTATAACTCTAGACACTGTGTTGAGAAATAAATGAGTAAATGTTGTAAAAATGACTGTCCACCTACTGTTCTTTAGTGAACAGAGCCTACACAATTACAGCTGAGCACCTGAAAATAACATTTGGGGGTTTGGGAGATGTGTATGTGCCTTCATTTTGTAACTTCTGTCTTTAAAAAAAAAAGTTGCTGCAGGACTTCATGATTATGCAAGTGGGTTTTTGAAGTTGCTAAGCTGATATGGGGAAAACTTCACAACTTCTGTTCAAATTAGACATCATCTGCAGCTTGTGAGGCTGATGTTTGCTAGCGGCTCCCCACAATGGTGCTACTATGCTCTAACGATGAGTAATTGTGCCATTATAAGGCAAAATCCAGAATATCTTCCTGAATTTCACAGCCTATTTAACAGGGAAAATCATTCAAATGGTCATAATTATCAGAAGACATTTTCACTCCTGTTGATGCTGGGAGCAGAGAACCTGGATGCTCGCTGCTGGACTGGCTGTGTCTTTTGGAGCAGCAGCTTGATTGCACTTCCATTCTCGAGGGCCATTGTCAGACTGTCTGTATTGATTTGCACTAAGGATGCATTGTGCGTACCAGAGATTCCCTGCAGGATTCATGAACATATCATAGCTTCTAATCAAACCTATTCTTGTCCTGTCTGCAATTTCTGTGCAGCTTAACACCTCAGTAGACACCGTTATGTGTGGGGCTTTTTTCTTCCTTTCTTACTATTTTTAAGGAACTGATCTGATCACCTGAACTATCTGGCCTAATAATTAGCTGTTGCCCGTTAAGTTTGTTGTGATATATAGTGAAACCTTGGATAAATGGCAAAGAAGGGCACATATATGATTACACCATTTACGAGATGTAAACACGGGGGCAGACACCTGCTGTATATAAAGAGAAAACGAGTATTTGTAGAACTACAACATGGTGCTCGTACCCATGTGGTAGTATTAGAGGCAAGGAGGTATTGAATAGTGAGTGTAACCAACATTGTTATCATCAGGCTGAGTAAGTTAATAGTCCAGACCAGAGAGGAGACATTTCCTTTCTGAACTTTGACTCAAAAAGGGGGGAGCTAGGTACCATAGACTTTGTGCTTCCCAGAATTTACAGGATGAACATGTGTGAACCACACACCTGTATCGTGGCTTCTTCATTGGCAGCTGAAACCAGTTTTTGTATACATATGGATATAGATAGGGTTTAATGGGAACTTTGGCTCTTCATATTCCTTGGCCTTAGTATTTGTTGTGTTTTAATTTATTTACCATGTGAATACACTTTAATGTGTTTTTATTCTGACTGAAGAAAGAAATAGCCAGTGTTTTAGGGTGTAATACATCTTTCCTAAGTCCTAATACTGCATCTTTTTCACATTTCTTTTTTTGCTTCATTTCTCTGTCTGCTAGGCTGTCACTAAATGCAGAAGGGTGAAGTACTTTTAAGTGCATGAATGGTATGAACATTACCATGGAGTCTCTGATGTGTAATTAAAAAGACACCAGGAAACGGGTTCCCAAATAGCTGGGCAAAGGCAGGAGCTTGAACTGGAGCATGACATTGATTGTTCTCCACACAGTTTGTAATTTCTTCAGACAGGAGACCCCTCAAGCCCCTTCCAATTCTGAATGTACAGAGTTGGAGTGAACCTTTATCAGAGTAAGTGTAAGGTGCTTTTCTGTCTTGTCTCTTCTTGAAATATACCTTCCTACCCCTAAACATTGGAAATTGTGTATATGTTGAATTAGAGTAACCTCTGGTTTGGAGATTACAAAAACAATCTAAAATGACAAATTCTGCAAATTTTACACAGCACAATGTGCTGTATAAGATATTTTTAGTTTCATTTTCAGCATACACAGTACTTGGATATGTTTCTTCACTAAAATTTAAAGCTGCTGCCTGTAAATTTATTGCATTGAACGTCTGCCTTAGAAGTCAGACAGCTATACTACAGAAACTGCAAAGCAAATTTAATGTGCTGTAGAATGTGGTGCTGATTTCAGGTTTGAAAGTTTCATTTATCTTTCGTAAACTAAGGAAAATTATGTAAATCTAAAATTTTGTTAGTTTCTGAGTTTTCCCTTAATTACCATGTTCACACTATCATAATAGCTTAGTTTTTCAAAAGAAAACGCTATTAAGGTAGTTTCCTTTTTGTTTTCTAGGATGGAGATTTCATCCAATTCTATCATTATATTTACAGTGTAGACTTGCAGGCAAACATAAACTTGTTCTGAACTGAAAAATATCCATGTGTTACATTAATGCAGTTAAACCCATACTTAGTAACTTGATTCTTCGTAAAAAGTCCTGGAAAAGGCCGAATACAAGCAGTTTTATTTCATTTTATTTTTTATCTCTTGAGTATGAGCTAAGCAGCTGCCTTACATCATCCAGTGTAAATATGGATCACGTTTGTACTTTACTCATTTAGAGGATTGCCAAAAACAAATAGAAGCACCGAAAATGAAAAGCTCTGTATTCCCATTTGACGACTCTTAAAATAAAATTAAAAAACAAAATCCTGTAACTTCACTGGAGGTAATACATATAATGAAAATGCTTAAGTGGCTTCTAGTAGATGCAAATAGCTGGAGACATTGTTTAGAAAATTCATATAGTGAATAATGATAGGTCTACATTATACAAGTGAACCATGAATATAAATTTTAATATGATTGCTTATATCATTTGGTTCTCGGTGCAGTCATAATATTGACTGGAGCTTACAGATTAATTCTGGTTTTCACATCTCTCTCTTCATTTTTGTGTTGCTGTTTGGAGTTAAATATATCATATCCAGAAAGATGCGTGTGTATATTAATAAAAAAAAAAAAATCTGTGCAATTTCATTTTTCTGCATTCTACTTTTTCTGCATTCTACTTATCTTACAGAAATTGTCCACTGTGCATTTTTTCACAATTAAAAGCCTGATCTCATGTCATGTGATGTACACACATCTCATGTGCATGGCACTTCTTCCTTTGATTCTAAAAAAACTTCTTAGTGAAATTCTTATCTACCTGTTCAAATACAAAAATGAGATTTTGATCTCAGTGCAGTCAGCAGCAGAATTCCCGTGGAAGGTCGCTTTTTCACATTGTATTTTTCAAAATTAGTGATTTCTGTCTTTTTTAGAGCTGAAATATCTAGATCATGTATGAATATGTCATACAGCACAGATCCCAGGAGATTAGTACAGAGACCAGATATTAGTAATTTCCTGTTAATATGAAACTCTTCCTTTATCATTTTTGTCCTTGAACAGTATGTATCTAGGGAAAACCTTTCCCTCATATGCTGTGACAACTTCTGTTATTTGCGCCTTTAATCTTAAAAAAGGTGTGTTGTTTCCCCCCATAATTTTGTATTTAGCAGTGCTGTTGCTAATTCTGTTTAACTTCTCCCAGTTTCCTGGATGTTCCTATCTATGAACAGTGCAACGTTATTTTCTTTCCCCCAACTCTTGAAAGTAAAGAAGGAAACCTTAACTGTAAATCTTCAGCACGGAATAATAAATCTCTCCCAGATGAAGTCATCATCTCAATCACATATTTTTGGAATTGCTCCTCAAGACTCCTACTGAATTTCAATTTTTCTTTTGGTAAATCCAAAAGTTTTCCTGGAATGTGAGTTTTGTCTAACTGCCATGTAGCATTTTTTGTATGTGCATAAGTATCCTTCAACTCCTAAATTTTTTGTTAAATGGGGTACCCTGAAGTAAAAGTAATATAAATAAGAAGTAATGTGCATTCCAGTTGTGCCAAGGCTCTGAATTCATGCAATATTAATGAAGGTTTTGATTAATACTTCCACATAAAACTAAAGGAGACAGAATAAAGCCTTTTATATTAGCATCCCCACCCTTGTCTCTGCATTTTAATGAAAGCTTTGCTAATATTTAAAATGCATTTAAAGCCTCGAGTGCATAGGAAAGCTATGTAGTGAAAAAAAGATATGGACATTTTATTAAACAGAGCTATTTGAACAAAAGGATAAATGTCAGGCTAATAATGCCAGTGACGAATTCTGCAACTTGCAACATAATTGAAGATTTTAAAATGTATTTTACACTTTCATCCTATACCAAAAGGAATAAAGTGTCACTGGGCAAATACTATGCTTATACTTAGACACTTCCAACAAATCACTGCTGACCTATTCACAAATACTTCATTTAAATAGTATATCTTTTGTTAAATATTATAATACAGCACTTGTAGGCTCCTGAAGTGCCACGGGACTATAATGAATCAAGTAATGTGTTCCTGCTAACTGAATGAAGTATTTTAATAAGCAAGCCTGATTCATTTAGACATTTCCATTCATCAGACTAGAATATTATGCAGTATGAGAAGGAACAATGCTGAATATGCTTTTGATCACAATTTTTCTAACAGATTAACTCAGTTCTTAGGTGTAAACTAATAGAGTGCCTTCAGACCTGATGCTTAGTGGGAAAAATCCTTGGAAACCAGTTGGGTAGAAAAAGGAAAATATTTTGCTTACTGTTCAGTGCATCCAGTCACAGTATGCTCTAAACTACTTGGACTTGTGTTTAAAGAAATGTGTCTACATTTAACAGCCAGAAGCCAACCCCTTCATTCAGTAAGGTCACATGGAGCTGTAAAATAGAGTGCATCGTGTTGTGTTCTGATTCTGAATTGCAGTTTGCTTAGTGCACTCATTTAATGCATTCAGATGAGCCAAAGCTCTGCTCTAAAGTGCATCTAATACAAAGAACTTTGCCTTATAGAAACTGATGAAGTTAGATGGCCTTGCAAGGTCCCTTTCATTTTCTTCTTCAACTATTTCTTCTTTACCCCCCTCAATGCTTATGTAGGGAATAATCTTTCTATCTCTTTCTTTTTCTTCTGGTTACTGACAACCTGGCCTCTTCCTTTTCACTATTTCCTGGATGTGAGTTCCGACTATATGACATGGGTAGAAGAAAGGTAGGAGAAATTTGTCTCTGTGGATACCATAGTCCCAAGTTCACTTGATCTATGCACAGTGTCTTGCTTGTTCCATGCTTATTATAGATAAAGTAATAATAAATAATAATAAAAAAAAACTACAAATCTGTGGATACTGCTAGAGATTTTTGATTTTTTCTTACAGGTCAAAAGCTGTATGTTTTGTCCTCTGGATGTAAAATGACAGACTTGTTTTACCCAGTGAGGATTGATCTAACAAGGCATTGGTTTCAGTTGATATTGGCTTTCTGTAGAACTTCTAAAATATATTAAAAAAAAATCAGGCCTACGTTATGGAAATTTGAGTACCTGGAACTGCAAGCACTCTAAATCTGTGGCCATGTTTTTCTAAGCACAGGTCTTTGGCTTCTTATGTTCGTCAAATGTGTACTAATATATGCGTATGTGTGTATGGATGGACACTTACGTTCATGTAAATTTTCATTAAAACAAATTTGAGACACTGGTTTTTTTTGGCCCCTAATTCATAACGTTAAGACTGAGCTGTAGCATAGCACATCAGAAATGCTAAAGTATAATCAGAAGTAGGTGTGTAACACTACTCCTTTTCACATGTCCTCATTCGTTTGTTTATCTTCAGTGGTTTCATTTCAGTGGTTGAAATCCATGAGAGTACTCACATAAGTAATAATTACAATATTTAGCTACAGGCATTTACCACCATATTTCTGAATGAGTAAAGTCAAATGCTTTAAATCACAATCCTAGAAACTTGATTTTGATGGAAGCTGGAATATAGTTATCAACTATACTCCTTTAGCTTTTTCAAAGGTCTTCATTGTTTGTAATTGTTTTTAATATGTTATGAAAATTGACATTGCCCAGGGCCTAATTTCTTAATATACGGTTTTATCTTATCTTCATTTATTCTCCCCTGTTCTTTACTCATCCACCCTCGATGCTCTTCTCTGGTGTGTCTGGCTGTATGCACAAACACACGTTTGTGGTCAGTTTTGTTTCACTGAGTAATCGTTGTCCTACTGCTAATAATAACAGCTCCTGAACACTCGTAATCACTTGTTAACTGTGGGGGAAGATATTGCAGTGCAATTGTTTTTACTAGTAAAATATTCAGAAGATAATCTACATACTGGGCTGATATAGATGGTTTGTGTACCAGAAAACTGTAGCAAGGGCAAAGAGAGAGGGTACCAGCTAGGCAGAAAATACTCTCAAGCTCCACCAGGTGCATGCTTTTCCCCCCCAGAAAGAGAAAGGTTTCTGGCAGCAGTGCCTAGAAGAGTCTAAGGAAGAGGGTGAGGAATGCTGCAGGTGCCACTCTAGCTTTGTCCACAAATCTTGAACTGACATCCAAAAATAAGTAAAGTGTTAGCTAAAAAGAAAGCCAGGTGTCTGGCATCCACTCCAGAATAGGATTAAGCAAGGTCCTTCATGGCAAGAGAAGGATGGTAACCTCAACATGGGGAGGGGAGAAACGTGTCAAACCTAGATTTATAATGCTGCAGCCAAGGTCACTGCCTGCTAACTCTTTGGGTTGGGTTGTTGTGAAGTGGGGAGCAGAGGGCTAGCCCCATCTTTTTGCAACATTTTTTATGGTTGTTTTCAGCCTCTGGCATGGTGGAATGGGGCAATCTGCCCTGCTTGATACAGCACTCACTGTGACTTCATCCTTGGCTAGTGGTCCTAGGGCATCCTGATGCTGTGCACTTATATTCAACATTGTCTTGAGATCAAACTGCTATCTACATTTCCTTTTCTAAATTTTTGTTTGTGTGTTTGTTTTACTATACATCTGACTCTTGTGTCATTTTCCTTTTATGTTATCTTTCTCCATCTCAGCTGTGGTCTGATTTACTTTGTGTTTCATTCTGAGTCATCTTTTTCTGTATAAGGAACTATCCGCGCTGCATGGCATTTATGGCTAATCATGAAATCATGGTGTTTCCTTCTCCATTAATGTCAAAAGTGGTAGTTTTATAATCCTCTTTTTGGGTTGCTGTTAATGTCTTATGTTGCCTGTTTACTGTGAAAGCACTTCTATTTGTCTGAGTGTAGATGAAAAATTGTATATATTTTCCTTAAATAGTTTTGGGTGAAAGCAGTTCATTGTGAGACAGAACTGCAGTCCTGTAAACTTGTCTTAGGTTCATTGCTACTATAAATGTAAAATCTGTCTTTTTACAGTACTTAGAGTATTTTCTGCCTGAGACTCCACGAACATTTACACCGATTAAATAAGACAGACTAAATCCAAGAATTACACAAACATTTTCTTTGTGCATTGGGATTTTATGTTCGAGATGGATGGCTAAAGACATTGGCACTGTGAGAGTTTCTTTCAGCCTGTGGGTAAAACCTAGTTCAGTCCCTGCTACAAAAAATATAACCTTTTTGATAATCTCTAGCAGCCTGTGCAAAAGAGGCTGATGTTGTCCACCCATTAAAGATAAAAAACATATATTTTTTTTTACATCACAAACATCTGGCTGATACTCTGAAGCAATCAGTGTTCAAAAGTAAGATGCAAACATCAGTAGAAAAGTAACTCAATACAGTAAAAAAAAAAAAAAAAAGTATGCATATGTAAATTTAGTGCTGAGAATCTAGTACTTTTAACTCTCTCCAAACAACAGTATCTGAAGACCCAACTTTCCATTTCCTTTGCGTTTTCTTCATGTATCTCCCACCCAAGCCCAAAGCTGACTCCTCTTATTCAGACTGGGAGAACTGCATGCCCCTTGACTTCATCTGAAATGCTTGCTAGAAGAAATGCAAGCAAAATGCAGCCAGCTAGAATAATGACCAAGTTACCTATCAGCACTGTTTTACTGTTATAGGCCTTTTTGATTAGATCATTAACTTGGAAATGCCAGGATTTCTGGTTATGGCTGAAATTATGGTTGTGTTTTTGTTTGTTTGTTATTGTTTTTGTTTTTTCAAGGATGGGGCAATTTAAAAAAAAAATGGAGAAAAGTTGGGAGAAGAAGATAAGGTCAGTGTTCACTTATGAAAAAAGATAAATCGGTAGAATGAACAGAAAACTGAACTTCCACTTAACGTCATCCAGGTAAACTCACTTTGAGAAGGGAAAGAAAAGGGGATTGCTGGTGCTGACACCCAGTCATATATACAGTAGGTTTTATCTACTTCAGGATCTTTTCAGAAATCAAATAAAAGATAGAACTAACTAAATTTCACCATCCACAATCAAATTGGGCAACATTTAACCTAACATTACTTTTTGAGGGAAAAAAAAAAAAAGAGATGTCTCTATAAAATTAATAATTCTGAGACCCTGTTAGCTACTTCCATACCCATCAACTGAAAATAACTGTCAGTGACTTTCCTCTGAAGGAATCTAGCGGGAGTAGGTACCTCAGCACTGTCAATTAAATTGTCTCCCTTCCTATTTCTGTTATTTTCATCTGTGTGCGTCATGATTTTGTGTTCCGCTTCCTTATGTGATGATCAAATAACTGGGGTGGTGAAATGTGTGATGTAACCAAGGAACCAAGGAATTTTTTCCTACGTTATTTTTCTTCTCTCTAAGTAATTTGCACTTATCAGGGAATGAGATAACTGAATTACGTGATAACCTGGGCAGGGGCAGGCAAGGTATGTAACTTTATGTTTTTCATTCACTAGAAAATTTAGTAGTATAGAGTTTTCCTAAAGTATATTTTGGCGAGTAAATATTTTTATAAAAGTTTACTTATTTGTTTATTAGAAGAAGAATTGGACTTTTCATTTTTATTGCTCAGTCAGTTGATACTGAAACTTGAGTATCAAGGGAGCGTATGCATTGCAGAAGCATCAAGGGCACCTTTATCTGAGTTCTGTGAAACTTGTCTTGGAAAATGGGAATGTTGCATTAGGTATTTTCTGTCTCTTTTTGCTGGTTATTCAAAACAAACAAAAAAGTGTCTTGGCTCATAAAAATACTCTGGGATGACAGCAGGAATAATAAATGATACAGGGATTTGACAGCTTGCAATTTATGTGTGACTGCAAAATATATGTTATGTGGCCACATGGCCTGAAGTCTACATGAAAGAACATAAATTTGGTATGTGTTGCCTACTATGGCAGCACTGTAATAAGTTTTTAAAGAAATAAAAATTCACTTAATGAGCAATAAAATAATAAGAAACAAAATAGCCATTTCTAATGATCTCCAGAATTGTGTCTTTATATCCTTACAATATGTTAGCACAGCCATGGCTCATTGAAAGTTCTAGCTCCATCCTCTTTGATATTTCTGTTCCTCTGTTGTTGTTATTGTTGTTGTTTAAATGCTCTTAACGTTTTCCCAAATGAAGAGAATGTGGGTTAAAAATCCCTGTTTGAAATTCTGCAACCCTGTGGCTCCATATGTAAAAGGAGTCCCCTGGAGAGATGTGCAGCAACCTGGAGAAAATAAGCACTATTAATGGAGGGGAGGGCAGAAATGGGAGAGAAGGTTAAACAGGGAAAGAGGTTTTCCCTGCACAACTCACCTATTCTATTTAAAAGAAATCAAGCTTTTATTTATTTATTTTTTAAACTGCCTTTGAGCTTTTAAGCTTGATTTAACATTGTTTCAGTGAGGTAGACATTATTTTGGTTTATATACTTAATGTTTTATAGTTTTTGAAGGCACAAGGCTGTCTATGGAGATTATACATTTCAAGCATAGATGTTAGAAGGAAATGTGTACAGGGTCAGATTCAGGCAAAGATTTTAGGCCAGGCTTAATTTCATCCTTATTAAAAATAATAATAGAGAAAGAGAGGATGTATTTATTTAAAATAAGCTCAAGTGTCAGCAGGACTAAGCAGGTTCATATGGTATGTGCTATCCTGCATAAAAACAGTTTCCTAAATGAGGCTGATGGACGAGGTTTGAATATTGGTGACATTCTTTTGGCAACGCTCCGTGAACTGATGTGACATTTAGATCTGCCAGTTTTGTAGGACAAGAACTGCTGAACAAAGTCAGACTAAAAATCGACCTGACCTGTTTCTAGCAATGGCAGTAGTAAGTGCTAGAGAAAAGTACTAGAATAAACTTGATATTTCTTTCTGCATTCTGACTATGTGCTCTGTAGATATTTCAAACAACCGTATGGGGCTTTGATTTTTGGAGCATGATATTAAAATCTATCATTACTTCATGAGAGGGAACAATATCATGCAAGATCTTGAGTGCAGATATGAGTGATTTCTTTGAAGCACCATGTCTCTGTAGGAACTGATAGAATTAAACATGAGCATTGGGATTAGCCGCAAACTTTGAGTTGTAGGCATATTCACTTAGTACTTTGAGATCTTCATGATGGTCTCCATAGAACTCCAACAAATCCACACAGGATTTCACTAAGAGATCCCAGAGTCCAGGTATTTTAATGATCTCCTTTAAATTCACTGCTGCCTTCCGAAAGCAACTGTGCATTTCCCATTCAACAGACAAGTCTTCAAATCCCCCCTTCTCATACTCTGAGAGGATGTTCTTCTGCTTAGACCAGCTATAGTAGTCCAGCAGTCCCCTGTAAGCCTGAATCAGTTTCATCTCTTTATCCTGAAAAGTTGTTTGTTCTCCAAACCTCCAGCTTTCTGCCAGGGACAGGTTTTGGTAGGCTTCACCTATTAGTCCATCACAAAGGAGATGAAAGGCATGCTCTAAACAAACCTTCAAGTACCTTTTTACTTCTGAAGTTTTCATCTCTGAAAGAGTTGAACTCTCTTATGCTGCTATGTGAATGGTTGCACAGAATTTCTGTTCCTATTCTCCCAATAATCTCTGATTTACCCATGTATTCTGTAGAAAAGTCTTTCTCTAGTGACTCAGTGTAGAAAGTCAGAAACTCTGCAGCTCTTTTCCACTGCTTCTGTAGTATGGCATCCTGAATGTAATTTAAACATGCTTCCTTGCTCTTCCTGAAGCTTAATTTGTGTTCATGGGAAGATGGGGCTCAGTAGAAGTGCTGTGGCGGGCAGGACCGGTGCAGGGCCGGCAGCAGGGCACTCCCTGCCTCAGCCAAGGAGAGCTGTCCATGGATCCATGGGGAGCGGCCGGCGTGGCGGCCATTACTGGGGGCCTAGCGGCGGCACGGCCACTACAACTGTCGCCGCCTGAGGGCGGCCACCATTTTGACCCTGGCTGGGAGCGGGGCCGCCTGGACACGTTCCTGTCTGACACGATTTAGGTATTCCTGCTCCGGCAGGGGGACTGGACTAGATGATCTTTCAAGGTCCCTTCCAATCCCTAACGTTCTGTGATTCTGTGGGCCGGCAGACACTTATTTACTCTACCTGTTTTATTGTTGGTAAATGACATTACATGTAGTCAGGTGGCATTAAGAGTATGAAAAAGATTTTTTTTCTGGAAGATGTTGCTTGTCTGTTTTTAACATCGTTGGCATGATATAAGTTGAACATTCTCTTGTGATACAGCACTGACTAATGAACTACTTTATTTTTAATTTTGATTTCAGCAATGATTTCTGACTTCAGATAAGTGTCATTAGTGCTATGATTCTAGGTTACCATCTTCTAATCATCCCAGTCTGATCATTTTTTTGCCTCAGTCTTCACTGGCAATGGCTATAGCCACAAAGCCCAAGTCCCAAATGGCAAAGGCAGTGACTGAAAGAATGAAGAACTGCCCACTGTAGGAGAATATCAGGTTCAAGACCAGCTAAGTAACCTAAAGGTGCGCAGTGTTGGGACTGGCACTGTTTAATATCTTTGTCAATGACATAGACTCGGGATCAAGTGCTCCCTCAGCAAGTTTGCCGATGACACCAAGCTGTGTGGTGCAGTTGACATCCCGGAAGGGAAGGGATGGCATCCAGAGGGACCTTGACAGGCTTGAGAGATGGGCCTGTGAGAACCTCATGAGGTTCAACAAGGCCAAGTGCAAGGTCCTGCAACTGGCTTGGGGCAACCCCAACCACAAATACAGGCTGGGTAGAGAATAGGTTGAAAACAACCCTGCAGAGGAAGGACTTGGGGGCATTGGTGGATAAACTCAACATGAGCCATCAATGTGTGCTTGCAGCCCAGAAAGCCAACCATATCCTGGGCTGCATCAAAATAAGCGTGGCCAGGCAGGCAAGGGAGGTGATTCTTGCCTTCTGCTCTGCTCTCATGAGACCCTCCTGGAGTGTTGCATTCAGCTCAGGGGCCCCCAGCACAAGAAGGACATAGACCTATTAGAGCAAATCCATAGGAGGGCCATGAGGATGACCAAGGGGCTGGAGCACCTCTCCTATGAAGACAGGCTGAGGGAGTTGGGGTTGTTCAGCATGAAAAAGAGAAGGCTCTGGGGAGCCCTTATAGTGGTCATCCAATACCTAAAGGGGGCCTACAGGAAAGCAGGAGAGTAGTGATAGGACAAGGAGTAATGTCTTAAACTAAAAGAGGGTAGATTTAGATTAGATATAAGGAACAAATTCTTTACTGTGAGGGTGAGGCACTGGCACAGGTTGCCCAGAGGAGCTGTGGATGCCCCATCCCTGGAAGTGTTCGAGGCCAGTTTGGATGGGGCTTGGGGCATCCTGGTCTAGTGGAAAGCGTCCCTGCTTACGGCAGGGGAGTTGGAACTAGATGATCTTTAAGGTCCCTTGTAACCCAAACCATTCTATGATTCTATGGAAAGCGCTCGAGTCTTTCCACACTTTCTTAAGTGCAGATTAAAAGACATCCATGGCATTTTAGTAGATAGAATCCAAGTCTAACCACATGCTTTTATTATGTTGATAAATAATACCCACTGCTTTTGGCATGGATGGAGAGATTGTGTCTAGCAGACAAGAGGAAATAAAGGAAAAAAGAAGGGATATAAAGAATGAATGAAAGATAGACCTGAAGTGGACAGAAATAATATTGGCATATTAGAAAAGAACTTGGGATAAACGAAACAAAGCAAAATCAAACAAGACTGTGCTTAACTAAGTTAACTAATTCACCAATTATGTCAGAGCCCCAAATACAAGGGTTTAGAGTAGTTATTAAAACAGAACAGACAGAACAGTAAGCTTTATTTTAAGATGAATTCTAGAAAAGTAATTGCCTAGCTTTAAGAAGTTTATGAATGTAAACTTGTATCACTTATTTATCAACCAAAAGTATCAATTGTTTTTATTAGAAACTTTATTATAAACAGATTGTTTTGGAGAAAGATTATTAGAAAATGTTACCAAAAGCATTTCATAACATGTACATTATAATCAGGATAGATTTCAGTTAGTCAGCTGATAATCCTGACGTCAGTGTTTATTAGGTTAGAAGAAAATGAAAACAAATTCAAGTGTTTTAAGGAGAAGGTGAAATGAAGATGGAAATGAAATGCAGTTACTCATTTTCTGCACCTGATAATTTTCTTTTGGTAGTTTTCAGGTGAAATGATATAATTCAGCGTTGTGTCTGAGAAAACACTTTTAAACATGTCTTTTCGGAAAAATATAGTATGCCTATAGCCTGTATTATGATCTTATGACACACCTTGAAAAGGATTTAGCACCCCCGGTTTTAAAGATGCTTTAAGACTTTTCAAATCCTTAAACGCAGAGTCTGCAGATCAAGACCATTGCTATCAATGCTGGGAATAAATCAGAGAGTCTGGATTTGTACCTGAAACTCCCAGGAGGGGAAGTTCTCCAGAGAAAAGCTTCATGTGACAGGCTTAAGCTCCATAATGTTTTCTACATTCAGATATAAATCCATTTATAATGAAGAGGAGAAAAGGTAACAGTAGTTTTAATATCAGATTTCCCCTATAAAATCACATTTTTATCTACATCCTAATCCAATTGCAAAAAATACCACTCCCTGAAAATCCAGGAAAGCTGATTTCTAATAGATGCCCTAGTATTTCATTTTAACTCTTAATATTACTCATTATTCTGAACCAGATCAAGGAACACATCAAAGAAATTGTCGAAAAGAAAGCATCGTATGATGTGCATTATCCCAGAAATGTTCACAATGGTAGTCTTTATTTTAAGCCTCCGGTCCCACCACTACAAGAAGATCACTGCTACAAGTAAGGGTTGGTAGGATCAAGTCCTATTACTATTCTAGAACAGAAATTGCTCAGTCTTTGTGAAATTAACACCCATATTGACAAATTATACAGAGCTGGAAAGCTGCATCTAATTTGCATATAAACTGTCTTTACTTTTTCAAGCAAAATGAATACTTCTAGGGTCAGGCACTGTCGTGCTGGAAATTGTCACAGCTCCCGTCCCGATTTACATCACTGAGAATTTGCTCCACTGCCAAAAACAGAGTTAAATGAATGAAGGAACTTAACTCTTATCTGAGTTCATTTAGTAATGACATGTCCACAGTTCGTAAACTAATCCTTCAACTCCAAGATAGCCAGGGGCACTGTTGTAGACAACATTTTTAGCCTCTCCACTGCAGGATTTTCTTCAGAAGTGTGCAGTTAAAAGTACTTTCACTTCTCTTGACAACCTGCCTATCTGTTTTATTATTGTCATTGCTTTCCCTCAGGCTCTGCCAAGAAGTTTGCACTTGCAGCTTGATCAAATTACATGCTTTCCCTTGATGTGAACATGTAAAACACCACTGTGCCTGGTTCAGGAAATGACAACAAATTACAGAACGTCCTTTATTTACATCACCGATCTGAATCCAGTCCAAGCCACTAGTGACTGACTGTCATTCCTAAATAACCCATGTGAGATGGGAGAGAGTCTTAATCATTTTATTTTTATAAACAAAATATTTCTTCAACATGAACAAGAAAAGCCTAAAAATTCACATATGGTGTAGCTGAGCTGCAGCTGAGCTTCACTGGAAAGGGAAAATATTTCCAACAGATGTTGAACTGTAAGGCAGCACTTGATTGACAGCAGCATCTTGAAATGATTGAGGAACAGAGGCTGCTCCTCCTTGTATTTTAATTCACCAAATGGGAGCTCCTAGTTCTTCTCACAGTCACCATTATGATGATAATATTAGTACTGATTAAGTATCTAAACACAACAGCAATAATCACAGTAATAATACCACATAACAAATAGCAAAAGTAGTAATTTACATAAAAGGTACTATTACCAATTACCTCTAATAATGAGAATTTCAGGAATATCTCAACTAACCTATGCCAATAATACTCTTCTCCAGCAGTTTTTAGAAGCTCCAAAAAGAGAAATAAAACCAGCAAATCCTGGTGGCTTTTTCTGTCAAGCTTTGAAGTGAGATTCTCAAGTCTAATCATGCACATCAGCTGTGCCTTAAAATTACTGATAAGATGGAGTTTGAGATTATCTTTGAATGATTTAGTGTTCCCATATCAAAAAACAAGCAAACTTTCCTTTGGGCAAGTAAAGGCATGTTCTGCTTTACTCAGGTTTCATCTTTTTGTTATTTGTGATACCAAAATTCTTGCATTACTTCTCACTTTATGGCAGGTCACAAATTTTGTCTGTCTCTTACATATTGATCCCTGAATTTCTCTTCATCAGTATTATTATTTTTAAGGTATGGTATTATTGTTATTTGGAGGGCAGAGTTTAGTTGTTATCATTCTGTTAAAATAGAACTGCTGTCCAAAATTCTTGAAGATGGATGTGGTTTCACATTAAAATTAATCAGCCTGATATGATTAATAATCTTTGATGATCACATAGAATTTTCCCAGGTAATTCATTGTGTAAATGAAATATTTAATACTGGATCATTATTTCTTTGAATGCATACCATCTGGGATATCATATATGATAATTGTTCATAATCTTGCAAAAAAGGGTATCTGAGTTTTTGCTAAAATTAGTTTTTGCCAAAATTAAAACTCTCTGGAAACTTTCAGAAATCTCTTTGGCCTCTGTAGCAATTTATGAAGTGTATTTTAAAGTACAGATAGAATAGATGCTAACTTGTGTAGCTCACAATCTGTATGCTAAACTCATCTACATCCTATTTCAGTTTCTGTCACTGCAATATTTCTTTTGCAATTCCTGTCTGATTTACCTTTTAAAAATATTGTTGCATTATTTAATATGGTGCTTAAACTAATCTCATATTACTGATAAGCTTTTGTGTTATCTGATAAATCAGCATTCAGAGTAAGAAGCATTTCACTTGTCCATGTTTGTGATATCAGATTGTTGACAAAGAAAATTAAATGTGCTGTTCTCATTAACAGCAGTGGGAACTGAATTTACAAAACAGAGATGAGAAATCTCTTGCATTAGCTCTGCAGGCCAGCTCACGCCTGTTGCTAATAGAATTCCACCTGTGTTATATACCAGCTTTCAGTTTCTCTTCAAAGTAATCTGGCATTTAACTTGTGTTTTCCATAGCATCAACTGCCTGTCAGCAAATAATAAACTATGCAATTTTGAGAGCCATGGAGTTGAAACGAAAATATTATAAAATAGGATGTGTGGTGTAGTATTGAGTGCTATATGAGGTGCATGTGAATAGAATTTGTGTGAATTTTTGCTTAACTCAACTTCATGGGAAATAATTTGTACTGTAGGGTAGCAAGGTCAGTCTTACTGCTGTCGAGGTACATAGGAAACGCAGGAATACTCAGACACTAGGGGATCAGCTCAGGACTGATTTTATTGATTAAGGGAGTTACATGAAATGTTACAAACTTCTAAAGAGGTGGAAGATCTGGATTCAAAAGTATGCTCTGCAGCATCATTCTGAACTGTTCCATTTGAAATTTAGTCCTGTATTTTTCTAACCAAATACTTTTGTCACTTAAGTGTTCATAAAATTTTATTTATTTTAAACTGTAATAGGTACTTATAAAGCTATAGTACTGGCATCCTGAGGAGCTAAGGTAACTAATCTATCCCAGTTTAGAGAATGGGAGCTCAGACATTAAGTTGAAAGTCAATTCAAATTGTTGCAATGCCTTGATATTCCTTTGATACAAACCAAAATGATGTAATCGTCGGGAGTGGTCAACAGGGACTGCTTAGTCTATCTTTGGTAATAAGACTGCTTTGTGTCAGACAGCATTAAGAGAAGCTTTTAAGAAAAAATAATAGTTTTCTGTTTGTGTTTTTATATATATATATATTTTATTTTGTTGTTGTTGTTTTTAATCTTGTCATTACCAACTTGAGCTAACTGAGCTGTGTTTGAATAATAGAATCGTTTAGGTTGGAAAAGACCTCTAAGATCTTGAAGTCCAACCCTTAACCTAGCACTGCCAAGTCTACTACTAAACCATGTCCCTAAGCACATCTAAATATCTTTTGCCTACTGCCAGGGTTGGTGAATCAACCACTTCCCTGGGCAGCCTGTTCCAATGCTTCTCAATCCTTTCAGTGAAGAAATTTTTCTTAATATGCAATCTAAATCTCCCCTGGTACAACCTGAGGCCATTTCCTCTTGTCCTATCACTTGTTTCTTGGGAGAAGAGATCAACCACCGCCACGCTACAGCCTCCTCTGAGGTAGAGAACAATAAGGTCTCCCCTAAGCCTCCTTTTCTCTACGATAAATAACTCCAGTTTCCTCAGCTGCTCCTCATAAGACTGGTTCTCTAGGTCCTTCACCAGCTTCATTGCCCTTCTTTGGACATGCTCCAGCACCTTGATGTCCTTCCTGTAGTGAGGGGCCCAAAATTGAACACAGTACTCGAGGTGCGGCCTCACCAGAGCTGAGTACAGGGAGACAATCGCTTCCCTGGTCCTGCTTTCTGACATAAGCCAGGATGCTGTTGGCCTTCTTGGCCACCTGAGCATGCTGCTGGCTCATATTCAGCTGGCTATCGACCAATACCTCCAGGTCCCTTTCAACCAGGCAGCTTTCCAGTCACTCTTCCCACAGCCTGTAGCTTTGCATGGGGTTGTTGTGCCCCAGGTGCAGGACCCGGCACGTAGCCTTGTTGAACCTCATACACTTGGCCTTGGCCCATCAATCCAGCCTATCCAGATCTCTCTGCATAGCCGTCCTACCCTTGAGCAGATCAACACTCCCACCCAACTTGGTGTCATCTGCAAACTTACTGAGGGTGTACTCAATCCCCTCATCAAGATGATTGATAAAGTTATTGAAGAGAACTGACCCCAGTACTGAATCCCGAGGAACACCACTAGTGACTGGCCTCCAACTTTAAGTCCATTTATCACAACTGTTAGGGCCTGGCCACCCAGCCAGTTTTTTTACCTAGTGAAGCATACACTTGTCCAAGCATTGAGAAGACAGTTTCTTCAGAAGCATGCTGTGGGAAACAGTGTTGAAAGCCTTATTGAAGTCTAGGTGGACAACATCCACAGACTTTCTCTCATCCAGTAAGTGCATCACCTTGTCATATAAGCAGATCAGGTTCATCAAACAGGACCTGCCTTTCGTAAACCCATGCTGACTGGGCCTGATCGCCTGATTGTACTGCATGTGCCCCATGATGGCACTCAAGATGATCTGCTCCATGAGCTTCCCTGGCACCTAAATCTGACTGACAGGCCTGTATTACTGTGGGTCCTGCTTCTGTCCTTTCTTGTAAATGGGCATCACCAGTGGCTTGGTGAGCACTTCCACCAGCTTCTTCATTTACCTTTGGGTGGATCCCACCTGGCCCCATAGATTTGTGTACATCTATGTGGTGTAGCAGGTCACTAAACATTTCCTCTTGGATTACGAGGGCTTCATTCTGCTCCCTGTCCCTATCTACCAGCTTGGGGGGCTGGGTACACAGAGAACAACTGGTCTTACTAGTTACTGGTCATTAAATACCTCAGCCTTTTCCTCATCTCTTGTCACTATGTTTCCCCCCCATATCCAATACAAGATGGAGGTTCTCCTTAGTCTTCCTTTTCTTGTTTATGTATTTCTAAAAACATTTTTATTGTCTTCAGCAGCAATAGCCAGGTTAAACTCAAGTTGGGCTTTGGGCCTTCTAATTTTCTCTCTGCAGAGCCTCATGACATCTTTGTAGTCCTCCTGAGGGGCCTGCTCCTTCTCCCAAATGTCATAATTCCTCTTTTTCTTCCTGAGTTCTAGCCACAGCATTCTGTTCAGCCAGGCTGGTTCATCCATTCTGGCTCATCTTTCAGCACATGGGAGCAGCCTGCTGCTGTGCCTTTAGGATTTCTTTCTTGAAGAGCATCTAGCCTTCCTGGACTCCTTTGTCCTTCAGGGCTGCCTCCCAGGAGACTCTGCCAACCAGTCTCCTTAATAGGCCAAAGTCTGCCTTCCAGAAGTCCAAGGTGGTAGTTCTGCTATCCCCACTCCTTACTTTTCCGAGAAACAAAAACTCTTATTAATATGTGATCGCTGTGCCCAAGAAGTCCTCCAACCTTTGCACCAGCCACAAGTCCTTCTCTGTTCACAAGAAAAAGGTCCAGCAAGACACATTCGCCAGTAGGTTCACTCACCAGCTGTGTCAGGAAATTAAATTCTGCATAATCCAGAAACCTCCTAGATTGTTTCCCCTCTGCTGTGTTGTATTTCCAGCAGACATCTGATAAGTCCACCAGGAGAACAAGGGCTAGCAATTGTGAGACTTCTGGCTGGTTATAGAACATTTTGTCTGCCTTTTCATCCTGGTTAGGCAATCTATAGCAGACTCCCACTATGACATCTGTCTCATTGGCCTTCCCCCTGATTCTTACCCATAAACACTCAACCCTGTTGTCGCCATCATTAAGCTCTAGACAATGAAAACACTCTAACATACAGGGCTACCACATTGCCTCTCATTCCTAGCTTATCCCTTCTGAAGAGTTTATAGACATCCATTGCAGCACTCCAGTCATGTGAGTCATGCCACCATGTTAGAAAATCACTCAGAGTGATAAGAGCCCTGTCAAAGAATTGTTGGAATTTTGTCTATATTGTGCTATGGTTCTTGCCAGCACTGATGACGGGCGATTGAATTGCTCTTCTTACATGAACTCTGCATCAGGATAGAGTTGTGGCACTTATATTCCTCCTGGATGCATAGGTTTAAAAAGCAAGATAAAGGGAAATTCAATCATCTCATCACAGCTGTCAACATTTTACCTTTGACTATATATGTATTTTAAGTAGTTCATTATATTCCTACGGTTTCAAAAGTGGGAGTGAGAAGTGGAAAGGGAGCTGTGATTCTTTAATGTGACATTGATGATAACATTCCCTTTAAAGTTTAGGATGGATCATAAAAAGGCAAACTATGATCAAATGAGATAATGAAGGTTTATGAAAAGTTACTGAATTTTCATTGAGTTAACTGGATACAGAACTGCTTGGCCAGGACCTTGTCTATCTTTTGTGTCTTTCCTTGGTTTTTTTGTGCTTGATGTGGGACAGTGGGAAGCTCTTAATCACCCTAAGTTTCTCCAGCAGGGATCTCATAGGGCACTATAGGCATTGCAAGTGAAGAATCTTCTGTGCTACAGAAGAGGCTTCACATTCATCTTAGATGTATATTAAAGACAGGTGACAGTAGCTTCATTACAGGAAAAATCCTAACTCTGCTATCAATTTCCACTTCATATGTCCAGCTTCCTTATGCTTATGGGCTTTGCTGGATTCATGTAATTGGAAGGGGGGCAAGAAACCACTGTAAACTGTATTAACTTAGATCTGTTAGCCACAAATCTTAGGAAGATAACTGATATGGCAGCAGCAAGATTTAGGAACAGATCTATGAGAACTAGCCAATTTACACATTGTGCAACCTGGCTCTGAGCCACAGAAGTATTTTTTCTCAGTGCATTCTCTATACTTGCAGATGAACTCAGACTATACAGATTCCTGCAGCTGCAATGAATTTTTCTATTCTAATGACATGCAGTATCTTTTCTGCCATCTTCTGGGTTTTGGAATATTTTTGTTGTTGTTGAGTGGTTTTCACTGTTGCACAGAAAGTGAATTAGAAGTATAGCAAATGCATCTGCTTGGCATAAGAACAAAAACAAATTTGAGAAGCCTGGTATTAAACCCTAGATTTTTGAATTGCAGGTCTTGTGTTGTAATAATTAGAGGTTTTACAAAAATTTTAACACAAAGAATTCAGGAGAGAGCCTTTCTTTATTCCAAGTAATCCCATCTTTTTTCTTCCCACTATGCACCAGTTATTTCCTATGGAATTTCACTCTCTTTGCTTATTCACTCATTTCCTAAACTCCTCCAAGTGCCAGGACTAAGAGTTCAAGGAATTAAAAACAATATATGGCTCCAAACGTAGTATTTGCAGATAATAAATTGATTCCACCCAACTTTGTAGGCTATATGGACTGCCAGAGCTCCTGGTCCTGTTGCCAGTCCCATAGCACATCCTAAGGCTGGAAGTCTGTGGGTACAGCCTGAAGTCATTCATCACAACTCGTCTTCCCTCTTTGGCTAGGAATTCTGTGATAAATATATGTGCCAAGGATGCACCACAGAGTCGCGTCCTGTTAGACGGTCTGATAAAGTTTCAGCTGTCCAGTCTAAGAAATGGAATGCTGAAGTGATGGTCTGAGTCTCCTCCACATTCTGATTTTGCTGAATCATGTCAATACTTAGATGCTATGAACAAATCACCAGGAAATGTAATGTGTCGATTCATTCGACAAGATAATTTATTCACAGTGATTTTTTCAGCCAGATTCCTTGAGAATTTGAGAAGAGCAAAATAAAAGTGGGGCTGAACATTTAAACACAAGAGGTCTGATCCAAAGATGGCTGCAGTCAGTAGGCTTTACTCCATTTCTTGGGTCTTTGATATGGGATCTGGGTGAAATAATTAGCTGTTTGGGATTTTTTTAATTTTTTATTTTTTTAAGATTAATGTATTAGCTAAAGAATAGCAGTTATTATTTCTTGTAGAAGAAATCTTGTAGAAGATCAAGTATGTTTTAGCCAGGAAATCTCTGCCAGCTGTTCCTCAGCACCTCCCTGTCCATCATGTCTTTGGAAATACCTCCCAAAAGGATTTCCTAGATACTCCCCCAAAGAACTGAGGCTAGGTTTATCAGTGTGCTTTCTTAAGTCCTCTTTCTTGTGCTTTTTTGGAAGATGAGTGTGATGTTTGCCTTCTTCCAGTCACCATAATCTGTCAAGATCAGATAACACAGTTTTACAGTGATAACTAAGTATGTCACATGCAGTCCTGTGAATTCTTTTGCTTGTTTAAGCAGCCTCTCATTAATTTACATGTGTCACGATTGTCGTTCCCCCCAGACTGTGCCACCAGGTGCAGGAGCTGGAAGGCCTGGAAGCAGACCTTACCAGGACAGATTCAGGCTAAGAAAGTTTAGAGTTTGTGTTTGTTGTCTCTAGGTCCCCTGCCCATTGACCAGTAAGCCTCTATTTTTCATGGCCTTCCCTTCACTACGCGGGGAGTCCTACTTCCAGTCCTTCGCATACCTGCATATCCTTAAATCTCCTAGATGCATGTAACTTCACCTGAGTGCCATCCAACTCCTGCCTTTCTGTAGACAGCTGTTAATGTGCTAATTATCAGCTCTGCTGTGAGAAAAAAAAAAAAAAAAAAACTGATCACTGTGTTTTGGTCTTGAGGTTAGCAGTCTTGGCAAGCAATCCCATCATGGTATTGAGGTTGAAGAGACAATCTTCTGGTCTCTGTCAGCCTGGCTGTTTTGTGTAAGCAGTTGGTATTTATCAAGGCCATGATTTTTGCTTCCCTAACTGTCTTTTTGGTTTACTTTATTTTGTTTTACAACTCCTTTTTGACCTATCTCCCTCGTAAGTAATCTGTTATAACCAAGGACAGTCAGGCCCATAGGGAAAAGGTTATATCTTTTATAAGACCAAATAATACAGTTGGAGGAAAAACAAGAAAGCTTTTTGTCTCAGAGGACTTTCATTAGTTTTCTGAGCCCAAAGCTTGTTCTCTGCCCTGACTGTATCTCTTGGTCTAATAAAAGATATTACTTCTCTCTACAAGCCTAGCCTGTTTATAGAATTACACCAGCACAGCTACAGTGACACTTCCATATGAGCAGGGGGACAGAAGCAGCTCACATGATACAAAATCCTGTGTATACGTTAAGGTTATCTGTTCAATATAGTAAGCCTGAGCATAGATGCAATTAACGCAGAAATAGATTGGGCTGATGAAAGAATTTGTTCAAAAGAAATATGACCCTATTAGCTATCTGGAAATGGGAACAAAGTTGTCACTGTATTAAAAGTGGGAATAGAGCTGGTGGAGCATCTTAAACCTTGTGTTCATCAGGGAAATAGCATGTAAGAAGTAACTGTAAAGAAATATTGAGGAAATTCTCTTAGCTACTGAAGTGAGATAATTGTGAATTTCATTAGCTGGGGGAGAAGGACATTAGTGAATATATTACTAGGTATTCTGTTTTGGGTTTATTTGGGTGCCAGGGACTTGGATTTAACACTGCTTGTTTGCCTAAGGACTTAGTCAGTTTTGATTGTTCAAGAACTTTAAATATTTTAAAAGCTCAGAATGACATTTACTGAGAGTAGGACCATCATGTACTGTGTAATGCTTACACAGGGTTACTATTAATACTTCCTTTAGGAATTATGTAGACTGTATTTTCTCGGTTTCTAAAATGGATAAGTATTGAATTGATAATTGCAGATGTTCATGCCAGAAACGTGATAGCCCAGTCATGAGACAAAGATGTTCTGTAAGTACAATGTGTCCAGACAAATAAATCAGTGAAATTTTCTGGTTATCGAATGCTCTGGAGAAACTGCTTGTAATCTCTGTAACAGCAGCTATTAGAGGATATTATTTCATGAATAAATTTGTATATGAAAAATAGATGAATTATTCACTTAGGTTTAGTGCATCTTGTGTAGAAGCATTTTACCTTTCCAGTAGCAGTACAAATTCTCATTTAATGAGTGTTTTAATGCAATGAAAAGATTGCTGAGCATAAACCCCAGGTGTTGTGCTAAAAATGGAGACATATTCAAGACCTATTCTAGGAAGAAATATAGTTGTGTTTGCAGGTGTAGAGATAGGGTTGGATCCCCAGCTAGACTAATGAGGCTTGTTTTCATTAAAACACTCCCAAGTTACATCAACCAAGAATCTAGCCGTGAGTGTCTTATGTTCAGCTTCACATTTGCAAAATGTGATTGTATTTTGGGAATGCAATGAAGTGCAGGTAAAATGAATAATATATAACTAGTGTCAACACAGTTAATGAAAGTATCTAGAGTAAAGTGTTTAAATCAGAACTAATACTGATGGCCTAATAGCCTTCATCTGTGCTTTAGACAATGAATAGAAGCCACACCAAATAGGCTCTTTTGACTTCGTTTTTTGCTTCAGCCTGAAGTAGTGGGATTACAGCATATTACCAAGGATAGTAAAGATGGAAATCAGTTTGACAGTGAAATTTTAAAATACCGTAATGCTAAGAAAAAAAAATTATTATTAATAGTAATAATAATATAGTAGCGGAAGCTTGTGCTGTAGTATCAAACAGTAGTAATAATTTCTTCTTTCTGCATTTATCAAAACCAGTAACATTCTCTTTGAAACAATTATAACAGAGGTGAACACTCAGACAAGTGTAGTCCAGACAGACAAGAGCCATCTTTCAAGCAAGCACTCTTTGCCCTGAAAATATTTGTACTTTCTCTAGTGTGGGTGTTAACTCAAGGGCCTACAGACTGGAAGATAATTAGCATCCCCAGTGAAAACATTTGAGTGTGCATTGGAAGATAAGGCAGTGTACCCACAGGCTGTTGAAAAACAGGCCTCCAGGATTATGTTCCTGAGCTGTATTTAGCATTTGAAGGGATAATATTATTTTTCCTTTCCAGCTGAAGTAATTTCTCTCTTCTCTTGGGACGGAGTTTAACATACTCATATCAGCAGAGCAAAAAGCTATTATCTGACATATTCGTGGATAGATATGCAGAGAGTTAGAGCATTCTTGAACATTGCCAACCCCTCAGGTAACTGGTCATACAGGGGAAACAGCCCCATAGCTATCAGGCAGGTAACGCGAATGGGGGGTAGTTGAAACTTGGGGAAAAATGAGGACAAAGTGCTTAATTTTAGTTATATCTCTAATGATGATCACGATTACAGTAAAAAGCTCCATTACACAGGTTGCTCTACTAACATATAAGGTAACACAGTTCCTACCTCTGTTTGCTTACAGTCATATCAAGTGGATGCAGCTGAAAATGGGAAGCAGCAAGTCATCTGGGCAAATATCATAGTTGTAATATGTTGAAGAAGATAATTTGAGCCCAATTATTGATTTGTTAATGTAATCAACAATAGGCATTTCTCCCTTCTTAAAAGTAGTAGGTCTTTTCAGATGGAAAGATTTTTTTTAAAAATTGGTATTATCCCTTGAAATTAAATCCTAGAAACACAGTAGTGATGAGCATGGTATAGAGCTACTTATCTGGTTAATTAATCACTGGTGTATATGCCACAATATGTTTTTAGAAGGAGCTTTGCAATGTTACAGTAACTAAAAAAAATTCAGTTGTTTAAAGTTCTCAGGTTCTTTGCACAATTTCAGCATTTTGTATGCTAAACAGAATCTATTATGGGAATACAGTCTACTAGAAAATAAAATTCTTATCCCTTTCAAGTTAGATTTATAATGTGTTTCTGTAGTTTTAATTACTAAGATACAATGTTAATTTATTTTTGTGGCAACTTTCAGTGTCATTAGGGCAGTGATTTTCAGTTGTAATAAAAATGTATTTTACTGATTTAACTATTCTAGAGAGGACTTATTAGAGGCCTTCATCCTTCAAGCTAATGTTTTATTATTTTCCACAAGGATTCTTTATTTAAGCCTTCAAATATTTAACTACATATCACTTGCCATTTAAATGTTTATGATACGTAGATTGTTCTGTCAAGATTATTCACTGTTATAAGAGCAAATACTTGCATTGTATAAAGCAATGAGTGTGTAAAATTACACTGCAGGCCATTCAGGTTCTCCAGAGGAATCTACTAAAAATGTTTTGTCTTGATAGGCAAAACTCTGAACTGTTTGGTTCAACTGAAAGAAAAAGCAGAACAAGTTTTTTTGCAAGCACTTCTCAAAGACTTATTAGAAACTTTGTGTCTAATTACCAGATTAGCTCTTTTAGGTGTCTGAGTAAGATAAATAGTCTGCCTCAGTAATGCTATTTTAATGTTTTGGTTTGTTTTTAATTTTTCAGTAGTAAATAATAGCCATGTAGAAATACTTGACATTTTTACAAAACTGTATCTGAACCCTTCTTTACTAGGCAATACTTTTTTCCTGCCCTCTCAGGATATGAGATTTATGCTCAGTCATTGCTTCTTTCTCTAATATAGAAGTACCTACTCCTTTATGTGAATCTACTGAACTTGCCACCAGCAGATCTAGTTCGGATCTGGCTATTCTTCTGCAAAGTACTGATTACCAGTGAATACAGTGAGTTCCAAACTTGCCTTAAATACCACGTGTTAAGTAATGCATGAAAGTGTAATGCAAATATTTTTGACAGTATTTTTACAGTTCACCACTCAGCTGTGAATGCTGAACAACATCACCATCAGTAAGAAAGACTATGCAATCAAAATTACAGTTTTTCTGATGGTCATATGTCTCTGAGATCACTGAGGGTATCTTCAGAAGGCTGCAAGGAGCACAGGTCTTACTTGGACACAACCTTTCTTCTATGTAATTATGTCCTGTGGTATGTGAAAGGAAAGAAGCTAAATACATTTTCTGTGCTGAAGGTGAGTGCTGGTAGTTAGAGAGGAAATTGCTTTTGATCCTTATCAGTTCAACATTTGGTTATCACTGTAACAGTTCTGTCAGGGACTTTAGAAAAGAAGTGAGTACAAAAATAATTTCAGTAGCAGTTTATTGATGCTGTAAAGGCCTGTGGGTTTGGAGCTGAGATGATCTGGAAAAGAAAATCTTCAAAAGGATTATCTGGACCATATAGAGGGACAGACCCCTGATATGAAATAACTATTTATTAACTATTTCCCGAAAGATTTTCCAGTGCTCAGTGCTCCTGGCTCCTGCCTGATCTTTAGGACTCTAGCTGAACACATCTGCTCTCATTGTGGTTGCATGTAGCAGGACGATGTCCCCTTTCATAATCCAGGTACAACAACCATTTCCTCAAATTCACACCTGGCCTTTCTGTTCTCCACTTCCCCACATCTCATGGTCCAAAACCAGCCTGCAGAAGGAGGTGATACTTCCTTTAGAGAGTAGAGAAGAAAATGCCTGTTTGCTGTGGGCTTTATCCACCCAATGCATTTACGTGGTCCAAGCTGTTGCTTGTAACAGGTACTCTATTTGGTCAATGCTGTGCTAAGTTTATTGGTTCCTTTGCCATCATCTCTGATTCCTAACAAAGATGCTCTGTGCTGAGGGAGTAGAAAAAACACCCCACAACCGTATTTTCTTTACTACCAACTTCTCAAAAAAATATGATCCAATACATCATTTGTAATATCTAGTTCTTAATGCACTGAAAATTGGTGACACTCTAGCCATACAGACTGTGAGCGTGGGTTATACTGGAATAATATTTTCTATCATATCAGTGACAAAATGTTGCTTTGATTTACTAGCCAGCATCAAGCTAGTAAGTCAGTGACATATCCACCTTAGCAAGCCTCTTTTTATCTGACAACATTGAAAATAAATCCTGGATTTTAGGAACAGAGTATTGATCTATGTGTAAGCAAAGATTGTTTCAATCTCTGCATTTGCCATTTAAGCATCACAGGAACCTGTAGAATCAACAGAAAGTGGTTTATCATCTAGTGCTATGCTTACTGCAATGTCATGTTAGCTTCTCTGTAGTGATAAACTTGAAGGCAATTTTCAACTGACAGCTTATTTTTGTTTCCCTTTTTCACCAAAGGTCTCCATTCTTCAGACATTTCCAGGCATGCTTTGATACATGCATGTAAAATAGAAATAAGTTAAACTGGCTGAAATTTCACGTGAATTTCTTGTTCTCTGTCTGCAAAAATAATTTATAGATAGATTTTATTTGGTCACTGTTGATGGTTTGTGAGCAGGTGTTTCATAGTCCCTGTGCCTGGGAAGCATATTGCACTGTCATGTAAGAATAGGAGATGCCTTCATCACATCCTTCTTTGTGCTACGTTTAAGAACGAGTTTGGAAATTCTTCTGTGCTGAACAACAGAGAGCACAAGCTACTTTGATGTGGCGTAAGTTTGAAAAGCTTCTAGACGGGTGCACATATGCTTCAAAAAAACATATCATCTGTCCTGGACAGTGGTGCATGTTCTCACACTACTTCCATAATAATTCCTTTGTCACTCACATTGGTAATGAGAGGTGAATGTGTCTGAGGAGACAGGGGCCTAACTGTATTGGCTGGGATAAAAGTATTATCTTTTCACATGTGCCTTTCTTTTGGCTTTTTATCTGGTTTGGAAGGAGTGTTTTCATGCCAGTACATCACTGTATTGAGTAAGGCAGGAGTGATTTTTTTTTTGTGTCTTATTTACTCTGTATCTCATGCTGAAGAGTTGTGTAGCAACCATTATAAGTGCATATTTAAACATGAGGTTGTTCTCTCTCAAAGGATTTCAGACAATATATTTGCATAGTATGTGCATCCTAGGAATACTTCCCACATTTTACCAAGTCCCAAGTCCTGTGAATGCAACTCTTCTTTTTTATGCATCAGGAAATCACTGTAGCCATACTGCCCAGTAAGCGTTTGATTGTTATTTATATATATATATATACACAGTTTTGTCTAAGTATTGATGGAGTATTGCTTCATTTAAAATCCTTTTCCCAATGTAAATGGAAGAATTCTATACGGTATACCTGAAAATATATATCTATATAATTCATAACATTTTGCCTCATATGAAAAGATAACCAGATATAGAGTTCATTGTGCAAGCAGTGGTGTGATAATTCCACTTATACTTCAAAAATACAGCTAAGGAGACGCCACTGAGATTAGTCCAGATGTTCTGTACCCTCACTGGGCCCTCTGCATACCTAAACACATAATTCCTTGTCAGCCTTCTTTAATACAAGCACAGATTTCTTTAGTACACAGGCCTGTACTACAGTGGTTATTCTGCTCCTGGACCGGAGCTAGACAACAGCCTTTCTTTTTCCTCACAGTTTGAAGTGATGAAGCTAATGCACAATTCGCCATGTAGATTTACTTCCAGAACTGACTCCCAGACTGCTAATTCTGTAGTTACATTCAAAGGGAGATTTTCATTGTGGGGAAAAAAAAAATAAACCTAGGTGCTTCTTAGCATGCCTGCTTGCTGAGCCGAACACAAGGTAGAGTTGAGGTACTGAATTCACTCAGTGCTGGCAGCAGGCTGCTGCAGAAGCAGGGTGTTCACACCTGGCCAACTTGCTCCGTTCTGAGGGATTCACTTCTGTGGTTTATTGGACTGGATTTGTTCAGAATCCTGTTCCGTAAACTATTTCGCTCTAAGTAAAATAGTGCTGGGTTTATCCTATGCTATTGCAATTTTGATTTATTTATGGAGCTCTGCCCACAGAATTTTTGAGCCCTGCAACAGTGCAAATACATTCCACTTTGTCAAACGCTTTCTGAAAAATCAAATCCCCAGAAAGCACCTTATTAAGCTGAAGGAAAAGCTGAGAGTCCATTGAATGTTCTTAAACTCCCAGGGAATTGATGAGAAGCTGAAATGTGCAGTGCATATTTTGCTGTTACCTGTAGAGAGGGAAATTCATACAGTTCAGCGGAAAATAGTATTTTTCATTGTTTGCTGCTGATTGGGTTTGATCAAAGGCTTTACAATGGTACAAAAATCCTATATATCATGGTCTAATAGGAGCTGCAGCCGTAACTGTGTCTGAGTACTTTCCTCTTTGATTTCATAAAGATTCAGTGATGTCCCAGCATTGGATGGACAAAGTTCAATTATAATTTATTTCTTTATTTATTTTAGAACTTGCATGATTTAGATAAAAGACTTCCTCATAAACTGTTAGAATGCCTAATGAGAAGGGAACTAGTGATTTGCAGTTAAAAACCAGAGTGAGTGTATTTAACCTGGCCACAAATCTTAGCTTACTTGATATTATCAGTTTCCCGGGAATAATGCAGACATCAGTGAGCAAACTGGCCATGTAAAATGAAAGCGATATTCATGAATTTTACTCTGGAAATATGAAAAGTTTGATAGTCTAAAGGAGGATTTGCCTCCTGAAGAGAAAAAGACGTGTCTGTGTGTGTTGGGGGAAGATCATTGCTTTCTCTTCTTTGGAGGAGGGAGATTCTATTAATGTCATTTTAGGTTATTTTATTTTTCTTACCTGATAAACTATAATGAGGTGATAGCGTTGTTTCTACACAGTAAAATACATAGTAAAAAAACATGTAAAAGTCGATATCAGACTTAATGACTAATATCTGTCTTCAGTGAAGCTTCTTTTTTCCTTCCCAACTTGCTGCTGTTCACTGTGTAGGCTGGGTGATACATGACCAAGTCAGGTCACAGGATAATGTCTCAAAAGCGACTGTTCTTGTGTGGTTGCTGGTCTCCCTGTATCTGTTAACCAAAACTCCAGCATCTAGCAACTTGCTGGTGCCAGCCGTTACATTCCTACCTCAATTTTCAGCGACGAGCAAACAAAAACTGCCTCCTTATAAAGGTTATTTTACCATTCAGGAAATGCTAGAACATACCAGTAGCCTGCAAGCGCGCGCTTTCACCGTGTATGGGCTGTGGCATAGTACTATGGAAGAAGGACTGGTGCTTTCCCTGTGAATGCTTGGTGCCACAGCAATCCCTGGGCACTACCAGAATTTCCAGGGGAGTTTCCCAGGGCAGCTATCCATGGTGGAGCCACCAAATGGTAAAGGGACAATGTCTGGGTCAAAGAACAGGCTATACAGAGTGTTTGGCTTTAAATTTGGAGGCAGTTGGAAAGATATCACTGTCTGTTTCATTAATATCCTTGTTTGGATCTTCAAGGAAAAGACGTGTTAAGGTTTTCAAGGGGCAGGAGTGAAAAAAAAAAAATATATATATATATATATATATGAAAGGTGAAAGCAAGAGAAGCGGGACCATACAGCAATGTATTTTGTCCTATCTCCCTCATAACACAAAAGGAGGAACAGGAGGTGAGGGGAAGTTTCCTGAGAGTGAGGAGTATCTGACAGAAAAGGAGAATCAAAGGCTAAAGAGAAAGAAGAAGGGACCCAAAGTGGTTGGAAAGATGAATCAAAACTGGATGAAGTGAAAGCAAGACAAAACCTAGGTCCCTTTACCAACCAAAAAAAAGCAAGATGGGAAAAGGCACAGGAAACAGCAGGGAAGATCAAGGGAAAGAAAAGCAAAGAGGAAAGAAAGTGTGCTGGTGGAAGTACACAGGGAAATGGCAGGAGTCGTTGCAATATGGGAAAGAGCAAAATAACCTCAGGTTAGGGAACTGCTGAGAGAGTACTGGATTCACAGAGAGGACTTGTGAAGGGAAAAAAAAAAGTGTTTTATAAAGATAAAAGAGAAGACACTTAGAAATGGCAAATGATAGATTAAAACCACCAAATTTCAAATGAAAGGGAAAGTAGTAATAAAGAAAGTAAGCAAGAGATGAAGGGGGCGGGGGAGCGGAGTGAGGGACCATTAGAATGACACCACTGGCTTGCGGAAATGGTTTATTATCTTTGAGATGTGGTGATTTACTATACTTTCCAAAAAATCACACCATTAGAGTTCCTCTGGAAACTTGGCCTAAGCACGAAGCTGTGCTTCATGAGTGGAGCACATGGTGTGAGAACAGCTATGTAGTCTATGCTTTTTTCCCCCTATATTCAACATTTGTCAATGGTCTAAAACATCCAATTATAACTTCTGGCACCAATCTGAGTGCATGAGGCCTTGAGAAAATGTTGACTCGAGAGCTGGAAGGCAAACAAACAGCACGTTACCAGCAGGTAGCTTTCCTTTAGCTTCTTTATTTCTATTCACTAGGAAAAGAAATTTGGGCAGGCTCCGAAGTGAAATATTTTATTAACTGTGTGCTGTGTTATTTGATCATGTGCTTTGGCTTTGAGGAAAGAAATCCTTACTTAGGTCATTTGCATTTCTGTCTATGATCAGTTAATAAAACAAATAGACTACTTCAAGTGCTACAATTATGATCCTTAAGCCACTAGATTTAAAACTAAACTTGTGTGCTCACATTCTCCTGACATAGCTTGAAAACAGCAGAGTGAGTCCATTCCTTCTAGTCCAGAGGCAAATTAAAGCAATAAAACATACTGTACAAAATAATAAATGCACAGAACTATATAGGTTTCCTTACACAGAATGCAGGAGAAACAAGTGCTGCTATACATTATACAATTTGTTGAACATGGTATTTTCTATTGATTTTAACAACTTATTTGCTGAGTATTACGTAAGCTTCAGTTAAGAAGTTAAACAGAAAACTTTCCAACTAACCAATTGTATTAGGAAATTTTGTATGAAGTCCTCATTTCTTTAATTAAGCCAAGGATTACAAAGGCCATTGGCTTACCCAAGGCCATCAGACTTTTTGCAGATGTGTTTGACCGACTATTGGGTGATGGCTGTGGGGCTCAGCTAATGGGACTCTACCCAGGTAACAGAGTGTCCCCCAAAACTTTTAATTGCTGACCGTATCTGAATGACAACCAAAACATGTCTTTTTTGGCTTATGTTCTGTGAGACAGTCTTTCATCTGTAGGATTTTGGTGCTGATTTCCAAGTCACTTGGATATATTAAACATCAACTGAGTGCCTGAGTTATCGGGCATATTGTGTGCAAAACTATTTTCATGTTTTCCTGCTTGAATCTTCCCTAAACTGCTGTCCTAGCAATCTCTGTAAATGCTGAGTCCAGACATCACCAAAAAAAAAATGTTTTCCTACATTAGTTTTTTGTTCTATCATTCTTGAGTCTTGCCAGCACACCTGGGATTTGGAACCCCCTATTTCAATGCTGTCTTGTGAGACGTTCATGACATCTCTTCCAGTCATTTGAATTTACTATATTTTGGAATGCAGCAGGGTATTATTAATGCATATTTCTTCTGGTGAAGTCCTTACTTGGGAAAAGTGAGTTCCTAAAGCGGGTTAGACCCAGGTGAAATTCAAGAAGGGAATTTCTGAAGAATTTTTTTGGTACTGCAGGCACGGATGTTGGTGTTTCCACAGGTGACCAACTCTCTTAGGAGCTGCTAATGGAACAGCTCCTTAATAGTGCTGTGTGCGGGCATTACCGTCAGAGATTTTTCTTAGACTGTAGTAAAACAAACATCTTGTTCACTTTTCCTTTTTTTTTTTTAAGGAGGCCAGGAAAGTCAAGAAAAGAGAGGAAGGAAGAGTGATGGTAGTTTAGGTGTTCTGATCAATTCCAGTAGCAGATGTAATGATGTTTTATCTTTTGGATTTCTCCTGCAGCTTCTCTGGAGTGTTTTCTGCTCTTGACTGTTGTACTGTTGCTGTGTACACGCAGTCTGAGTTCAGAGGCGATTGCATTGTAGTGCTGGACGAACTGGTTCATCTGTATTTTCTGTACTAGTTTAACAAACAGAACACTCTAAGTTCTCTAGTAATGGCAATCACTGCATAAAAGTAATGTATTCATATCAATATGCTGGTTTCATTTATTCCAGCATTTGACACACTGGAGGGAAGGGATGCCATCCAGAGGGGCCTTGACAGGCCTGAGAGGTGGGCCTGTGTGAACCTCTCGAAGTTCAGCAAGGCCAAGTGCAAAGTCTGCCACCTTGATCGGGGCAATCTTGAGCACAAATATAGGCTGGGTGGAGAATGGATTGAGAGCAGCTCTGGGGCTGTTAGATGAGAATCTCAACATGAGCTGGCAATGTGCGCTTGCAGCTTAGAAAGCCAACCATATCCTGGGCTGCATCAAAAGTCGTGTGGCCACCAGGGCGAGGGAGGTGATTCTCCCCCTCTACTCTGCTCTTGTGAGACCCCACCTGAAGCGCTGTGTTCAGCTCTGGGGCCCCCAGCACAAGAAGGACATGGAAGTACTAGAACGAGTCCAGAAGAGGGCCACAAAGATGATCAAGGGACTGGGGCTGGATCACTTCTCCTACAAAGACAGGCCGAGAGAGTTGGGGCTGTTCAGTGTGGAGAAGAGAAGGCTCTGAGGAGACTTAATAGTGGTTTTCCAATACTTAAAAAGGGCCTACAGGAGAGCTGAGGAGAGAGTCTCTGTCAGGAAATGTAGTGATAGGACAAGCGGTAATGGCTGTTAACTAAAAGAAGGTAGATTTGTATTAGATAAAAGGAAGAACATTTTTGAGGGTGGTGAGGCACTGGCACAGGCTGCCCAGAGAAGCTGTGGATGCCCCATCCCTGGAAGTGTTCAAGGCCAGTTTTGATGGGGCTTTGGGCAACCTGATCTAGTGGAAGGTGTCACTGCTCATGGCAGGGGGTTGGAACTAGCTGATCTTTATGGTTCTTTCCAACCCAAACCGTTCTATCATTCTATGGTACTATGATTTTGTGTGATTGTCCTCAACTATGATCACACCAGACCACTGTATTTTTCTCAATTAACTGACAGAGTTTTAATTATATGTTACACTGCCAGCAGAGTTCACTGGTTTCATGTGGAATATTTATATTGTGGGGTTGATTGTGGAAAAAATCTGGGAAAAAATAGGGGAAAAAATCTGCCTGTAAGCTCTGTCCTAGAGGCATTATAGATTTTAGTGTTCCAAATTCTGTATAAATCATTGCCTGGAAATTGGAAATATGCATAAAATAGATTTTGTCTATTTTAATATTGATTTCAAGTTACAGGTCTTCCATAATGCATATTTTATCTAGGCAAAAATTTCTAATAAAGAAGCACCTTTGTAAAGGGAGGTCAATTCTTGTCTCTGCTAGTGAAAGAGGAGAGACAAACCCGTACTAGGAATGATGGTAGAGGGGCTAACAAGCTGGGAAGTGGGATGATCAGAGGAGACTGTACATTGGATGGTAAAGAAAACAGAATATTAACAACTTTTACATGTTCATAATTTTGTATCTGAATGTAGCAGAGTGAACACTGTCATTAAAATAAATGGAAGAATTTTCATCTGAAGTAAAAAGCACTATAAATGACAAAATTCACATGGTACAAAGAAGACAGGTACAGTGCTCAGTAATCACATGTATTGTTCTAAATAAATCAACCAGAATTAATGTGAGATTCTCTTACTGCCTGATCTAGTCTCTCATTTCAACTATCAGAGGCAGAACAAAAGAAAAAGAGAAGCAAATGCAGAAGCAGCAGATGTTTTGCAAAAGCAGTTAAGCGAGAGGTAGAGCTGAAGAGGAAGCTTCATACCATCCCCCTTGCTGTTTCAGCAATAGCTACTTTTGCTTTTGCTGCATTGACATGCTCAAATTGTCATCAATAAATGTTGATTCGTTTTCGCCTAATAACAGTAAGCAGCTCGCACTCAAAATCAATTTCAACTTTATTGGCAAGGCACTGCACATTTGTCTTCACCATGACTGTGCTGCATAAAGGAACAATTGAACTGAAAATTAAATGAACAATAATTGAAAATAAAATGTGGCTTTTTAAAGGAAAATTAGTGCTATGTTAAATTTGTAGCAATCAGTTATGTTGTGCTCTTTTCCGTTAAAAATGTAGAATGGCTTGGGCTAAAAAGTTAATTATATAAATATGTACACAATAATGTACATAATTAAAAATGGACTTTACCCTCAAAAGGATACAAAGGCTCTTCAGAAACTTCATAGGGTTTTAAATCTGGCAAAAGCAGTACAGTATCCGTGGTAATTAGGCTTTCAACACATTTGGATATGCTAATTGGATCCAAGTTCTAATTAGTTTCTTTATGCGACTGAGAATGACAATCACTGAATTAATTTAGTGTACTTTTATTCTTAACTTAGTGCTGTTTTCAATATTTCTAATACAGAAAATATAGACTATCAAATGCTTTGCTTTGTAGGATAGAAGTGGTTTATCTCATACAGTGTATGGTGCACACGCTTCAAATTCATTCACTGTGTTTCACAGCCCTATTAATGTAACACACTTCAGCAGTTAGTTTTTTCAGCTCGAACTGTTGGACACCTTTGCCAGAGGAGGGATGAGGTTCTGGAACCTGTCAGCAGTTCATTGGTGTTGCTGTTAACAGCTAGGCATGCTGTGGAGGAGGTACTGAGAAAGCAGAGCTGGCTCCAAAGTCCTGTGAAGTCAGTCATTGTCCTTCTGTTGTTTTTTGGATTTAACACCGGTATTTTTACAGGCCAGATGAATTTTACAATTAATTCCAAAAGTGAAACCAGTAATGCTTGTACTTGTTGCCAAGGGTCTATTTCTCTGTACCTTAGATAACCATCTATCATCATGTAAGAATGTAGGATAGTTATATTTTCAGAGGAACTAAATTACAGGTCACTATCTACTAAACTCAGATTAAAAGGCAGTTAGTCTTAGAGAAATCCCAGAGCAAAAGCTTCTGTCCATAACAGCCCAATAAATACGGTAGCACCAATGCAAAACATCTCATAGCTGAATTCCTTTCTCTGCACCATCTATTGCAGTCCTTTCTAAATACTTCGGTGTGCCTATGTGTCTCTTCTCAGTCATTTTTAAATGGGATTTTTAACCTGGCTAAAAATCACTGCTGTTTCATTATCAATGAGTAGTATATGTTTTAATTAAAACTAGTTAATTCCTTTCATCAGAGTTCCACTAGGAACGATGGGCTGGAGCAGACAGCATACTGAAATTATGGTAGCTATTATTTCTCCAATTAGTGTATCACTGGAAGTCAGGTAGAAGTACTTTTACAGCCATACTACTTTTCAAATCTTTTTCATTAATACAGAAGTCCTCCCTGAGCTCTTCTAAGGCAATACATATTCTAACCCTGGATGCTGTCATCCATTACACTCTGGTATTTAAAAGCACAAATATCCCTAATTGCTTCATTTACAATTTAAAGAAGAATCTGTCCACAAACTCTTCTCTGACTTTCTGTCCCATCGATTCCAGAAGGTGTTCTGTTTATTTTGTATGTTCTTGCTTAAAGCTGCCTAAGAGAAGTGATTTTATGGGCAATGCAGAAACAAATTCTTCTTTCTCTTTCAGCTTGGCTGCTGGAATCCTGTCACTGGTCTGAATGGGTCACTAACTGACAGAAAGTTGGAGAATAACATGCGAGGAGTGGTTCTGCGTGTGGTGACCGTGCTGGTAAGCAGAGATCCTCATCATTTTGCACTTGGAGGAATGTTTTTTCTCCATCTTGCCTCATCTTCTTGACTAAGGGTAATTGGAAAGGATTTTTATTAACCATATCATATTACCAAGAACTTAGTCAATGTTAAGTGTCTAAATTCTGCTTGTCAGTACCAGAGTAAAGGAGCAATTTCCATGAAATAAAATTATCAGTAAAGTTCATTTCAGAACATGAATCAAACACATTAAAACCTGTTTCTTCCACAGGCACATACTAAATTAGATAACACAACCATATGAACTGATAAAGGTAACTTCAAATGTCCTGTTAGCTAAAGTTACCTAGCTGAAACTCTAAATGATTCATAAGATGTAGCTGCCTTCCAATTACCTTCCCAAAATGAGTACAGCCTGACACAAATTGCTGCACTCAGAAGAATATTCAAGATCAGTTTAGGGGGAATGATGTGCTAGTTCAGTAAAATACCTGCTGCTCCCTCCTGGTTCCTTCAGCCAGGTGTCTCCTTTGTGGACATTTTGCATTAAGCAGCTACCATTGGTTTAAAGCTGAACAGACATTGTCTACCAGGACAGGAAGGTATTTTTTGAAATGAGGCCAGTTTATTCCCTGTCATAAGCTTTGGCTGCTCAATTGCTTGTTAGAGGGGAAAAATATGAAAGAAAAATAAATATATGTGAGATGTATAAGCTTCTTTGGAGCAACGCCCTCTCCCCAACCACCAGCCCTCAACCCCCCAGAAAAGAGAAAAAAAAAATAGAAAAAAAATGCAATATCCCTTGAGGTGTATACATACATTGATAAATACCTGGTGGTGGGAGGGTACAAAGAGGATAGAGTAAGGCTTTTCAGTGGTGCCTAGTGACAGGACAAAAGGCAGTGGGCACAAGCAGAAACAGAGGAGGTTACCTCTGTACGTCAGGAAGCCCTTTGCTGTGTGGGTGACAGAACACAGGCACAGGTTGTCCTCAGAGGTTGTGGAATCTCCATCTCTAGAGGTATTCAGAAGCCATCTGGACATGGTCCTGGGCAACCAGCTCTAAGTTGCTCAGCCCAAACAAGACGGTTGGACCGGATGACCTTTCTACCTCAACCTCTCCATGACTGTGTGAAAGTTGACCCAGGGCTGCAGAACCGTGCTATATTATTATATTGAGCTACTTCCCTGTCTCTGCTATCCATGTTTTTCACTGCGGGTTTTGTGTTTGAGGGCCTGAATGTTTGCTTGTAAAGAAAAAGGTAAGAGTGGATCCCATTGCTGATGTTCTGTGATAAAGGAAAAGTCTCTGTCAGGGATGGAGGGTGGAAACACTAGAGTGAGTGTCAGCACCATAGACAGAGAAGTTTCATACCCCTTCAATTATTTCTTGTGTCTTTAGAAGCTATTATCTGTCAGGGTGCCCAGTCTGTTCCATCTCTTAGTATGCTAGCAGATGTCCTGCCATAGTGTCTACAAAACAACATGAAACAAAACAAAAAACCACACACACACACACAAAACTCACAACTAAATAAGGATGAATTAACAGAAGAAGACAAAGCAGTAGGGTTCTTTCATACTTCATTAATTGCGTGGTCATCAAAATAGCATCATGATGACAGTGGCTGATCTTTATGTTCTGCCTGGTATGCGTTTTAATTGATTCAGTATAATTTTGTGTTGACAAAAATGTTCTGTGGATGTTGTCTAGCAAAATAGAGGTGTCTAGCAAAAATAGATTGGTGTCTTTGACTTTTTTTTCTTATTTCTTCTCCTTCCCTCACTCTATTCCTCTGACTTCATACCCAGTTATCATTTCAGTTAGCATGCTAGAGAATATTCTTCTTTCAAGTCATTATAGTATGAATATTTAACAACTTGCAAACATACAAAAAAAAAGGCATTAGTTATGCTGATAGGATTCCATGTTAATAATAAAAACAATTGCATTTAATGTTCAGCGCACACCACATGTCAGTTCAGGCTCCTCTCCTGGCTGCAATCCTCATGTGACGTGAGCATACTCCTGTTTTGGTTTTGTTGACAGTTTTAAAGCACAACTAGTGAAAAACACAATTACTCTGAATTGTGCTTTGTTGAAATCCACTAATTTACCATTTTGAAAACTGACTCATTTTATGTAGAATGTGCACTGAAAGCAATATATGAGGAAGATGAGAATGATTCATGTTGGCTTCATAATATAAGCATTCATTTATTCTCTTAAATAGTAGAGCTTTGTGTGGTTGTTCAGTGCAACATAAACAAAATCATCTGAGAACCACATTACAAACTGAGGTTCATTTAATTTTACTCAGCAAAGACGAGAGACAAGGATTTTGTAAACTGGGTGAATTGAGGGAGAAAGTAAATATTTACTCAAATTCGTTAGCCAGAAATGGTATTTTTCACCTTCCCTTGATTGATGTTAACTTGAGTACTTTCACCCAAATGCCAGAAATCAGGAGGATAAAATACTGTTTCTCCCTTATCCACAAACTCTAATGGCTGAGAGAGAGAAGCAGCCAGGCAGACACTGACAGCAAATCAGGCTGCTAACTGAAAGCCTGAAAAGAAGTTGGACAGTGCAGATGCCAGAATTGCAAAGTGATTATTATTTCTAACCTTATCCAGTCTTTAGATGTCCATAGATGTTGCTACTGCTCCCGTGGGTGACAGAGCATCATATAGGGTGCTTACCCTGTAGCAGTTTCTCTTGCTATACGTGAGTAAGGGTTATTCATGAAGATATGCTGGTTTCTAAATTGTAGTTTGATCTGAGAATTAAAATGTACCTGTTATTAGCACATCATTACTTCAAACATATCTGTTGCTTTGGAATGAAGTTATATGGCCTTTGCTTGTTACTAATTTTAGCTTGGTTCCCATCTTCATTCAAGTAGCTTATTGCAATGGGGTAATTCTGTTATTTTTTCTGGAACAGAATGAAGAAATAGATATAATATTTGGATTTGAGTGAAGTCGTGGCTGAGATGACATAACACTGTGAAAATAAAGCGAAATCATGCAAACAGTGTATTAATGCTTGTTTTCTCTACTTCAAAAACTAGACTTTTAGTCCCTCTATTTGTTGGTATTCAATTTGATCTTACAAAAACTTGGTCATCAAAGACACCAACTTGAACTTCATTTAGACCTATTTATTTTACAGCAATTATCAAAGGAAAATTGCTGTTAAGATATGGCCTTTAATTTTGTTATTTCAACTTATACTTGTCTGGTCAAAATTTAGTGTCTTTGAAATCTACAGAACTATTTTATATAAAACAAGACCGTAGTAATAGATGGAAGTACATTGTTCTTCCATGTTTATATCTGCTGTGTAGGATTAACATGGGGATTTATATTTAACACGTGATGAAAAATGTAAGGCTTTTGATATGTGTATAGGAGGGATTTCACCCATCAACTTTATTTTAGTGATGATTTTTTTTTACCATCCTTCCTTTTCCATCTTTCTCTGAGTTCTTCAATTAAGTCTATACATTTCTGTTAAAAGTAAGTAATTTATTAGTAACAGTAAGTTATTAAATATTATTATTAATTCTGCCAGTTTCTAACAGTATTATCTTGATCTGGAAAAACAGGAAAGCTTACGTGAAAATTAAATAATAATACCTTTGAATATGAATAGATTTCTTTTCACTGTGATTTGAGAAGTTAACATAAGTCTGTTAATTTGTTCTGTTAACCCTTCTAGCCTCTCATGTCTTTCTGGATAGCAGCCATCCCCCTCTTCTATTTTCATTTTGTTATGCCTTCATGTTGAAAAGGACTGGTTCTAAAAATTTGAGATAGTAAATTGCAGCATGTGGGTTATACTACATTGTACTTACTATAGAATCATTCAGGTTGGAAAAGACCTCTAAGATCAACTAGTCCAACCTAACCTAGTACTAAAGTCCACCACTAAACCATGCCACTAAGTTCTAAATCTACACATTTCTTGAAGACCTCCAGGGATGGTGTCTCAAGCACTTCCCTGGGCAGCCTATTCCAATGCCGTACAACCCTTTCAGTAAAGAAGAATATTTCATATTATGATATGAAACATTCTGCATTCTAAAAAAAAAAAAAAAAATTAAAATGATTGTGATTAATTTTCCCAAAGCAGTCCTTCAAAAAGTCCTCAAAAACAATTCCCATCATCTGCATCCATCTATTAATCCCTTACCCTTGATAACTTTAATAATTATGGGTTATGTATCTTCAGATCTAAAACACTGGACTAGGGAAAGACTCTTTGTCAGAGAGTGTAGTGACAGGACAAGGGGTAATGGTTTTAAACTACAAAAAGGGTAGAATAAGATTAAATATACAGAAGAAATTCTTGACTCTGAGGGTGGTGAGGCCCTGGCACAGGCTGCCCAGAGAAGCTGTGGATGTCCCATCCCTGGAGGTGTTCAAGGCCAGGCTGGATGGGGCTTTGGGCAACCTGGTCTAGTGGGAGGTGTCCCTGGCCATGGCAGGAGGGTTGGAACTAGATGATCTTTAAGGTCCCTTCTAACCACAACTGTGAAGATACTCTGGCTACTCTAAAGATAATGGGAATTATCTTTGCATAAATAGGAATAAGAAACAATTCTTTGCTCTTTATTCTGAAGGGAACTATAGTAATGCCTGTGGACATTTGATTCAATGCTCTGGTCTGACTTGGGTTAGCATCTTTCTTTCAACACTTCTAGAAAAGTTTTATTTTGTCTTATTGATTGTCAGTTGTCTCTGGCTTGGACTAGTTCCCACGTGCAATGAAAGTTTGAATTTTGTGTTTGACAAGCTACTTTTAAGTGCAAGCAACTTGCTGGTGAATTTCTGAAACATATTCTGAGTTCTGAAATGTAGCTCAATGAAAGGTCAGTATAATAACTCCAAACAAATTGAGAGTGTCTTGAATGAACAATTTTCCAAGTACCAATTTAGCTGGATATCCATTTTGTTGATTTTAGTTTATCCTCCTCATTTTCAGCTGCTCAGTTTTATTGAAAGGCAGCTAGAATACAGCAGATATTCTCATAATATCATTTTAGTTGCAGTGGCTATTAATGAATTATTCATATGAATGTTAAGCCACCAGAAGCTAAATGAGATTTGGCCGGTTTGACAATGAATAGGCCAGCAGGTATTCACAAAATCATGTTTCTAAAAAAGCCCCTATTGGTTGAAAAGGCAAAAGTTTGAAATTCCCTGTTTCAACTTGGTGAAAAGTAAAGAGCCTTTTCTCAAAGCGCATGAGGCGTTAACTTCCTAGTGGCATGAAATACATTTGAGAATTTTAACATGGAAGATACAGCTATCAAATTGAGGTATATATTTTCACATCTGCATTGATCTGAAAATGCAGGCAGGATGAGGGAAACAACAATAGCAAGTGATACTGAATTATACTTTGCCATACATCCCACTGTACAATTTCTTGCTATTTATTACTCATGTTGCTTGCAGAGAGCTCGGTGGAATAGAGGCACGTTGGTGACCATTGTCTCCAGGTGAGCACTGTGGGAAATGAGAGGGCAGGCAGAAGTGTAGACAAGCATAGGAAAAAGAAATAATAAATATGCATCACTGGCACCAAGGAAAATGTTATATATATGGAGTAGTTTAATTCTCAATGACTGGCATTAAATGCATGAGCCTTAGTTGTGGAGATTAGGAAAGAAACAAACCTGAAAGTGGACGATACCTTTAGGGACATGAGCTGGCAGGAGGTCTGCGTCTTCAGATCCTTTTTCTAGTGAACTTCCCACTTGGATAGAAAAAAAGATGAAATGTGAGATATGAAGCTAACTTCTGGTTTTAAAGGCTGAGGCTGTCTTTGGGATTTGACCTCCAACACTGGTTTAAACAAAGTGACAAAAGTTCTTAGGAGGAAGCTAGAGTAGCTTTCAAAATGATAGAAAAAAGGAAAGGCATAGAAGAGATTAAATAAGACAGTGTTTAAGTATACTCAGAGGGACAAACAGTGAGAAGTGATAAAGGATTAAAAAATGGCATGACAAAATCGTCCTTAAAATAAAAGATCAACTGCAGCAAAGATTATGTATGGGATACCTCAGAAAATACAAAATATTTTATAATAGTGTATAGTCAGAATAGTCTCAAAGATAATTCCCTTTCCCCACATTCACAACAGAATGCTCTGCACTTCTGTGAAGCCGTCTTCATTCTGTTAGGCTGCACTGTCTATGCACCAGTCTAAAACCTTTTTTAAAAATTTGAATTATGTAATGTATTATACTAAAGTATCCGGTGCTCTGTGTAACAATATCGTCAGTATATTGTATTCTTCACAGTAGTGAATTACCCATAGCAGCAGAAAGGTCTTGGGAAGTGATAACATTAAGAAGTGTTACTTGACCATCAACTGTAGTATTTATGTTTTAAGTAAACATTTTTACTTTTCTACCGGTAAGGGATAAATCTTTCTTTGATGGACATTTATGACTGTGAGTTTGAATGGCAGAAAAGCTGTAAGTGATGTAGTTTATCTAGAATCTTTTATAAAATCTCTGTATTCCATAACTCAGTAATTTATTTGGTATAAACCATATGTGCTATAGTTCAAATATTTAAAAATTATCTAAAGTTTTAGAATATTTCATTGCTGTAAAAATGCATAATTTCCCAGGCAGCAACAATTCTCTGTGCCTTTTGATTTCTATTCCTTTTTGCTGCCCATATCCATCTGTGAAAGAAGGTTGGGGAACAAAATGGATCTTTTATAGACAAGTACATCAGGGAAAATATTCAGTAAAACGGTGGTAAATTATAGCAACAGTGGTAGATGTGTTCATTTCATCGGTAAATGAATGAAATCATCAGGAGCAATGATGCATGACATAATTAGGCTCACTATTTATTATTTTTCATAGTTAACCTAGTTGTTGACAAAAATGCTGTCATTTGGTATAAGATACTGATGAGAGTGGCTTGCTCCCATGGAGAAGTCACTTGTTATTGGAATGTCTTTTCACATGGCAGATTTTCCAATTTAGAAACTTGAGTTCAGACTTCAGGACATGATTCTGGATGAGCGTTTACTGTAACTGAAATTTTGACATTAAAAAAAAGAAAGTTTTTTACTTTTACAGGTTTTAATAATAGTTTGCTCATTTCTAATGTAAGGAAGATTCTTTTTAAAAGAAATGGTAGGGACGTATGCTGACCTTATTAATTGTTTTTTACTCTCCTAAAATCTTGCTGTTGTATTTTTGAAAATGGAACTAATTGTTCTTTGGTTAGTTAAAAGTGAATATTTTCAAGGAAAGCAAGCTTCGTAGTTGAAGCAAATGCTTACTTCCCATTGTAAAGTATGCATAGTTCTCAGAGCAACTATTGCAATTTCTAACACCAAGATATGGAGGCATTCAGTCTAAGAAGGCTGTGGAATTTTCATTGTCAGAGGTGTCAAAAAAGAGTAGGTCCATATTTACACTGGTTAATCTAGGTAGCTTTATCCTGAGTCGGAGGAAAGAAAGTCAGTTTTAGAGATTCCTTCTACCTGGCATTTCCATAAAATGTTATCTAATTCTAAGAAAATAAAAGAAAATAAAAGCCTTCACTATTTGGGCTAAAATAAAAGTAAGTACACACTGAACAAAATGTTGCCTGTGGAAACGCAGGATAGTAGCTGGAAGAGCTGACTGCAAGTCATTTCATTCACTGCTTGTCTGTATATTGAGCTTTAAAGTTATCCAGATTATGTCCTCACTTTTAAGAGATAGGTTGGTATTACAGGAACAAAACAACATAGTAACTTGTATAGATAATTATTGACTAAGGAGGGAGGTTCACAGGAGCAGTTTGTGTTGATCGGATTCTGCTAGGAGATGTTACTTAGAATTATTTATAATTTAGATACTATTAAATATATAGTGTGCAGTAATTGTAATGGTGATGTTATCCAGTCTCCATATAATGTTTTTTTTATACTGCTTCTTAAACAAAGATTTCATTTCATGAAGGTACTTGTTAGAAACCATTTAATTCAAAAAAAAAAAAAAAAGACTTTCGTTGCAGTTCTAAGGTTGATGATGTTATGTCTTGCCCTTCACAAATAGACTTTAATTTCTGAAAATAAGGAAAGAAATCTAGACTTAATTTGAGCAAGATACTGTCAGAAAACAAGGAGATAGTGCTGGGAGATTTTAGCTTCACAGTAAGAAAGTTTTTTCCTGAAGTTCCCTGGTTTTTAGCATAGGCTCTCAAGCAAATAGAAACTTTAAGGCCAGGAGGTGATAATAAATACCTTATGTGGCAGTTATAATAATTATGAACATTTAAGCAGAGACCAGTGCGTGATTTCTCCCTCATCACCTTTTTTCCATACATAGTCAGCATAGCAAATAGTGTCTGCTGTTTTTCTAGTTTGCTTTCCCAATTCAATATTTTAGAATCTATTAGCATATGAAAGTTTCTTCTCACTCTCTGGTGCCTTCTGGCTCCGACCGTACACATCATCTTTCAACTTCCAAAATACACAGTCGTGCCGTACATTGAATTAAGCCCATACTCTGTTCTGTGCTAGTCAGCTGGGATGCTCGTCCCTCCCAGACCTCTATGATCTTGCCTCTGCCCTTTTATTGTCTATATTTCTACACTACTCCTCCTCTCTGTGCATGCAAACAGCATGCAATCACTACATATAAGATCAGTGTATTTAATATACTTGGGTGCTTAATGAAAAAAATGAATCTGTTAATCAGATTGCAGAGAAAGGGGCAGCATTAAAGCAATGAGGCAGAGAGAAAGAGTGGTATTTGTGCATTTCCTTCTCAGGGACTGAGAATGATGACCCACAAAGAAAGATGGAAGAAAATAAGGTTCCTAAATTGCATTGTGCCCCTGGCTATCTGCCCTGCCTCTCTTTGTGAGGGTTGCAGTCTCTGTTTAGGGTTACTTTACCAAGCAGAAAATGGTGACAGAAGCCATTTCAGCTGTTCCCTTTCAATCAATCAGTGTTGATGACTGAGCACCATAATTAGCGCACAGGCAATCATCAAGGCAGAGTGTGCTTTGATTAGGTATTCCTCACTTTGTCAGAGATTTAGTTTTGGTGTAGTCTGCTCCCCATAATTCTCCCATTCCATTTTCCCCTGTCTCCAAACACTTCCATATGTTTTTGGTTTTGTTAAAAAACACATTGATCGCTCCATGAATTTTTCATTATCATTACATTACAAGTGGTAACGTACCCCAGTGAGGCTTCATCGAGATATTAATAATTCTAATGATTAATATAAAAACAGAAATTAGTATCCCCTGATAGAGATAGAGCCTGTCTATCCATTTCCTCTTCCTCTCATCATGCCTGTACAAGGACCAAATTGAAATCAATAACTAACTGGGCACAAGTTATGTTTAATAGCTGGTTTATGTCCCTTTGAGCTATACCTAGTTATATTAAAACAGGTAGGTCATAAACCTTACAGTTATTCACATTGTACATGCCTACTGTGATCCTTTGTATTACAAGCATTAATCTCAGAGCAGCTGGAGAACCCAGCTCCTTTTATTTTTCAGTTAATATTTGAAATTAATTTTTCTAAAGTAGTAGGTGCTATGCACAAGGTGAGATGAGTATCAAGGAATTCAAATGCTTTGGGACCCGGCTGGGACCACAGTTTGACAGTGAGTTAGATGCAATGCACAATGTGGTAGGGCCAACCTAACTCACCTATCTGTCAAGGGCTACTGCTCAAGGCTCCTTAGCTCTTATCTTCTCACTGACCCTCACCCATCTCTTCTGTTGGGCATATTTGCATTTCAGGGAGATTCATATAGTTCACAGAGCACACAGAAAATTTGGCTTTTAAACATAAAGAGGTTCATACACTGATTACAATTATCCTTGCATACTATGCAAGACAGAAAAGGAGGTGAACTTCACAAGAGTACAATGTCCTGAAGTATTATGTGAATTTGTTGTGAATAGGAGCTCTTGAATGGCTGCTGGAAGAAGTATAATGTAGCTCCCAGCAGGTTAATATACCTGTACTACAGTTTGGCTAAATCCAGTATCTGAGCTTAGCTATGTTAAAACTAGCATTGTGTTCTTTAGGCATACTCTAAAACACTCCAATCGATTCCAATCTCAATCCATATTCCTATCATATAACTATAATGGTTCAGAAAGAGCTATTAGGTGCATTAAGTTATTGTGAATTAAAATCAATACACAAAGCTTGGCTGCATCCTAATAGACCATTGCAATAGATGGCTTTGAAAGAAGCCTTAGTCCTGTTGCAGAGCAATAGGAGATATTGGGGGGGTGGGATGGTGGCTAGCATTTTTCATTTGTTTGTTCTAAATAGCACTGGTCCAAATAGCAAAATAAATCCATAAGCTACTGTTTGATTCTGGAAAAATATATATATATTATTTAAGGTACTGTTTATTCATTAATGTGAATGAACAAGCTCAAACTCATGCCTTGTTGAAGATGATAATAAAACTGTAATTGAAAAAAGTGAGACGAAGTACATGCATAAGGACAGTGGCAAGTGAAAGCCAGATTTAAAATATCCTTCCTTGAATATTTTCTTCAGCTTCTAGGACATGAACTAGCTTCTTGCTGTAGGCAAGGGGACTTTTTTGTTAGTACAACCAGCTTTCTAATTAGTCTGTTTGAAAAGCAGAGAATCTGAGAAAGGTGGATTTAGGTGCCAATATTGTGACATAGCCCATTGGCACAATAAGATATTGAAAGAAAATAATACTTTAATTATACAAGATTTTGTATGTTTGAAACCTTCATCTTTCTTTTAGTGTTATTAAGGGGTGGGGATTGTGTTATGTTTTGCAGCAACTTTTATAACCGTTGCTAGTGGGAGAATTTCTGTAACGAGAGAATTAAATGTTTCAATTAAATTTTGGTCATTGATTCTAACATGAAGTAATGTACATTACTGTTCAATTAAAAATAACAAGCTGCTGTGCTGTTCCTAGCCAAATATAATCCCCTAAACAGTGGTCAATAAAGCAGCTGAGGAAATTAAGTATTTGGGGCTACTTATTTCACTAAATTCTTTTGGGGAAAGAAATGCAAAATAGCTAATATTTAAAAGTGGGGGATTAGTTCTTTCATGAGTCAAGAAAAAAAGTAATTATGTGTAGCAACAAGACAAAAGCATCCTGTGCTTGAAAATGTTTTAGTTATGGTTCATGATGCCTTCTTAGTGCTTCTTGTCAGTTCTAATGGCTGTGCTTGGTCATCCAGCAGCCATTGGAAGGGTGTTGAGTGATCCAGTAATGAGAGTGGATTTCACTCTTGGGAGCAGTTTCTTAGCATTTGCCAGGTGATAGAAGTTTTTAAGTGTCACAGTGAATATTCACGCCATGTGATTGCTGAGGCTCTGCTTGGGCTATGTGAATCATTTAATGTGCCTGTCCACGGCTCCTAGGGTCAGTGCTGAACACAGATTGACAGTCTCACCCACAAGCTTGATTTCTTGCTTCAGTTTTTTCCTCTCTCTTCCTATTTTAGCTATAAAAAAAGGGAAGATGTAATGAATACAGAGTTCCATTTAATGAATACAGTGTCAATATTAAAGTATTATATCCCAGTGTGTTCAGAAAATTCTGATGAGTAGACACAGAGGTCATTTTCATATGCTTTATGAATTCTAACCACCCATATAATTACCTAATTTTGAAACTCTCTTCCAAGCACAGTAGAAGCACATAAGGCCATCCATCTGCAGTCTGAGTTGAGCCTCAGTGAGTGTTGTAAATCCTAGCAGAGATCAGTTTCTCTGATCTGACAAGCCAATAACTTTTTGTTCACTTACTAATTTCTGTAGAGCCTCCTGGCTAGGAAGTTTTTCTCCCCACAGTAAGCGGAAAAGAGGATTCAGCTGAGCAGGAGAATAATACCAAACATTTTATTTTGCTTTAGCTTTTCCTTTTATAAAGAGTGTCCTGTCTTTTTTTCATCATTTATATCATCAGAAAAAGCATAAGACTGCCATAAACGAGCATAACAGAGCAGTTTATGATGGCTCCATATATAGTTTCTGTCCTGAAATGTCTCAACTTAAAGCCACAGAATCCACCATTGTAATTAGAGAAAAGTCTGTCTTGTTGCGTGTTAAATGATCATTAACAGGTGGGCTGAGACCACCACTTGGTTGTAAACAGGTCACTGAATGCAAATTTTCCTTCCTTTCGTATTTAGTGAGAGTGTTGTGTTGAAGATTTGAATGGTGCTTTTCCTCTTCTCTCAAGAGGATTTTCTGTAATTTGTCCAACAAGAGAGAATCTATTCAAAAATACCAGATCCTCCAAAATTTGTTTTCACAGAACAGCTCAAATACACCTATCAAAGCTTGGAGTTTAAAGTCGCTATTCTACTTTCTATTAAAAATCATCCTGAGCCATCTGGGTTTAGGGATATATTTTTCCATACATGTAAATTGTCCCTGAATGCTCCACAAGCAATTATTCTCTTGCTCTCTTTCCCTGCCACCTCTAAGGACTAAATTTAATGCTTGACTTTACCACCACCCTCTGTAGCACAGTTACAAATTGCTGTTACTCTCGGATTGTCTAACTTGTTAAAACAATCAAGTTGAACTCAGAGTAATTGTCCTTTTCTGGTATTTCGCTTGAGTATTACTCCTCCTGTTTCCAAATGTGAAGGTACCCTCTGCCCAAAAGCTTGTCTCTTCCTTTTATTTTTAGCTTTATAAGGTGGTAAAGTAGAGGAAATAAAAAGATTACTTCAGGCCTACAGTCACACTGTTACTTACAAACTATTGGTATGTGTCTGAGAATTTCATCAGAGTAAATAAAAACTATATTTTGTATTCTTAATCCTAGACTCTTGAAATCCATTCACCCTGCACGAGGCCAAATTACAATCTCTGCTGTTAGCTTGTGGTTTTACCCTGGCAAGTCCTTTCAAGGGTGAAACTTTTCTCTCCTGGGTCAAGGCATCTTCCTTTCGGATCCCACGTTCCTTCGTTCTCATGTAATTCTTGCTTTCCACTATTTGATCTTATTCTCTTAAACTCATGGTTCACCACAACACAGATATATATGTAAGTGCAAATGTTTTAAAGCATTAAACAGGCTAAAAGGAAAACCTCTGGTTAATGCGTTTCTTCCTGACCCAGCACACTTGGATTCAGTTCTCAGATGTACAGGCCCTGCAATCTGTGCATTCCACTTCCGCACATGGAAAATGGTGATGATAACTCTCTTCTTCCTCAAATGAGTATTTCAGTGATAAACACTAATTTGTGAAGCTCAAATAACACTGTGTTGAGCGTCTGAAGATATGTTCAGGTAAGTCACCTGAGCTGATTAACCATCCTCTGATACCAAAAGGAGCACGTTCTTGGTATTTCCCTCACTGCTGCTTGTACAGTCTTACTCCATTGCTTGTACTGGCTCTGGCATTTGTCTGGACCCCTGGTGATCAGATCAACTCACTCAACAAAAATGGAGTAGATTTGTGCTGGATGAAGAGTTGAATTACTTTATTAAAGGAGCCAAGGATCACCAGAGCTATTGCATAAGAGTGTAGCAAGTTCTGAAATTATATCAGTTGTAAAATGCGTCCTGTTCCTAAATTACATCTTGATATGTAGCATCTTCCTTTAAATATTTATAACCCTAATAAATTATCAAGTCTTCTTGCAAACTTGATCTCTGCTGTCCCAGAGTCATTTCATCTTTCCCAATCCTTTTCTGTGTTATGTTGCCTTAATCTTGGGTCTGCCGTTTGCCTTCCTAAGGGCACTATCCAGCTTCTGTTGCTTTAGGGGATAATCATTCCTGGAACCAGACTTTGCCTTCTTACAGTTGTAAAAAGCAATGTCCACAGCTTCACCTAATATAAATATTACCTGGTTGCTGCTGACTTTCATTTTCCTGTGGGCATTATGGGCTGTGTAAAATCCTTTGATCCCATTGAGTATTAAACACACCCTCCTCTGTATCAGGGCAGCACACTTAGATCCCAAGTAAACGCCAGGTAGTGATGACCATGGAGCTATTTTGAGAATGAGTCCTAACCAGGGGCTTAGTAGTGCTGCATTCAGTTACAGAATGACAGAATCACAGAATGGTTGAGGTTGGAAGGGACCTCTGAAGATCATCTAGTCCAAGCCCCCTGCTGAGCAGGATCACCTTGAGCACATTGTGCAGGATGGCATCCAGGCGGGCCTTGAATATCTCCAGAGAAGAAGACTCCACAGCCTCTCTGGGCAACCTGTCCTAGCGCTCTGTCACTCTCAGTTAATGACAAGGAGACACACTAGGAGTAAAGTAGAAGGAAAATAGCTCCTCAAGATTCACCATTGCACTTGGTTGCCTGTGGAAGAAAAGACATCCCCTAAATATATCTGATCAGGATTGAATTAATTGGGGTCCAGTGAAAGCTGACCACTGATGTGAATTTAGCCACCTCCAAACTCAATAGTTAGCATGTGAGCGCTGGCCACCTGCTTTGTACAAGCTTATTTTTATTCCCATTATTTTTCTGTTGAGTAGGTGAGAAGTGTATTGGCTGTTTTTGCTTTGTGTATTTTCTTTTTAAAAGCTCTTTCTCCAGGAAGGAAGTAATCATTTTTAACATCAATATTGTAGCAGTATGTTATCTCTTTCCATAGGGAGCTCACAAAACACTCTCCCAGTATACAAAAAAAAAAAAAAACAGCTGGCATAGTTTCAGCTTGCGGCATTGATGGGGGAAGAAAAATCAAAACAAATACTTTTGTCCTGTTTCAGTGCCTTCTGAGAATTGTAAACAATTACATAAAGAAAAAGTAGCGATATATTTGTTTCATTTTCTTTGGAATATGTTTAAATATTTTACTGCTCCGGGCTTCAGCAGAAATTGGGAAATGTTAGTTGCTTTGCATACAGATATTTGACCATTTATATTTCAATATATGTATAACTCACTGGACACTTTTTTTTTTGGTAAAACTCTCAACAGCAAACAGTATTACGTAGCTTAATAAAAGTGTGAAATTAGCCACAAAAAATGCATTTTAAAGAGTGCTTTAAATCAGTGCAATTAGCAATTGCTTTTTTAGCAAATTGAATAAAAATTTAATTTATGAACAACTATTTTCTAATAACTCAGAAATAATAAGAAAAAATCCTTTCTAATATGAAAATTTTCAATATCTGAAATATCCTTTGCACACATAAATCTTTAGAATTTTGTGCCAAATATGCTTAGATTCATAAATTACAATTTTTTGTGGAAACATTTTTGTATTAGTGTGAGTATACATGTAGGAAATCTCTCATCCAAATAATCAGAAAAACTGTATTCCGTCTGTGTTTTCATCTAGGAGAGGCTTTCATCAACTTAGTCTCAATTCCTTTAATGTTTCTGGAACCCAGTCACTGGAAAACTACTTTAAAAATTCACTTGCATTTGCTGTCCTCCATTTTTATTTCATTTGGCTGATCTTGGATAATTTGGAAGAAGGGAATTGATTCTGACAACTGGGAAATAGTACCTTGATGGGCAGTCAACCTTCCTGGGTTATGTTCATTTGTTTGTTATGGGTTTTTGTTTGTTTTTGTTTGGTTGGTTGTTTTAGGGTGGGTATTTTTGGTTGCTTTTTTGTTTGTTTGCTTGTTTTCTGATTTTCCTGAAGACAGAAAAGAACATCCTGCCAGGAAAGTCTCCTTGCTTGCTTTGTTGGCAGCATCCTCAGCATATGGCTATCCTCATGAACGTTAACTTAATCATTTAAATATGGTGCTTTTTTATTCCAAGTTTCTATCTCCTGCACTTCAGAGGTACCTGTTCAGAAAGAATGACATACTAGGAAACTAAAAATACTCTTGAATTTGTGAGTGGTACTTTGGCTTCTGAGGTATTGACAGAGTTGAGTCGTAGAATACTAAAAAAAAAAAAAAACAGTTCATTAAAACACTAACAAAAATGCCTCTGGAGATATGTTTAGAGTTTGGGCCACAAAAGCTGTTTTGTTTTCTTCTGTATGCTCATGGTTTATGTAGACTGGGAAGTAATGGTGGCAAGGTTGCTTTGTGTGCTTGTAATTGTCACAGAACTAGAATTTTACACCTCCAAATAGATCTTTCTGGTAAACTCATAGTAAATTACAGCGTAATGCAAAAGATTAAAGGGAATAAATGTATCATATTTTGAAGAAAAAAATACACTAGTGTTACAGAGCCATCGTGAATTTTTTCAGGGTTTTGATGATTTTGTTCTGCTCAGGTAGATCAGGCAGATGTTCTCAGAGAAAATGAAAAACAACCGTAAGTGAGATCTATCTATGGCAAATGTATTTCTGTGCTCAGAAATATGATCTTTTTTTGTGTTTTATTTCAAGAAGATGTGAAAGGTAATGTCTAGAAATTAAATACTCAACAGGAAGAATAATACAGAAAGGCGGCAGAGGATAGAGAAATTAAAGTTAGCCAAACTCATCTCTTCCTGGAAATATTATTAGAAGTATTAATAAAACAAAAATAATAAAAGAGGGAGAGAGAAAACAGAACTTGAAAAGAAGAAAAAGAAAAGCATATTGTTTGGAAATCTTACCAACCAATTCCAACTTCCAGTTATTTATTTGTATCCTTTATTATGGTCATCTTTTTGATGCATATTCACCAATGGTTCTTATAGACATACTCAAGTGCCTTGATTGATTCTTCCTAAACAAAACAAATAGATGATCTTTGGAGAAATCAACTTAAAAAAAAAAAATTGACCATTTGATATTCAGATTTAGATTACAGTCAAAGGACAAGAGAAATGTCTGTTGCTACAGCATGGCCTGTTTCACCATGGTTTTCTTTCCTTATGGCATGAATTAAGTCACATTTGTCAGATACAGTATTTACCCAGCCAGTGGAAAATGTGGCAGCATGGTAGAATCCTTCATATTTATGGACAGACATACGAGTGCATGTCTGCCACGCTGAGCATAAGTGCAGACAGAAGGAGTTACTGAAAAGCATTTAAGTTGTAATGTCACAACAGAAGATTTACTTCTGAAATATATAATAGAGGAGAAAATTTCTTACTGGGAGTTTGAGATAATTCTGCTGAAGTAAATACATAACAAAATAGCATCTTGAAGAATGGAAGAGGCACTGCTAAAAATATGTTGGAAAATTTTTTGTAAAACATTCTTAAATAAATTCTCCTCTTTTTTTTTTTTTTAAAAAAAAGGTACCTTAATGTGTCAAGCCCTTGCTTCACTAACAGTTGACCCCTTTGTTTTCTGTGTAGGAAGAACCCTTTGTCATGGTGTCTGAAAACGTTCTGGGAAAACCGAAGAAATATCAGGGCTTCTCAATAGATGTTTTGGAAGCCTTGGCCAATTATCTTGGCTTTAAATACGAAATTTATGTTGCACCAGATCACAAGTATGGGAGTCCTCAAGATGATGGCTCGTGGAATGGACTGATAGGAGAACTGGTATTTAAGGTAAGGTTATTAATAACTTATTAAATAAAGCCATGTAATAAAACTAAGTAATACATTTGCATTTGCTTGTAACCTTTCTTAATGAGTCCTTGATAACATTTTGTTCATCGCCTCTGTTCACAGCATCTGATAGTGTGCCCAGGTGCATTAGAAGACAAAGAAAAAGCTAGAAACAGTTCTGGGTGGCAACTAATTAAGTAGGGGCTCTTTTTTCCATCCAGAGCACAGCAGTATGAAATCTGAATACAGTCAAATAATGGGATGCACAGCATCCTCATTAGTTTGGCAAGACCTGACACAAATGAGTTGAAGAGGTTGTTGTAAAGAGAAAAAATTGGTGTTGCAGTAATTAGTGATACATTACATAAATAATGTATAGCACTTAGAAAAATGTTGGTGTGATGAATGCATGAAATATATAATCAACAGAAAATGTTTTATTGATATATAATAACACTTACATTATGCAGATGTATGAATCAAGAGTAGTATATTCTCTATTCTGTAATTAATAAACCATTTAGTCTACTTAATTTTACATTAAATGTTCAATATTGTATCATAAACAAATTAAACCAAATGTGCCATTTTTTTTCCACTCTTCACATCTTATCATCTACTCTCAGTTTCTTCCACTGAGAGGGAAAGAAATGGCTGGGCAGACTCTACTGTGCTAATGTCTCTTTGGTGTTGTGAACATATATATTTTATTTGCTCTTAGTTAACCTGTACATGCAGTTTTTACAGCTATATAGGTGCAGGTTTTACCGCTACAGAACCCAACGTTTGTTGTTTTTCTTTAAATAACTGCAGTAAATATTCATGTAAATAATTTACTGGTGGTTTATAGAAATTCTTTTCCAAATCTGCAGGTGAAATTTAATTGATAGCCAGCAAAGAATAAGGAACAATGCAGTCAGACATAGGATTTATTAAGTACTTGAACTAAAACATAGCAAATTGCTGGAAAACAGATCTTGCAGTAAAGAAAAAATGCTCAAAACAAAAATTCAAAAAATGAAGTAATGATCCACGTGAAAAAGAAAATCACTTATAGTCTTAACTTATTCTGCTTGCCTGAGCAGTACATAGTCTGCTAGAATGGAAAACAACCATACGTGCCATAACCATGGCACAGTTTGTACATCTACATTGTAGTAATAAACTTCCTTTGTTGTCTCCCTATGCATTTATGAAGCCTAAATGTGGTATGCTGTAATCATACATGGTGAGCTGGAACAATTTAGAAAATCAAATTTTCTTCCAACTTCAAAAATTTTAGAACTAAATATTCCTTTTCTAACTATTAGACTAACACCAGAATTGCCTATTGATCTATTTTTATCATTTTTCTGCTCCTTAAATCTGATGTTATACCATACTCTACTCTCCATAGTACACAGCAAAGGATTCTGCTGGACACTGCATAACTCAGGCTGGAGGCGTCCTAGTCCTAGATGGCTCTGGAGATAGAAGCAGTCCTGGAACATTTTTTGTTTGAAAGAAATGATTCATAAGGCAGCAATCACAACAACTGAAATCAGACAGTTTTAATGAAAGAATATATATGGCATTCTTGTTCCCTTACTAGGCAGGGATTTGCGTAACACTAACACCCCCTAAGGCAGTAACCACTAGATCTGTAAATACATGTCACGGGTATTTGCCTGTCTGCTACCATTTTGTTGTAAATGACTCTTAATGGATGTGAAATTCTTCTGTACAAGTATATGTAGAGGATATGAAGAGTTAACAGAACTGCACTTGGAATGTGAAACCCTTGTGATATGAAGAGTTAACAGAACTGCACTTGAAGTGTGAAACACTTGTTTCCTCAGTACAATAGCAGTGTATCATTTTTCTAGCATCTTCCTTACCCCTTGTATAATTAACAGTAAAGGTTCACTGTGTCCTTCCCTTTTTCTGTCCCTCTTGAGGCAAAAGAGAACCTCTGGGCGAGCAGCCAGTGTGTATCTACCCCTTACCAAGTGCAAGCTGTTCTTGAAAGGCTGCTTTCTTATTTACTGTGAACTGAGTTTCTGCTCCCAGAACTCAAATATCTATCTGCTTGGCAACTTTGCAAGGGGAAGCAAGGTAGCAAAGAATAGTTTTAAGTTAAAGGTCTGACATGTTTAAAACAGTGTTTCCTTGTTTTCCCGATCAAGTATTACATGATAGTCTGGCCAACATGTGGAGAAAATCCAGAAACAGAGAGGGTGCTCTTTGCCTGTTAGTGCACGAGCCAGAAATGAGTTGGGAACAATGTATTTCTACAAAAAACAAGTCCCACTCAACTACAATGGAAAATAGCTGCCTTCTCTTTTTGAGTACATCTCATTAAAAAGGATGTCTGTGGCTGCTACAGATGTGTCTCATGAAACGGTAGTTGCTGCAACAAGCACGTAATTTCTGTGTTCAAGACCAATATACGCTACTTGCATTAAAACAATTCAGAGCCCTGTAGTGGGCTCTTGTGCAGGCCATGTGATGGAAGTCTTGTGCTGCAAAGTGCATGCCCTACATCCTCACAGCCATACAGAGTTGAGCTTCTGCCAAGTTTACTCTGTTCCTGCTCCAGGGACAAGGTATTCCTGTCCCTAGTGACTGCTGAAATAGGAGCTGGTGTCAGCAGATCAAAGCAGCTGGTCCTTAACGTGAATAGGGAACCCACTCAAGCCTCCTCTCCTTCGTTTTTCAGGTCTTATATGAGGTACACCTTTGATTCATACACCTTCTCCTTTCAACATAACCTGAACGTAACCAGGAAATGAACTGAGGCTTTTAGTGCATCCCACAGAGCTTCAGCTCACAAGCAGGATTAGAGTTCAGAGGGCAGCAGCTTCCTATAGAGAGGCTGAAGCCCATCTCGGGGGAGCAGTCCCTTACTGCAAGTCTTTCTTTTGCCACTAGTTACCATTTTGCAGCACTTTCTTTGGTTGCCCTCAAAACCACGTTAACAGAGGGACAAACCTGTGTGACAGGCAAAGAAGGTGGTTAATGCCACTTGTGGGAGAGCATAGTAGGCTCTAGCATGGCTCTGGACACTCTGGTGAACTTCGTATTCATAAACTTATTTCGCACATTGCATGATGCTACCTCATTTGCCTTTTTTTTTTTTTTTTTTTTCCAATTGAGGAGCCATCAAGAAGTAAATGGCATAGGATTAACCACCTGATTCCACTTAGGTCTATCAGAAATGGAAGGCCAAAAACATGCCCAAGAACTTCTAAGAGAAACTACAAGCAAAGTAGAAGGCTCTTAAAAGGCTCTTTTTGTTTTTTAATGCATCTTCCTAAGGGAAGCAGCACAGGAATGAAGAAAGCACACCAGGAATCCAAAGTAACAAGAAAAAGTAGTAGTTTAGTAAAGGCAGAATTATTTGTGTGTGTGTCAACCTCAGCAAAACAGTCTCTCTAATTAATTTTTGCATGTCCATGTTAATGACTGCATAGCGTGTGTGACTGTGGTTTATTGCTTCCAGCATTCATTGAAACTTGATTTAACATTGAAAGTGGATAAAACGAAAGGCCTCCTGGGAGCAATTTGGTAGATTCATGTATTTTCCCTATTCTTGGTCATGAACCACAGGAATCATCATAAGATCACTCACTTTACATGTGCATGAGGTGTACTGCTTAAGCAATAGAAAAGAGAATTTCTAGGCATTGCTGATGAGCTGATTCTGTGACACAGATAGCAAGACCATCAGGCCCAGCTGGTCACTTATTTTAGATTTTCTGATTCTGGAAATGTTGCTCTATAATGACTTCAAGAGACCTGCTGTTCACTAATATAAACTCCTAAGCAGGTCACCTGAACAAAAATAATGCCCTCTACTGCTTTTCAGGCAAACAGTTTCAGGATTCAGAGTTTCATTCATCAGAAATGTGTTAAACAGACATCTAAGATACTGATAGTTGGTTGATTTTGGCACTGTGAAAGCTGAGTGGAGAGTTTTACATATTTATAATTCAGATTGGCAGCTTTACTTCTAAATATTGACATAATTATATGCATTTACCTTTCTATCTCAGAAGCACTAAGCGAACCTTGACTACTTCAAACTGATGTCTCCTCTGATCCAATTTGACACATTAATGACAAGCATTTAATTTTTTCATCTTCCAATTTAATACAAGGTGACAGAATCTGTGCATAATTAAGAATGCTCAGCTTCTGTGGATAAACTGTTAAGTTAAACCTAAGTGTGGTTTTGTATTAAACGTGCAGTTCTCTACTAATCTGACGCTTATGATTTGATTTAGTAAGTTAAGAATATGAGTTGTAATAGTTCAGTATAACCTTAATTTATATATAGAAAAGTAGGTAAACACATGAGTACTGAGAAAACAGGACTTATATCTCTCCTTTCCGTTTCTGATTTTACTAACTTTATTTTTTTATAGCAAGAGATAACTATTATCACAATTGCTGCTGCAGTATGATAAAGGAAATGCAACATTTCCATTAGGACAACGTTGTTCCTTTATCATGGCTGGCTGATAAGCAGAGTGGAACTGTAATGCTATGGAATGTGGAGAGACTACTCCCCAGGGATGTAAAATAGAAGCAGTATTTCCATTAATATAACATACTGTGCCCTTCAGTGTATTTCATGGAGAAATATGTTCTTCACCTAAAAGAAAATGAAAGAAGAAAAATCTGTTAATCCTCCAGTAATCTTTTTTTTTTTTTTCCCCTAAAAGAATCTCTGCTTATGTATATTGGTTTTCACTGAAGAATCTTTAAACATCTTACACACACAACTTCAGTAGTACCCCACAATAATCTAGTGCAGTAAGGAAGTGTTTTAGTAACATGCTGATAATTAATATCCTAGCTAACGTTAGAAAAAAGAGGCAAAGTATTACTTAGTGGTTCCATGTGTCCTCCTGTAACCCATTTCACTTTTGTATACACTTTCAGGAAAAAGAAATAATAACATATTCACTAAATATGATGGTATTTTCCTGCTTGACAACTGTTGGTATAGATTTGGAAATTTCTTTGAAAGCACATTTATGGTCACAATCACGGAAAACATTTCAAATGAAAACTGATTTGCAAGGACTGAACTGTCAGGAGATACTGTGAATCGCTCAAGTCATTTGTTGGCTAAAAGTTTTATAATCAGAGGACAGAGAGACTCAGCTGGTGCTTCCATGGACAGTTTTGATAAGTTTTTACTTTAATTACTTACTAGAGTTTTGAGTTTACTGCTGCTGTTGGGCAGTTAAATCATCACTCACAAAAGGTTAATAGAAAGGGACATGAAGTGCATTTGTGGAGTCATGCTTTCAGCTGTGTACATCAACACAGCTTCATTTAAGACACTACAGAATCTAATCTAATAATTAAAGATGAATCTCTAATTCATTGCTTATAAGCAAACCAAACACCTTTTTGTCTAAATCGTCAGGCCACCAGCTACCTTCCACTATTTTCTCAAGCCAGTGAAAATTAACGTAAATGAAGTAACATCATGTAAACCAAAGACTTCAGTGCACTGTGATTAAAAATATGTCTGTACCATGGATGGCAGAGTGTTTTGCAGATGGTATTTTGCAGATAATTAACAAATTTCATTCTGATCAGTTTCAGCTTTCATACATTGCCACTTAATAGTTCACATTTCTGAGAAGCTGTTAAGATCTTTGGACAAGAACAAAGAAACTCAAGACAGTTAATAAAATTGGCTCAGTACTGAGACTTTCATGCATTTGTGCTCTTCCAAGAGACCGCAGAAGTGGATTGAATCAAACCAGTAGCAGCTTTAAGTATTTTAAGTGTTCTTTTTCATGTTAAAGTATATAAAATTCACTATTGTTTTCTTCAGTATTTGGTCTTTTTTAAACAGTGTTATTGTGTCTGCTTTAAATACCCTTTCTTGTTTTCACTGCAGTTCTAATTGTATCTATAAAAAATAAAATAGCACTTGCTGTAATTGTGCCCGGTGTCTCTGGAGACTTAATACCCAGACATGCTGTGGAATACAATGATTAGTTCAAGGAATGTTATTCATTCCCCTTTCATCTGAAATGGGTTCTTTAAATTAGAAAATATATAGATATATAAATGGCACAAAGGAAGTCCAAGGTAGCTGCAGCACAGGTTGTTGTAGGAATTGCTATTGCAGGAGGATATGGGAGAACTAGTACTGAAGGAACGCATGGAGTATCTGCTATTCTGTACTTCACACTCTGCAGCCAAGTTGGTATTTTTCAGAATGTCAGGCACCCCAAATGCCCCAGTACATATACGACAGTCTTTGTCAGGCAGTGGTCCTTCAACATGAGCGTCATGTCATCAAAATGTTGGATATCATATAGCTCAGTCAGGAACTAATTTCTGATCAAAAATGCTATACTCAAGGTCTGCCTTTTGCCACAGTGACAATGATGACTTCAATGAGCCAAGAAAAATAACAGGAAGTAGATTTCCTCGAGCTATTGCCTGTAGTTGAAGTATTTAGATTTCTTGGAAAAAGTAGTAATTTGGAGAGCTAATATTCGTGAGTCCACTAAACAAAGTTCACTCACAGAAGCTAAGACAGGTGATACAGCTATTCTGTTGAATACTTACATTTTAAAGTTTGTGTATATTGTGACTAAGCTATTGGCCTTGGCATCTGCTTTTCTATGATAAAATTAGCTGCTATAGATGAAGGAGGAACAAAGATCTTTTCTGTAGCTCCTGCTCATACATGTTATTCTCTCTTTCCTCAGAGAGCTGACATAGGGATCTCTGCCCTGACCATTACCCCTGACAGGGAAAATGTGGTGGACTTCACTACACGTTACATGGACTACTCGGTGGGCGTGCTGCTTCGGAAAGCAGAGAAGACTGTGGACATGTTTGCCTGCTTGGCACCGTTTGATCTCTCCCTGTGGGCGTGCATAGCTGGTACTGTGCTGCTGGTAGGGCTGCTGGTCTACCTCTTGAACTGGCTCAACCCTCCGCGTCTTCAGATGGGATCCATGACCTCCACAACACTCTACAACTCCATGTGGTTTGTGTACGGATCCTTTGTGCAACAAGGTAAGAGAAAGAAGGAGACTGCCTCTGAGATAAAACCTGTGCATCCTCTCAGTTGCCATAGATACCATCCTTCTCCCTGCCTTCTGCTACCCATGAGGGACTGGGAGCACTGGAAAGCCATGTGCTGTGAGGTTTCTAAGGCATTCAACAACCTAGTGTGGGAACCATGAGAAGTTCGGAAGCACTATATGCTAATTTGTTTTAATTTGTAGTTGTCTAATTAGAGAAGGATGATTTCTTGTGCTGGAGAAAGAAATATTTGTTATCACCTGCTCAACAATTATTCATAGTTAATGTGAGTGCTGTATTTTGATGCAGTCAGAAAATGCTGGTGTATGGTTTTTGAACTAAGTTTACATGGTCACCAGTGCTAAATGTGCTAAGTGGTTTTACTGTGTCTGGTATCCTTTCCTCCCTCTTCTGATTTATCTTAATTTTCCCATATAACTTTTAGACTCAGCCAAGCTTCTCTGGCCTCCCTGGATGCTTCTCCTTCCTTCCCCTTAGCATCTGGTGTAGCCCAGTTTGGTTTATATTCCCAAGTCCTTCACAGTCTATCTCTTTTGGCAGAGATTTAACCATGTATCCTGAAGGCATCAGGGACAACAGACCTTGGCTTGGTATATACTTTTTAAAATTCTAACCTACAAATCAGAGGGGTAATGCAAAGTAGAATAAGGAAACAGCTTTCATATAAGAAGATGGTTCAGGTATTAACACTTGACAACAAAATAGAACAGATACTTTCTGGTATTTATGCACATAATTGTTTGTCAGTCTGTACTGGCACTGCAGATATGCCTCTTTGTAACTCCATGGGGCATCTGCACTAGAAAAAGCCAAGGCCACTGCAGCTTCAAAACATTCATTTTTTTGATGGAATGCTGTAGGGAAAAGCATTCTATTTACATAATGCTGGCAACATAATTTAGAAATTACCTTATTTGCAGTTAGAAACAATTAGATGACATTCTTAAAAGTTGATGGTATGCATGTAAATCATCTGAAACTTTCGGGGGGGGGGGGGGGGGTGTTGGGAAGAAGAAAGTAGCACCGCCATCCAAAAAAAGAATAAAAGCTGAGGCTGAGGATGTCCACAAGAGGTATGTTTTTAAATGCATCAACCTAGAGAGAATACTTTTGGAATTACCATTTTCATTGAGCAGTGATGGCCAGCTGAGGAAAGCTGAGATTGTTTTATGTTTGTTTGTTTGTTCGTTTATTAAGAAAAACAAAGACTTCAGAGCCAGCTTAGTGCTACCAGAGTTTTTTTTTAATTGTATGTAGGTGGATTTTCAAATTTTCTTTCCGTCCAAAATATTCCCAATGTAACTGTTTAGGGAATCCAACTGTGAGAGAGCAGTTGGTCCGTTACAGAACTAGACTCATTACATCTGTCTGCCTTTTAGGTTAAAACTTGTGAATTAGTTTCTTTACTGCATGAATGTGAGGTGGTTTTACATAAGTTTATTGCTTGATATTATCCTTAGCACCCCTGCTGTACTCCCAACATCATTAGTCCTTAAAAGCTTTATAGGAGACTGCCCAGCAAGGTTTCAAAGGAGGCAAAGCTAGTTTAATCACACACTTCAGTCTCATGAATTATTATTTGAATTGTTTGCCTTATGTCTAGCCAAGTAAACCTGTGTTGCCCAGTGTCCAAAAGTTTCCCGAGTCATAGATCAAAAGTGCTAGCCTGCAGGAGAACACTTCAACAGATGCTTGGATAGCATGTAAAGAAACGGGGTTTCAGACCAATCAGTAAAGTGAGTGCTTGGGGAGGGCTGAATTAATGCTTTGAACAAAGCAGGAAGATGAGGAGAAAATAAGATTAAAAGAACTGAGACCAAATAACAACAAAAAAAATGAATTTACTGGAAAAAGAATTTACTGGAAAAATAAGAGGAATTTGCAGATCCACATCTGCTCCCTATGGATTATGAGATGCAAATCAGTATTAATAAAAGCTGCTGGTGGGACATGGCAGCTCAAAGCACCAAAACTGTTGTGGGACTTGAGGAAAAAATAATCACAGAACTTAAGTGTGAGGCATTTATTTAGAGAAAGAGAGATCTTACCACCCTACCGAGAAGAATTCCTGCAGAACTCTTTAGAATCCACTACAGTAATCTAAAATGTTCATGTTTTTCTTACTGAGTGAGGGTAAGCTGTACATACATCTCTCCTTCAAATTACAAGCAGAAGGACAGTCCTTAATTTGTTAGAAGGGAAAATAACACATTTAATATGGTTGATACTAGAATATAGGAAACTTACAGACTAACTTAAACATAAAGGCTCAAAGGACTTCAAAAATCCAGCGTGAAATAGTAAAAGATCCATTTATAATGTCAGCCTGCATTTCACATTCAATTTGAATATCACAAAAAAAACTGTATTAGCTGAAGCTTTATTGTTTACTAACCCTTGTGAATACAGACAAATGAAAGTAATTTCCATTGACGGACTAACTGGCTATTGTGGTAATTTTGCTTCTGTTTTCACTCATCAGCTCTTCATTCAGCAGAAGAATGTGCAGGTTTTATTTGTTTTGGAATAGCCAGTCTGTTGCTATTAATTGTGATTGACTTATCTTAAGTGCGGCAGCATAGGACATTTCAAATACTGTCACGTTCACTTAAGAAGTCTTTCAGCTGTGGATTTAAAACATGCCAAGGTACTCATTTCTGTTATCAAAACACACAGCCAAAGATGCTTTTATACCCTGCAACAAAACAGCAGGAACCGAGGATTGCTAGTGCTTTGATAATGCTGGATTCTTTGTCTGAGGCTAGCCAGCATGTTCTGGTATCACCTTTTCTTTCTTTCCTCTAGCTAGAGGAAAGATTTGCAAGCACAGAGGCTGGCTCCAGAACCACCACAGGTCGGAAGAGGAAGGAGTATAAAAGTGAAAAGTATAAAAATATAAATCCTTCCTTAAGGAATCATGTAACTATTTTAATGATACAGAAGGGGTTTCTTTTTCTTGTTTCCTCTGAAATAGTTGAAAATTCTGCAGTTTTTAGTAGGCAGATTTGGTCTACTGTGTCAGGTTATATTTTATGTCAGCCTGTCTGAAGTTCTGATCAAATTCTTTTAACAAGTTCTAACATTCACAATTTTTGAAACACCAGAGAAAAAATACTGTGTCATTGTCTGTGGACTAGAGTCAGCACAGTCCTCTCTGGTAGTTTTTAAGGCTAGGAATTACTGTCATACTCTTTAGCAAAATTTCAGTACTTTTTGTTTCCTTAAAGGTAGACTGTGGAACTAGAATTAGGAGTCTATTAGCCTTTTATTTGCTACAGAAACATAAAGCTTAAATTTAGTCTGCTAAATATTTTTGCTGAAGAAGATTCAGAAGTTGGCAGAGGATGGGTCTTGCTAGACTTGCTGCTTGCTTGTGACAGGTATACACACTAAGCCAAATCCTCAAAGCTAAAATTTAAGCAGAATATTTCTGTACTTGCTTGCTTGAATACTTTTGTATACACTGCTTCATACATTGTTTAAACTTGGGTCTTGAACTTAGCTTTCAATTTCTTTTTTTTTCCCATGTTGAAGTGACCACACAGTCTAGATACCACATCTGAAAGTCTGGTAATATAGAAGTATATTTTCTCTCAGTTCCCCTTTTAATTTTACATTCATTCATTGCAGGTATCAGAGTGTATGTATTTATATATATATATTATTTATTTATTTATTTATGTGTAAGTTGCATGTAGATTTTGGTTAGAAAAGAGAGTTGTGAGCATAGAGCTGAAATGTGGTTGGATAGGCTCAATTCATATAAAGTGTGCTTTTCAATGAAAAATGATGACCATTAGAGTGCTTGGTCTTACTACTGAATCTCTGCAAGCACAGATCTGCAATCTGCAGTCTGTGACCACTGTGAAGGCAAAACCATTTCAATGATATTGGCCATACACTGCTGTGGATTAGATTAAAAACAAATGCTTTGGACTCTACTGTTCACCCAAGCATGAAATTCTGTAGCATCTCTTTTATCCCTCATTTGTTTATTTATGTCTAAAGATGCAGCAAATTCACAGGTTGAGACTGTAGAGTATTTTGGTTATTTTGAAACGTAGCTTCATGTTTTCCAAATTTGTTCTTTTCCACTTGCTCATATTAGAAAAGTAACTTGCATTTTGATTTTTTTTTCAAAATTAACTTCTTTAAGTTGGGCAGAAAGTGCTTTCAAGGTTTCCTTTTCAGTTCATTACCAGCAGGAACTGTTTGGTGGTACTTAATCTTTTGTAGGTTTCCTCTCTCTCTCTCCTTATATATTTCCCCTTGGCTTCCTAATCCACTCCTCAAAGGTTTTTCTCTCTGCCTGCCTCACGCTGCAGCTGGGGCTCAACATTGCTGCAGCTTTCCTCTTGAGTATCACTCCTATTGACTCTCTCAAGCCCTCTATTGTTATACGTTCAGCAAAGGCCAACAAAGGGAAGTGCAGAGTTGTGCACCTGTGGAGGAACTCCTCCATGCACCAGCGCATGCTGAGGGAGACTGGCTGGAAAGCAGCTTTGCAGAAAAGGACCTCAGGTCCTGGTGGACACCAAGGTGAACTTCAGTCAGCAGTGTGCCGTTGCAGCAAAGAAGGCTAGCGGTATCCTGGGCTGCATTAGGCAAAGTATTGCCAGCCAGTCGAGGGAGGTGATCCTGCCCCTTACCATCAGCGATAAGGCCACACCTGGAGTACTGTGCTCCCCCTTGTGAGAGAAACTCGGAGAGATTCCAGCAAAGGCCAACTCAGATCATTAAGGGACAGTGATGATTATGGGACAACCTCTCCTAAGAGGAGAGCGGGGACTGTTCAGCCTAGAGAAGAGGAAAAGCTCAGGGGGTTTTCATCAATGTCTGTAAATACTTGAAGGGAGGGTGCAAAGAGGATGGAGCCAGGTCCTTTTCAAGGGTGCCCAGTGGCAGGACAAGAGGCAATGGGCACCAAATGGAACCCAGAAAGGCCCATCAGGATCAGGAAACAACTCTTTACTGTGTGGAGGACGGAACAGTGGAACAGGTTGCCCACAGATGACCTCTAGAGGTCCCTTCCAACCTAACCTACTCTGAGTGGTATGTCCTAATTCTATACTATACAGTATTTGCTCAGTTTTCTGAAATCCTATACAGCTCCATTTGTCTTTCTCTTCTGTCCTAGTATTGATGCTACTCTCTCAAATTTTGCCCTCAATAGAACGAGGCGTTGTTGAAAACCTGCTATATGACCAGGGACCAGGAAATTGGTCCCAATGCATAAATTAGATTTAATAAAAACTTATTAGTAAAAACTTTACTAAAAACTTCATGGAGATTAATTGAATCAACCTACTGCAGTGGCAGAATGTCTACTTATACTTGCTGAGGACCTAGTTTAATATCCTGAAAGTTTTCTGTTAGCTTCCTACTGTTTTATGGGCACTTGTTATGAAATATTCTAGAAAGCATTCTGCTATCATTATTACTGGAGAAAAGCAATGATTTAGAAAACAGAAATTCAGATTTAGAGTTATTCACAACTCTTTTTGTATAATAGATTGTTTTTTTTTTCAGACACATGAAATGCTGCATAAGTTTTAGCAGGAACTTCCAGAGGAATGTTCCAGAGGGTTTTCTTTTGAGAGTATCCTTTCAAATTTGGCTTCACATTACAGTGATGATCTTGCTTAGTTTAATAGAATTGCTCTGAATGTAGACAAACTAGTGAAGTTATACTAAAAATTACAATGTTTTGTCTTTAATATAAAATACACAATAGAAAGACTTCTGTCTCTTCTACCTCTTATCCTGTTATGTTCATTTTACTTTGAATTTTTCTGTAAGAGGAGATATTTCTGAACTTGTCTGGCAGGATTTTAGATTATGCAGGTAAAGATGCAGGGCTGTGTTTCACTTGGATACATCTTAAAGAAAGAGAGGAGGCAGATAGTGGGGGTTTTGTTTGCTTAGGTGGTTAGCTGGTTTTTGTTTTTTTTTGGTGGTGGTGGTGGGTTTGGTTTTGGTTTTTGCTATAACAGGACATATCTTCAAAATTGCTGAATCATTCAAGATTTAATCACTTCTCAATGATCCCAACAAAATGAATATTCACTATTGTTTTATAAATAGGGTTTGACCATAGGATAATATGTACTAAAAATGAAAAAGTATTCTTTTGTTCAGAGATCTTAGTATTCTTACTTAACCTATAGAGATTATGAAATAAATGATGTGAAAGCATCACTGATGGGTCATTTTTTTATCCCCTTATGTTTTGGCTTGTTTAAAATGCTGATCACAACAGGAGGTTTCAATTGGTCATCAGCGGTGTCAGCAATGGTCAATTATGTTCATAATGCCCAGTAAATGAGCGAATCTTACTGTTTGCCTTGTTAAAATTACATTTCATAAGAGCAGTAAGACAGGCTTCAAGCCTTGGTACTTCTACGCCATTATAATACTTCTCAGACGGTTAAAGCCGCTCAGACTTCTCAGTCTTGTTCCTTGTATTACTACCCAAGGCGTGATATAAGCCTCCTGAAATGCACTGCCTGGAGTGTGCTGTTGCTTAATAAATTACTCCATCTTGCTTATCTTACTCTTGGCATATCCATATCAGCAGGAAAACATTATCCTGTAACAATGCATATTCCTAGTGACATTTTCTCCTATTTAACTGTACACCAAACTCTCTGTATTTAATATGCAGAGGAAAACTCTAAAAATTTTTGAAAAAATGTTAGCTATCAATTATATCTTCACATGTGATATTTAGCAGTGAAACCTAAATATTTTTAAGCTTAACAACTCAAAAAAATCCAGTGTATAGGCTTTAAGACTAACACCTAGATCCTAATTTGGATTCTGCTTCTAAGTTTCTGGCTGACCATAGAAACTTTAATTGATATCTTGTGCCCTGGTTCTCAGTTGTAAAGTAGAAATATTACGTACCTTCCTTCATAAAAGCTTGCTTTATGTCTTCTGATAGAAAGCATAACTTAAATGCCAATCTCATTAATTAAGGTTTATTTTAACTGCTCTTCGAACTTATGCCAGGTCTATTCCAGTAACAAGGAGAATAGACTTGCCGAGCCTAAAATGCACTTAAAAACCGGGCATTGATCTGGGAAAATGGAAGTCAGATGCCAAACATGTTAGAAAGCAAGCCAGTTTCCATGTTTTTCTAGCACATACACCGGCAGGTATATTTGCAACATTATCGTTCTACCTTTAAACATGAAATGCCCAAATTCACATTTTAGTATACTAAATCTAGGAATATGTATTAGTGTGTATATCTACCTTCATAAAGTCATCTCTCTAAAACATGTACTGCATTCCTGTAGTACCCATACCATTTTCCATGTCTTAATTGTTTGGCCAGCCCTTTTGACAGCATGAAAAAACAACTACATTTTGGCAATTGTCTTGTATGCATCAAACTACAAGCGATCAATGGAATTGACGAAATATGCTGAGAATTATTGTCCTGTATACAGTACTTATTTGCAAACACTGACTGTAACTTTATGTGCATGGCACTTTCAGAGGTTTGTTTGTCTCTTTTTGAAAATGTAATTCCAAGGAATAACCATGCTCTAAGTAAAGTGTTCATAGTATGGGCATTTGTTTGCAGCAGCATGATATCACTAGCATTAAACTGCCAAGCAATATGCTTAGATTTTTCCCTAAATTGAGGTTAAGACTCAGGCAATCCTCAGAGGCATCTAAAATAATGGATTTCTATATCTTGTGTGCACCTGCTTTCTTGAGTAATAGCACTGTGTACATGGGGCAGTATATTTAGAGATGTTGTGTCTGACGCACCTCCTGTGAGGAGCTGGAGAACGAATGGCAGTGCGAAAGCCCGAAAACCACCTTCCTTCCCCTAGGACTTACTCCAAGCCTGATTAATTGCCTAAGAAGGTAATGTCTGTCTGTATAAATGCTGAACAAAGCAAATGAGGCAAAAGGAAAAGTAGAATGTGGATGTCCATGGCATCTCTTCGCCTTCCTCTATTCTTTTAGAAGAATATTTACTCAGAACAATTTCTTTAATTGCTATTTCTAATAATGTTTCTAATAGACTATATACTATATCTGGATAGAGAATGGATATGTTAGATTCAGGTTAAGTAATCAGTTCTGACTTTTCAGAGTTCATCTGTGTATAATAGATATTTAATGGAGGAAATGGGGAAGAACAACTTAGCCAGGAACTGAATGTTTCTTATACTGAAAAAGGAATGTAACCCACATTTTCATCTGCAAAGATGTTTAGAAGCTGAAGAGGCAAGCCTTACTTGTCCTGCTAATTGATTTCCCTGCCCAGAAGCTTACACTTAAGTTGGCAATTTTGTCTGCTTAAGATAAGGAGGAAGTGAGAAATCAGTTTTAGCTTCATTAAAAATGCTCCCTTCTGCTTGGATGAGAGCAATGTCATCTACAAACTGATCAGCGTTTTCAGAGGAGGTTTTCTGAGGCACCAAACGAGCGTGAGTTTAGAGGGGAACCCATGGTAGTTTTCCATTGCTTTTCTGGTCTGCAGGGAGTCCCTCCTCTGCAACAGCTGTGCCATAGCTTTACCCGCCCATGTGTCTCTTCTTCATACCAGCAGCTGGTGGGTAGGTGCCAGGAAAATTGTCTGCAAAATGTAAAGGCAGGAGTAGAAAAGAGGATTTGAAGCTGTTGGCAAAATTGTCTCCTTTATTCAACTGTTGAAGTGTGTTTTTTGTTTGTTTGTTTTCCTCAGACCTCTTCTACTGTTAAAATGTGTAGAAAAGGAGTAGGCCAAAATTAATGTTGAAAGGAAACAAATAATGCTACAAGATGAGTCTTCTAACTTAGCCACCCCATTGTTTTCCCTGATTGCTGAGATGAAGTTCCACTCCCATTTCAGTAAATGTGGGAAAAAGAAAGCTGTGGGGTTTTTTTTGTTTGTTTTGTTTTGTTTTCAGTTTTTGTTTTGTTTTTTTTTTTTTTCATTTTGTTAGCTTCCCAGCAATTGCTATGGTAGCGTCCTGTAGCTGCTGCTTAATTTTTATTCTTCCACCCTCAACAGGAGACGAGAGATGACAAAGCAGGACATCACCTTTCCAGTGCTTTTTCAGCTAGTGAGACGGTGTTAGGTTAAAAATGTGTGATGCCTCATCTGCCAGACAAGAAATGAGATGAAAGAACATGTTTGGTTTTGACTGAAGAGTCTGCCTCCCCCACACTAGGACAAAGTAAAGGTAATAGTGAAGGGGAAAGACAGAAAATCTTCTGCAAATAGACTGCTAAGGAACAGTGATAATAAATCTGTAAAGCTGAGTGGGAGTGTTAGTTGTTCATGGCTAGACATACTTGCTAGTAGAATATTTTTTAGATATAAGCAAGTATTTCCTAGCTTCTTTAATTTCTCTATCTATTCCCAAAGAGAAAAAAAACATGCTATCCAGTGAAGACATCTTCGAAGTTGTTTCTCGCTTCTGAAAAATCTGAGTCATGATCTTAAGCAGGATGCTAGTGGATTTGGAGTAAAAATAGCAAGTCATTCAGCTTTCAAACATGAGCATTTTTATTAGTGGTTTTCATCAATAAATGGCATCAGAGCATTATTCTCAGTGAAACTTAAAATTAAGAGGTTTTTGTTTGTTTTTTTCTTTGTTCACTGTGAACTTCCATATTATTACTTTAGGTCATCATGAGTTTTAGAGATCCCTTTAACAGAAATCCCATAACAACATTATAGGATGTACCTAAGGTGGAATTTTAGGCTACATCCAAACTGTGTTATTTAGGAACATAACTAGAGTTTCTATATTAGTGATGGTTGAATTCTGTAAGGTTAGGAGTTCAGTGCGGGGAAGCAGTCTGAAAATTAAAGGATAAGTAGAATTAGTGACATGAAAACTGAACTAATGTATGTGATTCACTTGCTTCTGAAATAGTCAGGTGCCACTCTTTGATGATGGATGCGGAGATTTAGAAAACATTTTGTAATACATTGAAAGTCCAAACAAAAAAAAAAAAAGAAAAAACTTTCTAGTATGTGATCTTTTCTTAAATTTCCTGCAACCCTAAAATTTGGAGTTACAAAGCTGGAGTTTAAAAAAAATGGGAAAAAGTAGTGCAGAGGCTTTACCAAAATTATTGTTTGTCCTTTTGCTCTCACTGAATTGTCTTTTGTTTTGCTTTGTTCATAGTTGTTCATTTTCAGCCAAAGTGGACTCTTTCTCCCTCGTGTTCATAATGTCCTCAATGACAGGCTCTTAGATAAAGCAGCACTTTAACAGTTCATTAATGACATTGTTCAGTTTAATGTTAATTGTATGTGCAGATGGCCTGTTTTCAGTCCATTGTGCACAATTCCTTTTGCCATCCCAGAAGGTACTACAGATAACAGTCAGTAGGCTATGGAAAGGCCAGGCCACTGCTATGTAAAACTGTGTATGACACTTTGCTTCTTAACCACTTTATGAATATGTACCAGAGATGTTAATTGTGGTTGATTGTTTGAGACTTCAGAGCATTTGTATCCAGCCATCAGTAACAGGGAGGTTGGGTCTCAGCATCTCTTGAAATCTAATCAGAAGGTTGCCACCGTGTAAGCTTATTTGTTAAGATCAGGTGCCAATATTCTCCAGAATAATAGCCGGCATATATCATTTTGATGCATTCACAGTGGCTGCCAATAGTGCCTTTATACAGGCGTGCAGTTAGGTGCAATCATAAAAGCACACATCACAGCCCTGCAGAAGAGGATCCCCAGAAGTTCTTTGTGTTTTTTACACATGCACATTAAGCTCTAATCAATGCTGTCTGCTACATATATTCATAATTATATAATGAAAATTTATTGTCCTATGTTGTAAAAATGGTGACAAAAGATTATCTGGTCAGAACTTCTGAGCAAACAACCATTGGGAAAATTGCTAGGCCTGTTGCACAGTTATTTATGATCATGTAACTCAATGGTGCTGGACTTGGTAACCCCAAAATTAAATCTGAAACCCTGCCAAGTCTTCTGGTAGAACAGTACATTTCACAAGCATTAGTACATGAGTTTTAGGCTGACCTATTCATCAGAGGTGTGCAGAAAGCCTCACAGTTCAAATTTGGTCATACAGAAATCAAGAGGTTTACTTTCAAATATCAAGCCTTGAGTGATATTTGAGTATCTGAATATCTATAGTATAAGTCTAAAAGTGCTTCATCTAAGAGCTCCCAGTAACTTCAGTTAAGTATACGTAGTCACTTCCATTTCCGAACTTTAGCTAGTCATACCTTTTCTTTTGTAATGACAGCAAAATAGGAAAATGAAATATATTTTTATGATACATTTTCCAGCACTTCATAGTGCCATTATTTCCTCACTTTTAGAAACATTGTAAAATCTATCCATCCCTTGTATCTGTGTAATTATATCACACAAGTCTCTGCAATGTATTGGCATTAAATTACTGCACATTGTTGCTTGTAAAATTTTTTAATCTATGATTCACTTCGATTTTCAATTGAAAACATCACACTTTGCAAATTTTGCAGAAAGATTGAATTTGATCACTATGAGGTTGCTAATATCTGAAAGGAATAATTTATTTTTTGGATCTAGGCTTAAAAGACAGGGATTAATTCCTGTTGCACTCAAAGATTTCGTGCTATGTAATAGAAATGCAAATCTGACAAATATATGTAGCTGAAATATCACTGATACCAGGAGAAGCTAACCCAGAGGCATTTGCTATGTGGTGATGTGAAGTGCCTCCCTTCCCAACTTTTACCTCATTGTCACAATTTCAGCAAGATGGGTGGAAGGAAACAATTTATTGTTGGGAAGGGAATTATAAATACAGTATAACTAATATGTTATGCTAACATCATTTTAATCAGGTAATTATTAAAGGACTGTTTGGCCTTTAAGGACATTGATTTAATGAGAATTAATTTAATGATTGAACACTGTTTGTGTAACATTATCATTGCTAGTGATGCGGAAAATTGGAATCTCAGCTCAGCTGAAAAGAGGTTAGATTTTCCATTATCACATTAGATCTTTTTCTTCTGGAATGCAGCTATTAGACCTTTTTTATATTTTCAGTATATATTTAAATGTTTGGGCTTTATTTAAAAATTTCTGACTAGAAAAAGTAAGTAAAAATGTTCCTCATTGTACTGTTCTCACTTTTAATCAGAGACTTGAAATTCCGTTTAATGTAGCCTTAAACAAATTCCATTGAATTTTGGTCTTGACTTGTTATTGCTTTTCCCGTGAAACATTTTGTGTATTGTCATTTTCTACTTTCCTCCCTGCAAATCTGATCATTATGTTTGGGATGAATAGGATTTTGGTTTATGGAATGGTTTACAGCTATAAAGAAGCAGCAGTTTTATAAGTAGGAGCAGGCAGAGCACATTTCCATCTAGATCATTCTCAGGCTGAATCATGCAGGGTCTAGTCACACCTTAGGAGTAATTTAAAAGCGACTCTGACCCATTCATTTTCAAAATGAAAATGGTGAGCATTGTAGAACGGCTGTTTTCAGTACCTGATGATTAGGACTCTGTGAAAGAAGACATATATAGGTACAAATTCCATTTAACTAAAGGAATATTATATCTGGTTGCTCTTCTTAATTTGTCCTTAGTTGTTCTATTGTCACAAATTATTTTTCATCTTTATAGAGCCTCTAAAAACTGTATTGTACAAATCAAGATCCAGGGAGAAAAGCAGGAGAAAAATATGATTGGAAGCACGTAGTAAATAGCTGTGTCTGATAGACTTGTACAGATCAATTAATTTTCAAACAAAATTTTAATCAAGGATGACTATGACAGTTACTGCTGTATCTTGGCCGTTTTGCAAAGGAGTCTGGTCGCCAAAGGATTACCCCTGTGTCACTAGAATGAAGCCACTGCAGCAGAGACAGCAAGCTGGGTAAGCTTAGTATTGGAAGACAGAAAAATAATCTAACAGAAATAACAGGCTCAAATTCCTAACCACTTTGCAGTTTGTTCCCCCAATGGTAAGTCAACACTGCAGTATGCTGAAAATCTTTGCCATGTGTAACACTAGCCCTTTCCATGCTAGAACGTTTTCTAGCCTCACATAGGAGGGTTTCAAAGAACATAGCTGAAGATCCTGTGTTTCAAGTGAAATAGTCTGTGAGTAGTTATCCGAGCCATCTTTGGGATATTTCTGTTCGTCCACCAGGCGGCATGTTAAGGCCCTCTGACCAGATTTATGAGAGGGGTGCACCAGGCCACAATTTGATGAGGGCTTTGTGGCAGTGCCACTGGTGCTTGATTAGCCCCAGCATTTGAAATCTCAGCATGGATAATCTTTTCCTATTAATGAGGAAACAGAGCTGAGCAATGAGCCTTAGTATGTAAGTCAAATGCCAAAGGCATATCTGAACAGATGCACAGCAGTAGCAAATGGAGGATTTTCAGAGGGAGTTTGCAAGAGTTTCTTTCTGATACAAGTCTAAATTCAATTATTTGACCAATGACAGAAAGCTAATGGTGAAAGAAGTAGCACGCCATATTTTCTTCCTTGCCAGAGACAAAAAAAATGACTTTTTCTGCATGAATTTTCTATTCATGATAGGGAGAAAAAATATAGTTAGGATGAAAAGGAAAAGCTGCTATGAACATCAGAGAAAATGAGTTCATTTTAAAGAATTCAAGAAACATCACTATTCCTATTCCAGGAAAGGAGGGTCTTGATCAGAAGCTATATTGCAATAGAGAGAAGTATTGACAGTATGTAAACATCAGAGGCAGAAGTAGAAGGCAATTGAATATAAACACAGAATACAGGCAATCTATCACCTTCTAAAGGGAGTACCAGAACCTTAATACAGCAAAGAAACAATCCGTTTTTTTATGTTCAAGCACAGAAATTTTCCCATGAAAAATACCTACGTAGATATTTCTGACCAAAAATTAGAAAATAAAAAGAAATTGTATAGAAGCATAAGAGGGGTTTGTACAAGTACACATACAGAAAATGATTGTGTATCTGTAGAGCCCAGCAGCCATGCAATATAGACAGATCATCCTTGTACAGAAAGAATGGACAGCCAAGTGGACAATAGGATGAAATGCTGTCTTCTATCTTCTTTGAGCCAAGATAAGAAATACAACTTGGAGGTAATTACTGGTCAGCAGTAACCAAGAGTGACAAGGTAAGAAGGTGATACCTCTTTCAGACTGGAGCTGGCTCAAGCTTGGCCTCCTTTTCAGGAGGATGGAGGGAGCCTAGATCTACCCGCGTGAGGTCGTGCATATTATCACCAGGTTAGCTGTCTTCCAGAGTTGTTGATAAGGGTCTGTATGTATGTGTTAGATACAGCTTCTCAAACTACTTTACAAAGTACAGATGACTAGGAGGGATTTGAAATAAGCCTGAAGGAGAAGAAAGATTGTCCCTGTCATATAAAGAGGAGGAATAAATGAGGAGATCTCTCTTCTGTGGATCATTGCTTCCCTTCGGTGAGGGCAATGGGAGCAGTGCCTTCCACTCAGCTGAAAGGAAACATTCTTCCAGGGAGCAAATGTAATGAGATTAGTTGGGGGATCATTACATTAGCAAAAACAAATGGGAGAGAGTAAGTGATTGTTTAGTTCAGAATTAAGACATTACAGGAAAAAAAAAAAAAGTCAGGGCACCAAATGACAAAGTGAACCTAATTTTAATTGCCTATAGACCAGTGCCAGAAATCTGGGGAGTAAACAAGAACAGTTGAATTAATTCACAAATACAAATTTTTCCTCGTTATGTTACTGAAATCTAGTAGGAAGTTTCATGTGATTAGTGTGCTAACGTATAACATTATGAAGTACTGAAAGACAGATGGACAAGGTGGGGAAAAGGGGAAGAAGAGTGGCACTGTGTCAAAACTGAATTAGGTATTTTGGAAAAATTTAAAACTTGGAAGAAATTCATCTTGATTTCTTGTGGGACAGCATGCTAATGACTGGAACACAAAATGAGATAGGAGTCAATGTTTGTTGTGGACCACCAAATCACAGTGGAGTAGAGGATGATTGGCTCCTCTACTGCTTATCTGTAATGAGTAAGGGAAAATGTGAGATATAATAGGGGAATTCAACCTGAGTGATGTATGTTTTAAGTCTCGGATTACCCATGCTGCAATATCTTGAACATACAGATAGAACAGATGGAAAGAAAAGGGAACATTGATTTCAGTGAAGAATTGGAAGCTACAAAATTCAGGAAAAATTACCTGGGGAGCAAGTGTACACAACAGGACAAAATGGCATGTGGAAAAATGCTTTATAATGTGTTGCTGGGAGCTACACCCAATCCACGCACTGAGCAGTACCGAGAGAGAGAAAGAGAATATTGCTGGAAGCTGTTAACAGAGGAAAATCAAGGAGAAATTCAGTATAGACAAGGACATGATATGTTTGTTTTGTCCTTTAACCATTGTTTGATGACATAAAGGACTAGTGTTCAGAAAAAAGTATATGCCAGCTATAAATTCAGAAGAGCTGTAATGCTGTTGGAATAGGCATATGAAAATGTCTCTATCAACCTGTATGCTAGGAAGACGAACACACAGACATAAAAAATGTGTCTAATATTTCTAATTTGAAGATTAATTAACACCAACATTTTTATGAATTTACAATGGCTCCACTAAATTATTTTTGTGGTAAGAAGGAGAAAATAGAAACATTTCAACTTTTTTAAATGCTTCAAATACGTCTTTTGAAATAGCTCTTGTTTCTCATTTACTTTCTCATTTATACATTATGGAGTCAAGCTGCGACAGGGGAGGTTCAGGCTGGTTATCAGGAAGAGGTTCTTCACCGAGAGGATGGTCAGGCACTGTAACAGGCTTCCCAGGGACGTAGTCACAACACCAAGGCTGTCGGAGTTTAAGAAGCATTCAAACTGTACTCTTAGTCATGTGGTTTGTATTTTTGGGTAGACCTGTGTGGTGCCAGGAGCTGAACTCAATGATCCTTGTGGGTCCCTTCCAACTTGGGATATTTTATGATTCTATGACTTCACATTTATTTTTAGGAAACTAGTATGTGAGGATATCTTGCAACTAAAACCCCCAAATCTTTCGGATTTGACAGAAGCTTCTAGAATTACTTCAGTTTAAAAAAAAAAAAAAAAAAGAAAAGAAAAGGTTATCACCCTTTCTGTCCTACTGCTTTTCCCATGAACCAGAGAGGCCAGTTCTCTCTTTTCATTAAAAAATAAAAATTAAATAATAAAGTCACTACTACACTTTGGTAAAAACAGAATGCTAGGGGAGAAACAGGTGGTGTGGTGAATAAAAGCAATAGTTGGCTCTTGAACCTGTCCAGACCTTGTAAAAGCTGGCCACCAGCTCTGCCTCATGCTCAGTTCCTTCTCTACTCCCAGTGCTGTGCAATGTGCCAATATTTGCAAGTCTAGGGAATGCAGCTACTAATTTACAAGCTTATTTGGAAGGCATTACCAATTCAAGGAGTTGTATTCTCCTGTTGAAGAATACACGTAATGCCTGCTGTGGTCAATGGGTATTACCTTCAGCACACAATGTAATATTAGAAACTCAGGTTATGAAATGCCAGGTTATATCTTATGGAAATGAATGTGCTCTGTACAATTCAAGGAAGAATGGAAAAGTTTGGGTGCAAAGTGAAAAGATAGGAAGAAAAATGTGTGATGAGAGATTTTCCAACAACTTCTCAGCTGCATTTATTTCACAGCTGGTAGAAATAGGTACAGGCTTCATTGACTATAAAGTATTTTTTGTCCTATACTGAATTGAACATTTCCAATTGAAAACAGGAGAGATTTTACATTATCAAGAAAGTTTTTTAACAGAACAATAGGGGTAGCTAATGCCCTGAAAGATTCTGCCTTTGAAGAGCTGTGCTTTCCAGAGTTTTGTAAAGATAACAGAGCTCAGTCAAACTTTAGGTTTTGTTTCACGTGGCAAAAATAGCTAAAATATAAAATGCCTTTGCCTCTTTGTTAATAAAAACTACTCCCCTTACACCCACTCTATATTAAATGCCCCTTTCACAAAGCAAATATAGGATGTACATTGATCTAAACTGTTGCAGCAGAACTCCACACTTAATATATGTGGAAATGGAAATTGCAGATGCACAGCATAATTGATGTGACTGTTCTAACAAGCTAAAGGCTAAACTGCAGCCAACTCCCAGTCCTTTGTGTTTTTTTTTCAAAGGCCAATAATTCACTGAATGTGGGCAGAATTTTTGCAAGAAAAAGAAAAAAAAAAATCTGTCCTCAAATAACCTGCCCTCTTATTTCTTCACCTCTCTTTTCCAAGCACAATTAAGATGCCTGGTTTGCTAGTTTCTCAGCAAAGCAGTCGCAGTTAACATCTTTTTCATGTTTCTCAAAATTATCTGAAAAAAATCTGGCTAAAACTCCCTATACAGCAATTCAGCTCACTGCTGACCTCTAGCAGAGGTCTATCAGCTTAAATGATGGAAATTTGACAAAGTTGTTGGCAACTGAGATACGTTCGTAAAGTGAGAGCTGTCGATAGTAAGTGTTGGTGACAAATTGAATTTCTTATATTATAGAATGTAAAGAATCTGGTCTTTGCATTTTCAGTGACAGCTATGTTTTTCACAAATAGACATCACAGGTCGTGATCCTCCTAGTGTCATCCCTGTAGGAAGGGCCATAGAGCCTTCTGGAGCCTCTTCGTGTATGGAGTAGCTGCAGTAGACTCACACTCTGGCTCTTAACTCACCCCCAGAACGTCATCTAATGGTGTTTTCAAATTTGGGACATAAAATAATGGTCTTTTATGGCTATTCTATGTGTGTGTAGTTGTTTAAAAAGTCACTATTTTTGTCATTCAAACCCAAGGGAAAATGAGGGACAGAAAACAAATGGTTAACCACAATGTCAGGTCATGTAGAGCTACCCAGATTAGGTTTATAGTTGACACAATAGAACTAATTTAATTACAGATCCACTCTGAGTTTTTTCAGTGTTGTGGGCTCTATGCTGTCAAATTATTTGCTTTAGTAATAACAATAATAATAATAATAAAAAATGCTTTTTGAGCTGTTAAATTAATTTTTTTTTGTTAATATTCTGCATTCCCAGTGACGTTGTTGAATCGAAATTGAATCAGAGAGAGATCTTATCTTGCAAATGTCCTGCCTGGATGGCTAATGACAAAAATTGCATCGCTTTTCAACAAGATGGCTGCCACCAGACCTGACCTCAGAAATGCTAACTGTGGTTAAAACTTCTCCATGAAACAGTTCGCCATTTTTTTGTTGTCAATAAGGACTTTTATCTGATACACTTTCCAAGCTCTGGACTACGTAGATGAATAGCTTTTTCCTTGAAACAAGCAATTGACAAATCCATGAAAACAAGGTGTCTAGAGAAAAAATCTATGCAGTTTGAATTATTTCAGTTTAATCCAGAATTACAGAATACCAAGGTCTCACCAGGTTGTGAACCTCCGTTTTCCTGTTTTGGCCATTTTTGACTCATGATTTTATAAATCCTGTCTATAATTCTGTATTACCAGTTTTACTTTAAACCATTAAACTTAAGGCTAATAGGCAGGAATGACTTCAAATGTATTAGAAATCTGTACTGGTGTTGTATAGGTTAACATTTTAACTCCTAAGGTGGCTTTTTCTGATATTTAGGTCTGTCATAATTATACATTATAGCGTTTGCATTGCCTAGACAGTGCATTATTTTTCTTGCCTGCTGATAGTTAGCTTGAAGCACTTGGAAGGAAATGGAAATAAACAAAAATTGATAAAATAAGTTGCAGTCTAAGCCTGTCATCTGAAGTAGGCCAGCATTAAACTAGCCTAGGATTAATGAAGGAGAGCTGCATTATATGAGAGTGGGAGGACTAAAAGTAATTGCTTTTACTGTCACTTCTAAGGTAAATCAGCTATTTCAGAAAGTTACCAGTAAGATTGCTTTTTTTTAGTTTAGTTTACTCTGGAAAATATATTTTCATCCCTGCACATGCAGTCTAAAAATTTTAAAGGCTGTTGAGATTTTTAAATGATTTTTAGTACACATCAAGAGTGTCGACTGAATTATACTGGGAGCTGTAGTCACAAATACATGATCTATAGGTAGTGCCATTTGTGCTCCATTATACGCTTCTGTGTATTGCAGGGTATTGGGAGAGCCAGGTCTAAAGAATAATACAGCCTCTGTGTTCATTTGAGGTCTGTCTCTTAGCATTGCAAAGCAACTCCAGGACCACTGAGTATCATCTTTAATTTCCATTTGTTTCATGAATGGAGCTCGGTATTTTTAGGAGTTGCTTGGCAGACTACGATAGTAGTCTTTTTGGTGTAACTGCAGCCAGCATGTTAACTCACATGGATTAATTTTGCTGTGGGAATGAGGTGTGGTAGGATGGGTTTTACTCTGGTCACCAACTTGTGTTTATATGACATCAGCTTGCACCCTTTGCCATTACGGGTTAAGCTTTACTGGTTTAGTAAGAAAGACAGAAGGGAGAGACTGGGTACTCTTCTTGGCTCCCTCCTCCCTCGCACTGTGTGTGTACGTACATATCTGTCCTGTGCAAAGCCACCCATAACTAATATATGCTGTGATCCATAAAAGCGTACACATACATGAAATCCATACTTGGTACTGGGAATGCTTCCACAAAGCAGAGCCCTGGGAGGTTTACACGCATGCTACTTTACCGTTACGAATGGCAACTGTTGGTTTTGTAGATCTTTTTCCCCGTAACGCTAATGGAAAACCAATGATTACTTCTCTCCTCAATGACTCAGTGCTGTTCTGAACTGAGAAACCAAGTAAATTTGGACTGGGAAAAACAACAAAAAAACAACAACAAAACTCTAGAGAGTTTTATCCCTAGAAACAAAATTAGGGGAGAGGAATGAAGACGTTTCATAAGGTGAGCTGTCAGGGTGAGGGAAGTGTTTTAGCAAACAGTACAATAGAACAAGACTGTATGGCATTAATTCTCCTACTAGATGCCAAAGAAATGATTCTATGGCAGTAAAAAATCTCCATTGTTTTTTGTTTCTTTATTTACTTCGCTAGGATAGGTGGAGTAGCCTGTCTGTTGTGTTTAGAAATCATACACCCCTGCAGCTGCCATATCAGTCCTTTAGCAATGTTTTAAGAAACGTCAGTGCAAAGATTTTTGAGTCAGGTTGAGCCAGGGACACTGAGTTATTTTGGTCTGTGTTTCTTGTATTTGCATGCAAGCTTTGTCCTCAAGTTCCATTTATTGGCTGCTGGTACACAAGATGTAAGTATGCGTTAGGAACAATACTTCTTCATGAACAGCTAGGTGAACTAAGCACACTGGGATGATCAGCACTCACAGTTATTTAAAATCTGTTGTTAACATGAGTGTTAATAAAGAAGAGACAGCAGTGAATGGTGGGGACAACCCTACTGATGTATGGGAAAACTCCACTGTATGAACAGTAGGGGAATGTTGTTGCTGAGGGATCTGTCATGGACTTCATGATCACTTGTTGAACAACATCATCAGTTGAAACTTGAGTTTACCCAGAAGACAGCTGCTTGACTTTCAGTGGTCCTCTCTTTTCTGACATTTCATTTCAATAAAAATGTGGGAACTTAAAGTTTTACTCATTAAGTTGAAAAATGAAAATGCACGGATGCCCAGGAGATCATTGGCTTCTCCTCTATCACTCTACTCATTTCAACCTAATACAAAATTATCTGCAGGGATTGGGACCTGAAAGTTAAAAGGACAAACAGCCTGTTCCTATAAATTGATATAGATGTCTTTTCATTTGATTAAAATTCATTTTCAAATGAAATATTCCAAAGACATTGCAAAAACTGTTGTAAAGGGGAAATGTCCTATTAAAAATCATTTAAAATTTATGCAAGAGAGAAAACATCTTCAGATGTTGAAGTTAATGTTCATCTTTGGAAGTCCTTATATTGGAATAATATCTCCTGATCTGATTGGAAGATTCTTGTTTCAGATAATTACATAGCATCTTGGAGATAGAAAGAAATTTATTTCTGACTGCAGAGGTCTAACATATATTTTTGTCTTTCAGTACTGGAATTCTTAAAAGGCAAAAATTTGAATACTTATGCACTGAAAATATAAATGAATGGAGTCAGTTACTATTTCACATGTAGCACAACTCCACATGACTGAGGTAGAAAAAAAGCTTCAGATTTGATTTTTGTATGATGATGCAGAATTCCCAGTACTTTAAATAGGTAGGACAAACACTCAACAAAACCAGTAAGGCAGTCCCTCATATTCAAGCACTGATTAAATGTCTAGACAGTTTGTGTTCACAACTAAAAGTTATTTGTATTTAGAATAGGAGTAAATATAATTTGTCTTCCCATTTACTAGGGGAACATGAAGAACTTTTTATGTAAGTGAAGATCCAGTATGAAATACTTATACGTGATCAAATCTGTAACAAGCTGCTTTGCTTATGAAAATTCCAGCCATCATACTATCATAAGATTTTGCATCTGAGAAAGCTCCATCAAAATAATGACCACTTTTCAAAGTGCTGAGTACAGGGGGAGAGGGAAAGGGTGAACATCTTTAGCAGTTGACTCTGGGTGTTTGTTGGATTCACCTATCCTTCCTAGTTGCTTGTAGCTGTGACAAAACTTGCACTACAGTCATAATGGATATTTATAAAAGAATGCATTTTCTTTCATCTAAAAAACTGTGGGTTTGTATATTTTTAACTGAAAGGTTATTTCAAAGACTCCATGTTTGGGGGGCACCTATTCACAGAAAATATAATGCTTTTCATGGCTTGCTAAAAGGGTCTCTGTTCATATGAGCAGTAGTGAGCAGCTCAGATCCTGTGAGCCACTAAAGTGCTGGTAGATTTAATTGCTGCTAATGTTTTGTTTTCATGTCGTTTAAATTCTGAAGAAAAGTAGCTATGGGAATACAAAATTATTTTGCACTCTTCTTTCGCACATGTTTTTTTTTGTGTGTCCTGGTGGACTTGTAGCAAGTGGTACACGTAGGTATGGCTCTCATGAGCATCTGCTTGGCTACAGAACTGTGAAAAATAATTGTGTTTTGATGTGGTTTTTTAACTTCATATTCTCAAGAATGTAAGAAAAGCTTAATTAACATTTGTAGATAAGATCTCTAAGGAAAGAACATTGTAAGAATTTCTTTCCTCTCTTTTTGTTCTGAGATCTTGAAGTCTATTGCCATTACTGGACAGGACAGGTGGATGAACTGCAGTTAAAGACACAACAGCAAAAGAGATTAAATACAGTAATGATGGCTGACTGTGCACATCCTTCAGTACTTATATTGCATAGAAAGCGTGGCTCCAAAATCCTGCTCATTTTATGAAAACAAATACCCTGCCAACCTTGGGGTACAGTTCTCCGGTGTGAGGCTTGAATAATGAAGATCTGGGTTTCCTTCTGCCAAATTAAAACTCTTGCTTTTTCTTCTTCCCCACAGGAGGAGAAGTCCCATATACAACCCTGGCAACACGACTGATGATGGGGGCTTGGTGGCTTTTTGCTTTGATTGTCATCTCCTCCTACACGGCAAACCTAGCAGCTTTCCTCACCATCACGCGCATTGAGAACTCTATCCAGTAAGTTGGATGAACTGAGGGAAAGGAAGGTTGCGCATACACATGGAAGGGTATGAATGTTCTATTTAAATGTGAGAAAAGGGAGAAATAATTATCCTCCTCCTGAGTAGTAGTTTGGAAGCTATCAGAACAGTATTCCATAGACAATAGACTTCCAGTCACCCTGGAGACACTTAAACTTTAATATCAGAATTGTTGGCCTCTGGCAGCTGCTATTCTGTGACATGTATACATGCACATATATATATATATGCATACATATTTTGCAAAAACCAATTGAGTTTGGATAACCAGTATATCAGTATCTGAAGTAGGAAAGTATAAATTGCTGGTGTGTGTTTTCAGGCTGTGCTTTCCTCTCAAATGCAATGCACATTACTTGTGCTCTGACACTTGGATCAGGAGGGCCCTTCTTCCACATATGGGGAGATCAAATCCAAATTCACCTTTTCTTGCCAAAGCAAAAAAATGTGGTAATAGCAACAATTAAAAATTACTGACCAGTTTTCTTCTCACCTTCCACTCCCTGGTGCTCTCTTATTTCATTAACAGATCAAATTAGTTCACTTTTTTTTTCTGTCTAGTGGTTCTTTTGCTTCATGCCTCCCTAACATGAATGTCCTCATATTCTCCTGTCCCTTTATGGTGAACTATTCTTCTGTTGGACCTTCCCATCCTTTTTTCCATATCATTTCATCTCTCCACACCACAGAAACCTTTCTAGGTGTCCTACCCTCTCTCCCTGCCTTTTTGTGCTTGTCTGCTCTCCTTCAGCAAGCAGCATGCTGAGTTGCTCTCACTCCCACCACTCCAATGACCTTCCCACTACCCACCTAAATCCTTCCTCCTGGGTCAAGCAGAAACTAGCAAATGCATTGAAGCATTAGCTAGCCAAGCTCTCCAAGGGGTAGCTGGCCATTTTTCAAAAGCAGGTTTTTAATCTTGAGGCTACATGTGCACAGAAGTATTTGAGAGTGACAAACATAGCCTTTTCCATAAATCCTTCTTTGCAAAAAGGATAAAGTAGCTTTAAAGAAGAGAGACACATTCTGCTGTATTTCTTTCTCTAGGAAGATAAGAAGTTGACCTTCAAGTCAGGCTCAATACTGACCTTAGAGTTTTCTCACTCCAGTTGTTGATTCAGCTCCCTGTCTTCTGTGTTCTTGCTGCCTCTAGTTCAGCTGCTTTCCAAATCTCTTTGAAATGCCCCCTGAGACAGTGAGCTCAGGGCTGTAGATTGGGTAGGGGAAGCTCTGGGCTCCTGTGAATTCACAGGTTAGGTTCAAGCACCACTGCATACTTAGCCAATCACTACAATCTCACTAAGGCACTTTTCCTGTATGTGAAGGTTTTCTACATGTTAAAACCAATCCATGCACATGGACAAATAAACATCTCCAATTGTAGCCAGGTTTCATTTGCAACTGTATGCCCAAGCTCAGACCCAAGAGTAAAAGCAGCCCCTTGCTTTGAGCACACAGTTGCCTGCTGACTCTCCCCATTAGGAGCGTCCTCTTGCACTTTCTCTTTCTTCATGCTCCTTCATCAAAAGGGAGGATTTGGTGTGCCATGGTCCAAATTTCTGTTGTCTTCAGCCCAGGCAGTACCAGCCCGTGTTTGTTCCCAACTGGAAATGAAGTGTCTGCGATTGTTGTCCTTTCTTTCTGTGCACTGTAAGACAGAGGCGTGTAAAACAGACTAAAGCACCTGAGATCATTCCCCTGTCACAGTTGCATTGCCAGTTAAATTGAGTTACAATTTCCTTTTGAGATCTGACTTACAGACTTTGAGATTCTGGAGTGCTGCAGGGGTATTTTGATGCAACCCAACTGACTCGGTAGTCCCAACTATAATCCCTTCACAGTTTACAGGGGAGTAAAATGAATTCTTCATTGATGTTTGTTGATGTTCATCTTGAGGTTTAGACAGAGGCTGATATATTATTTTTAAGTTTAGAAAGTTCTACATTTGACTAAGGAGTTCGAACAAACAACACTCACATTTGTATATGCAAAATAAATAATGATGATATATTCAATCATTCTCTTTATCCTTACAAATATGAAATATGCCTCTGCATCCTGCTTTGAAATTATGATTCTTCTGATTTTGAAGTAGTCCAGAAAAATGTTCAAATTACTGTGACAAATATCTGAGTTTTTTATCATATGTAAAAAAGCATAAAATATTCCCGAACTATAACTTAATACATCTTCAGCTTTTTCATGTAGTATATTATGATGTCACTAGGAAATCCCCAGTGGAATTCTGAGGTTATTATGTACGGTTGGGACTACATCGGTCTTTGTGCTGTATTATTTATGGGCAAAGTCACTGAAAATGTTTTATTCAGTAGAAAATGTTGCAGCTGGAAAGCTTCTGAAATGAAAGAACAGAGACATTTATCAAAGTGCTTGTAGCTCAGAAATAGAGTAATTAGATGTGTTAAGTATCCATTAGGGAATGAAGTTATCCTAACTATGGTGAGAGTGTAAAACTTTAGTTTACAAAACTGCCAGAATTGGATCTCAAACCAGCACATAACAGAAAAGCTGTTTGTTTACCATGCTGAATTACTGCAAAGTGGCAAACATGAATAAGCAATACAGAAAAAAAGCTGATGCTCTTTTTTTCTAACAGATCAAATTGTACCTTGGGGAGCTTTGAGGGCCAGAATGGAAATAAGTTTAAGTATTTGAAGAAAATGAACCAGATTCTGCTCATAGTACTATCTAGCCAGCTACTGAAATGTCAGACAAATGAAAGAGATTGAAGTCAGTAGGTTTGCACAGATGTAACAAGTAGTTAATAGGTTTTCATTTCAGATTTCCAGCTAGCACCAGATCTGACAGTGTGTGGTCCTTCTGATATCTTTTATGAAAAATAGGAGGATTCAAGCTGCCAGCAGAACACTTCATTCCTATGGAACATTTCAGTAGTTATTGCATTTCAACTTATAGATCTTGTAGCCAGCTTTTGTTCAGAACTCTTCTATCTTCCTTTTCTTGGCTATTACGGTGCTTGGGCTGCTTTTCCTAGTCATGGTGTCCAGAAGCTTATGTTAAGAAGAGCAGACAAAATGTTGTTAGGCAATACACTAGGAAGAACTAGTGAATTGTTCCCATTCCCTAGAGAGTCTTGAAGTAGATCTGTGCATAACCTCAGTTGAGATTGATGGAATTTTGTTCTCTGCTTCACTGATTAATTTGATTAAAATTTGATACAGTTTTAAAATGGACTATGTTTCCAAGCAAATGGCGACTCTTAATACCTGTGGGAGTATTAATAATAATATCAGCAGGCAGAGCCAGGAATAGAGGCATGAAAGTCATAAAGTACTATGTAGGGCATCTTTTATTCACACTTGATCCCCATTGCAGATGATATTTAAATCAAGACAATCAGCATTTTATGTGCCAAAACATTGTGGCAGCAAAGCGAAGCATAATTTCTGTATTCCTTAGATCTTTACATCACTGTCTCAAATGCAACGTGAATGAATGGTAATTAAGAGTATGTTCTCTTGGAAAATGCCAAATAAATTTGGAGGACTCAAGCTATTTCTTGTAGATGCTGATGCTATGAATTTCACCACTGAACCTCTATTGCCATTACTGTGTTTTATGATTCTGTTTGGATAGAATTAGAGTCCACTGGCAGAGAGACTGATTTTATTCAGACTGCACTGCTTTCCTTGGTAAAGTGAAGATGTCACCACCATCTCAAAGGCACTGAAATTTTGCAGGGAAATTGGGGATCAGAGGGGAAGCCAAAGGATTTGTCATGAGAAAGGCTAGTGTTAGGTGGCTTCACGTTTAAATCTAACCCACTGCTAAAAATGTGGAAGCTTGATTAAGATTTGTGACTGCACATGTTACAGGAAAGAGTCTGTCTTTTGTAAAATAAGAAGTTCACGTTATGTTCTCTGAGATACAAGCAGTACCTCCTGTTTGATAAGTGAGACCTCTGCCTCCAAATAATGGCAGTATGGCAATAAAGCGTGCCTTTTGTAATGCTTCTTTTGCCTAGTCATTCTTTTCACAGTGTTTTTTCTAACCATGATTCACTTTAAGCTAAGATGTCCCCAAGGCTTTAAACAGCTTAATACATCTGCCTACATGTTTTCTGCAAGGGGGGTTACACAAGAATGCAGTAACTGGAGTAGATATTTCCTTACTCCAAAAAACAAAATGTTCCTTAACCTTTCCTTTTCTGTGGTTCTCCCAGATCTTCAAACTAGCAAGCAGCATTATTAGTTTCTGACACAGTTGTCACTGCCAACATTCAAATCTCTTGGCTTACTGTGCCCAGTTTCCTAATATCACCTCTGAATTAATCCTTAGTGTCCTAGGAGGGAAAAAAAATGCAGAGGAAATCTTTATCAGAATTAGTCATAAAGACTTAAGTATAAGCAATGAGATTTGTATTATCCTAATAATTTCAATGAGAAAAAAAAATTAACATAAAGGCCATGTATAATATTTTTCCCTGCAATGCTTCATGAGTGATAACCAAAAAATAAGCTGAACTGTGGCTTGTGTATTGCACTGCATGGTCACTTCACTATAAGGAGAACTTGTCTATATGCAAACTCAGTTAAAGGCATTTTATTTTATAGCATTTTTTCAACTTTATGTGCTTTTTATTTGGTTTTAAACACTTCTATTACCTTACTGCTTCAAAATGAGAAATTCAAAGAGAGAGGTTTTATTTAAGTGTGGAATTATAATACCCATACTCATCTTAGAAGTACTTTGCTTTGCAGGTATTTCAACTGAGATCAGTAAAACTACTGCAAAATTAAATTCCCATCCAAAGTGAATAATGCTATCAGAATTTGGGCATTAGAGATTTTCCGTATGAATTCATCAACTTAACTAATACTTCTTCCTTATTCTGAGGTCTGGTCTGGCAGCTGTGTGCTGAGACTGGATGGCATACTGAGGCTGGGGAGTTTTGTCTCCCCTAAAGGTATCTGTCTGAACAGAGAATAAGTTGTTTAATCCAGGAATAAAGGTACATTGAACAATGTGTAACCTGAAAACCAGGCTGAAGGCAAAGCAGTTAGAAAAATTTCTTTCTTTTGGAAAGGAACCTCAATGATTTAATAATGTTATTAGTTCTGTCAAGGTTTGTTGGTGGTTTTTTTTTTTTTTGTTTGTTTGTTTGTTTGTTTGTTTTTTGCCATAGCTTGGCTGCTAGGTTGTGTATGCTATTCCAGAAGTTAACAGGTTATAAAAAGCAGTTTCTGAAGCAGGTCATATATATTATTATACTATTTGGCATGTTTGTGTAAGGGGATGTAGTCAGTGATGTGATAGGTCTTTTCCATTTCAGCAACTTGCCTACACAGCAGCGTGCACACATGTACACTTCTGAGACTGCAAAACTTTCTCACTCCTCAGCATAGGGTCAGGTGAACAAGAGCTTGGAGTTTGCAGCTTGCGATAGTGTTTAGTTCATCTGTGGCGTTTAAACGCTTCTCACTCTTGTCTTCTTGCCATTACTTTTCCAGCATGGAGCAGCACCTAAAATGTGCAAAGGTGCAAAGTGGGGCAGGTGAGAGGCATCCTGCATTTTAAGATAGGACACCAAACAGTGAAGACCTGCAGACTGTAGTTAATGCCAGACTATACAGCTACCTTGCACTTTCCTGAAGGCATCAACATAATTCTCCTCCTTGTTATTTCTCTGCTGGTGACCCTTTTGCATGTGATGGCACTCTCACTTGCTTCTCACTGATAAAATGAAAACTCTCCCATACCTGTTTGCTGTGCAATTCTGGATAATCACTTGTGTCTAGCATTGGTTTGCCTGTCAGAAAATAGCAAGGTTGCTTTTATAGCTGCAAGATATACAGAGGAGCTGTTTTTCCTTTTGTGCTGTTTCTAACTGTACTGTTTTGTGGCAGCAGTTAAATGTATCATTTATATACCAGTTAGCAATGATATTTCAGAAAAATGCTTTATTGCTTGTTACATTAGAAATTATATGGCTATACAGAGTCTTGTAAAGTAATGACTGCAGTTTTGCTAGGTGTTGTCATTAGAAATTGGAGACTCAGTAAATACTTCATGTGTACTTTTCTAGTAATATGTATGACAAATAACAACAATTGCAGGACATTACAATATGTATCCTATGACAGTTTGTTGCACTTCTGAGCTCTGCCAGGAGATACAGAAGTACATTGGTGGCAGCTACAGTGACACAGAATGGGTGAATGTAGTAACTTGTATTTATCTAGTGACTTGCATCAGTGATGCTTTTGACAGATATGTAGACTATAAATGCAATAGTAATACACCTACTTCTACACCACACTTAGTGTAATGGTGAAAAAGGGAGAAATTTTCACCAAGGCGCAACGCTGTCTACCAAGGTACCTTCTGCACAGGTATTGCCCAGCTGGTCAGATCCCAGCCTGGGTTGTTGAAGGGCATCATTCCTACCACAGTGCAGGGTTTTACATTTATCCTTGCTAAATCTCACAATGTTCCTGTTGGCCTGTTCCTCCAGCCTTTCTAGGTCAATCTGAATGGAAGCCCTGTCCTTGAGAAATTGTCTGCCCACCATATGTCATGTCTTCTGCAAACTTGATAAGAGGGTGCCTCCTTACCTCCTCCAGGATGTTGGTAAAGATACCTCCCAGGGTAGACCCCTGTGATACTTGTAACTGGATTCAAAGTGGAATGCAAGCCATTAACCACTACCTTGTGAGCCTGATCATCCAAACAGGAATTCATCCTTTTGTTTTTTCACCCAGCCAGGTCTAATGGCCTAATTTAGATACAAAGAAATTGTTGGATACAGTACTGAAAACTTGCTGAACTTAGCATAAGTTACATCCATTGTGCTGGTCTTGTCCACAAACTCAGTCATTTTATGATAGGAGGTGTTCTGTTTGGTTGGGCCTGACTCACTCTACAGACCCTTAGTGAATCTATGCTGACTGTTCCCAGTCTGTTTTTTTCTCCTTTGTTTGCTCAGAAATATAGAATCATAGAATCACAGAATGGTTTTAGTTGAATAGAATCATAAAATCATAGAATCATAAAAAGAAATGACTTCTAACATCATCAAGTCCAACCATTAACCTAGTACTGCCAAGTCTTTCACCAAACCATGTCTCTAACTACCACATCTACATGTCTTTCAAATACCTACAGAGATGGTGGCTCAACCACTTCCCTGGGCAGCCTGAGGACTCTCTCCATGATGTTGTCCAGGAATTGAATCAAGGCTGACCAGCCTTAGTTCCCTGAATTGTTCTTTTGATCATTTTTGAATATAGCCTGGACATCTCCTTTATCCAGTGGTTAGAGATCTACTCCAATCTTGACAACATTTTGAAGGTGACTGCGAGAAGTCTTGCAAGGACATTGGTCTGCTTTCTCAGCACACTTCAGTGCAGCCCTTCAGGCCCCATGGACTTCCATAAGTCTACCACTTGCAAGTAATCCCAGCCTCAGCTGGTTGAGATTGACTTGGCCACCCACTGCTGATCATTCAGTGTCTCCTTGAAGCCTGCCTCTAGTCACGGAAAACTGAGAGACCTTGTTGGTGAGGAATTGAGGCAAACACAGCACTGAGCACCTCAGCCTAAGCTGTGTCTGCTGTCCCATATTTGTTCAACAGGTCCGTGCTTTCCTTGTTCAGCCTTTCAGTACTGCAGAAGCTGCTGGTGCTATCCTTAACGTCCTTCAATCTAGCTGAGCACAAACTTTCCTGATATTATCCACACTTGCCCTGGAAATGTTCCTAAAGTCCTAGAATCATAGAATGGTTTGAGTTGGGAGGGATCTTAAAGATCATCTAGTTCCAAGCCCTTGCCATGAGCAGGGACACCTTGCACTCGGTCTGGTTGCCCAAGGCCCCATTCAACCTGGCCTTAATCATGTCCGGGAATGGGACATCCACAGCTTCTCTGGCAACCTGTTCCACTGCCTCACCACCCTCAGAGTCAAGAATTTCTTCTGAATATCTTATCTAAATCTTCCCTCTTTTAGTTTAAAACCATTCCCCCTTATCCTATCACTCCACTCCCTGACAAAGAATCCCTCCCCAGCTTTCCTGCAGGCCCCCTTTAAGTACTGGAAGGCCTCTGTAAGGTCTCCTCAGAGCCTTCTCTTCTCCAGGCTGAACAAGCCCAACTCCCTCAGACTGCCTTCATAGGAGTGGTGCTCCAGCCCTCTGATCGTCTTTGTAGCCCTTCTCTAGGTCCTTCTTCATGGGCCTTTTTCATGGCCCTCTCTTTCTTCAACAGGTCCGTGTCCTTATGTTGTTCTTATGTTCTTAGTCATCCTTTTGTAGCTTGTCCATAATTCTACATTCTTCATATTGTTTAATGAAGACCTTTAGGAAACCTTGTTTTTTTTAGTAATTTCAAAAATGACTATAGTTTTCCCTGACGGCTATCTGAAATCTACCTGATGGCTATCTTTAAAATTTATCAACCCTTATTTCAATTTATTAAACCTGAGTATGACATTTTACCTAGTTGCTTACTTTTGTAATTCCCCTGATCACCACTAGAGCATTTAAAAAATATTTATCACTTCCCTTTCACGCACTGGCTGTAATGAAATTTCACATTTTTGCTAACGGATCAGCATTTCATATATAATCTTTCAGAACTCATACTTGTTTATATCTGGGCTTGATTTTTTTTTTCAAATTTCAGTTATGAATTAGCCACAATACTTAGGTAAGGTATCTCCTGATACCTTAGTCTGATGCAGTCTTACATTTTTCTTCCTAGAAAAGGGCAAGTCTCAGTCCTATGGTTGGAGAATGATATACTAATTTTCAGCAAGAGCTTCATCTTGCAGCTAACCTTTGGTGATCCTCTGTGTGTACCGATTCTTTGTAAGTTCCTTGCTGCTTATATTCTTGAAGAAGAATGCCATCTTGTTGGAGAAAGAGGAGAGAATTGTGTTTTTTTAATGCTGTTGGTTGTTTACCCTTCAAAATTGAATTTATCCTTCCCTAATATTTGCTATATATTATCTGCTTAGAATTTAGTTCTTGTGCAATATTTTTCTAGGTCCATATGTCTGAACTTCAAAGGATTTCTGTTTGACTCAGTGAACCTCTAAACCCTTGCCATTGAGCTCTACTGATTTCTTACTTTGTTTCTCACTTTCTGTTGTGTTCAGTGGCATACATATCCTTCAAGATCTGTTTTCTTCAGTGTCATCTCTGAAGCATCAAAGAATTCACCTTTTTTCCCCATGTAAGGTCATTTTTACTAGCCTTTAAATTTACGTTTCAAAAATGCAACATGGAATTTGATGAATTTCCTACAGTTGAGTTTACATTTTCTGCAGCTGCAATGAGCTTTTTCAATTTGCTATTGCCTGCTTTTAGACAGCGCTCAGCCCCTTGATTTGTCCTTAGGTGTCATCCACTAGATTCGTGCAGTTTATACAAAGTTAATTTGTGCCAGGAAAGCTGTAATGGGTTTTAGGCAGTAGACATATTGCAGTAGTTATTTTGAAACTTTAATGAATTCCATTAAAGAAACAAATGTATGGGACAGCAGTTCTATAGGACAGGAAAATAAAAGCCAGGACATAAGGAGACTTAAAAGACTATAAAAATATGTATTTTTAAGGCCAAAACAGGGTTGACAAAGCTGTACTTGGGACACTTTAGAAACTTCTGAACTGGTTAATTTGTTCCTGTTTATAGGGAAAGAATAAGACTATATAATATGCAAAGTAGAATAAATTTATTGGACAGAGTAACATGGACCATAATGCACAGGCAGTTTGTGAAACCGTAACAGAAATCATCCTGAAAATGGTGTAGGATGCAACCTCCTGTGTGTGATGGGTGCACAGTTCAGTATTGGAATGATGCCCAAAAGCTGCTCTTCACCATGTAACCTGGTAGCCCAGACAAATACTGAGCCCTGGTGCTTTGGGCTGTTTTCAGTGAGTTCTGTTTTTAAGACAATTTAATTTGCAGTGGAGGGACTGGAATTGCTGGAGGGACTGCAACACTCCCTTCTCTCCTTTGCCCCAGCTCATAGGAGCTCTCAGCATTTGACAGGATCCTCTTGCTCCTTCTGCTTTTTCTCTTTTCACCCGTTTTCATTTTTCCACCCCATCTTTTCACTTCATGTTCCTCCTTGTGTCTTAAATCATAAAAACATTTTTTTCAGTCTCACTTTGTCTTTTAAAACAAAACAAAACAGAGAAAAAAAGAACAACAAATGAAATTGGCTTGACAGCCATCTTCCTGTATGTTGCCCTTTGCTTGCCTGCAGCTCCTTCCTCTTGAAAATGTGGCTTCAAGTCTCCTGTGTCTCTTTTCTTCACCAACAATTAAGGTCTCTCCAGGATCTCTCAAGGCAGACAGATATTCCTTATGGCACTGTCTTGGACTCCGCAGTCTATGAGCACGTTCGAGTGAAAGGGATGAATCCTTTTGAGAGGGACAGCATGTATTCCCAAATGTGGCGGATGATTAACAGAAGTAACGGCTCAGAGAACAACGTCTTGGAGTCGACTGCAGGCATTCAAAAGGTATTGCTATGACTTACTTTTTCTTCCCATTGAGACTCTCTGTGGTAACACCAGATTTGCTTAGTTGTTGCTTTTGACTGTAAGGGATGCATTTGCACCCAGATAATGATCATGCCTAGTACCAGCTTCTGCAAGCCCATTGCATCAGCACAGAGGACTGGGACTTCTCAGCTTGTTTTTTCAACTACATTTTAAAATGTAAGTACCTAGAGTGCTTGCTCTGAAAAGGATTTATAGGTATAAGAGTTTAATGCATTTGTCAGGATGCAAAATGGGAATAGGATCACTGGACTTCTAATACCAAAAGACATGGCAATATACTGTACAAAGCTTAAAGCACTTTCAGGACAAGACATTGATCAACTTATTTTGTAGGCTCCCAGCACTGAAAACCTTGGCTTTCAGTTGTAGCTCTGAATCATGTATGTTTCAAGAGAGGTAGGCAGGAAAAGATGATCTGTCTTTAAAGAGACATAGCCACTTTTGTAATGAGTTTAACAGAGGGAAAATAATTTGAAAGCAAGAGTCAGTTTTTGCAGGGACATTTTTAAGTGCAATGTTTCCCTCCCTTGTTTGTGATTGAGAGCTACAGCTTTTATAAGAAACAGTCTATGAAATGGTTCAGTATGAGTGAATAGTTAGTGGGTGATTAAATACAAACTTTATCTCTACCATTGTACCTTCACATACAGTTTTAAATACAATATTTTGCAGATTGATTTTAAACTCAAAAATGTGACAGTTAGAGCAAATATCCATAGAGTTGTGTGTTGTCTAAAGCTTGGTTTAAAGAATTCTAAAAATGGGGGCAAACTCTGTGTTTTGTGTGCACTGAAATCCGTTTGCCAGGGAAACCTGTAATTTCTGGTGTTTGACACCAGATACAGACACATAAGAGAAAAGGCTATGTTAAAAAGAGTAGTGAAGCCACTGGTTATGTCTTGATAATAAAAGGAAAACAAAATAAAGATTGTTTGGAATTTTAACAATCACTAATCCACCCTCTGTATAACTGAGATCATATTTTCTCCTCTGAAGGACAAAATGGCATGAATGAACAGGCAAGGAAGGCCCTGGGGAGCTGCACTTTTGAAACCCTTTTAGAAAAAGTCATAAGCTGAAAAAGCAAGGGAAAAAAAGACAGTCTGAAGATTTATTGGCTAGAGGAAATTGCTTTTTTTGAGAAAATATATTTTAGCTCTGTTTGCAAGGGTCTGATAAAGCTAGTTTTTGCCTTTTGTATATATATATATATATATATTAAAAAAAAAAAAAAGCCCATCGCCTTCTGGTTTGCCTTTCCAAGATATACTAAGAGAGAATCAGAAAACAGCACATCAAACACAACAGTCAACACAGTCAACAGTTTTGACTAATTGCTTTTAGTTGAAAAAAGCAACCAGTGTATCATGCTGGCAAGTAATTCTAGATTGTAGTCTTTGATACCTAGTTCCTGAAAACATTGCAGTTTCTGTCTTAAAACTTACAAAAACAAAACTATCTGGGTTCTATCTGACTCCCATGCCTCCAGTTCCCAGGAACAAGCACTTGCAAATGGTGGCATAAAATACCCAAGTTGTAACGTGAGCAAGATAGCCACCCTCCAATTTTAAAATATCAGAGGTCCTGGTTCCGGTGAACATACACACCCACCTATGCAGTTGCAGTTTCTCCCCTTCTTTTGCCTTACAGGAAGAAATAACACAGAAAAAGGTTATCTGCCAATTTCTGTTCACGTGGAAGCTTTTGGGAGATTGCCTGCTCAGGAAGAAAGGTCTGTTGATTTAAAAAAAAAAAAAAAAGGAAAGAAGCTGTGCCTTTCAAGAGTCACTTAAGACTCTTCTCCTTCAGCTGGAAGATGAATGTGATGTTAAAAACTACTCTTAGGCAAGGAAAATTAGAATAGAATAGATCAGTTGGAAGGGACCTTCAAAGATCATCTAATCCAACTGGCTGACCACTTCAGGGCTAACCACAATTTAAAGCATATTATCAAAGACATTATTCGAATGTCTCTTAAACACTGACAGGCATGGGGCATCAACCACCTCTCTGGGAAGCCTTTTCCAGTGTTTGACTGCTCCCACAGGTGGCACCCTTTAAAAAGGATAATTGATAAAAGTCGGGGATTGTAATCTATGTGAAATACCTTCCAAAAAAATGCAAACATTTTAGAGTAAATTCACAGGTCCCCTCTGCCTATTTATAAACTTCATAAAACCCTTCAGGGCCTTGAATGTCTCTAACAAGCCACAACAGAGCCATTAACGCAACCAGATTATAACCCTGGACAAGATAAGCCCACAGGTCTCCGTTTGTGCTTTGTTTTGTTTCTACTATTAACCAGTGCTAAAGCGTCACTAAACAGCAGTTTATCCAGGCCCTGCTGCACCCACTCCGAGATGAACAGGGTTTGCGAGTAGACATCACAAAATGACTTGGTTAGGCAAGCAGGCAGGCTTTGTGATGTGGAAAAGGCTTAGCCAAGCATTTTTTTTATCTTAAAATCCTGCAGTTTTGTCTTGCTTCTGTTCTGAAAACTGTATTCTTTGTATTTGGAGGAAAGTAGTGATTTAATATGAATATATCTATAAACAGGGGGAGGGGGAGTTGCATCAAATGCTGATTTACTCGGCATACAATCCTGCTTGCTCAGCAGGACAGTGCATTTGCTGTACCTGGGACTTCATGGGGAATCTCACCTGTGCAAGTGGGAACACAATGCAGCCAAATGACAATGATTGCATTGTCACATTTTGCATCGGGATGTCTATGTCTTTGACTTGTTTTTCCTGGTGGGAGGGCAAGGCTGGCAGGAAAAAAGGATGGGAAGATCATGCCGTTTTAAGTTTCTGGGGTTTGATATGTATTGGTCCTTGTCTTGTAAATCAGGTGAATATGTATCGCTGAGCATCCACGTGAACAGCAGTTTACAGCATCACATCTGGTTAGAGAGCAGCTGGGTGGATTTACCCTGAAAAGACAGCCGAGTTTTAAATACCTCAAACAGGAGACAGCTGGAAGAGCGCAGGCGCTTTAGAAACTTTTACAGCTTATTGTCTTTTTCAAAAGACAACAAAAAGCATTTTAAGATCTGTATCAAAGCAAGGGAAGAATTCAGTTGTTTGTCCTCCTGCTTTGTCAAATCGAAACGGATGAGAAGGTGTCTGTATTCCTATATATGCTTGGATTATTCCAGAGAGTATTCACTTTTATCTCATTTTTTCTTTATTATTCATAAGTGTTTCGTGTATCTCAAATTGATTTCCCTTTTTTTTGCATAGGTTATGAAATATGCATCTCATTCTGTCAAAGGAGTCTCTATTTTTGCGGAAGTTATTTATTCAGGGAGGATTTACAGAGGCCTAAGTCATGCCTGCTTAAACATTCATTGAGGACTCCAAGAAAAATCATTTAGGCTTAAACATATCACATTACATACCTTTTTATGTCTTCTTAAAAGGCACATTACCCTGCTTAATCCTTTACAAGCACCACAGGCTTTCCTATCCTCGGAACTATTCCCATTTAAAATACAATGAAGTGCTTCCATTGTGCCCCTGTCTGCTCTTTCTTCCTTAGAGTATAATAGCGCCTAATGCCCTATCCTACCCACCTCCTTCCTCTGAACATGATACTGTAGCCTACAGCATCTACATTTTTCTCAGTGGTACAAAGTAGAAAATTTCTTTCCCAGGCTGCATAGGCAGAATCAAAATGCATTTGAAACGTCTTGTCTGTTTAACTTCAAGTGCAAAATATTTAGCTGGTAGGAAACTTGATAATGACTGTCAGGTGAATTAATGTTTTTGGATGGTGCAATAAAAGAAACTCCTTTTACCCTCTCAATTTCAGAGCATTAATAATTCCTCTTCAACCCTCACCACAGTATCAAAGGAAATTTGGTCTTGAAATTTTGATTTTCTTGTCATTTTACCCACAGTGAAAGCATGTGAGCAATTGCTGAGCCTGTTCATTTTCCCTGGACGGCAGTTTTACCTTCCTGAGAATACTGCTCTAGTAATAATATTATTGTTTAAAATACCGGTGAATAGGCCATAACAAAAGCTTTGCTAAGGTGATTTGTCTGGTGAAGAAATGGGTATTAATGATTTGCGGCTCTGTGCTAGAACAAAGTAGCAATAACTAGATGTGGTTCTTCTTAATTTGCAAAGGCAATGGCATGGAGATTTCTATTGATGAACCAGAAAACTCCTGAATTAGGTAATTAAACAGATTTACTCATGAACTTGCCATTGGAATTGTCATTCTGATGGCAGATATACTCATTACACCACAAAAAGACCTAGCTAATATTTTCAAGTCCATGCATCTTTGTTATGGACATTTCTAACAATGGAGCTAGCCAATAAAAAGACACCAAAACCAGGAAATAACAAAGCAGAGGTTTTGGACATTGGGTCTGTACTGTGGTGCAGTAGTTTGACAGTGGCTGAGGAAGGGATAGGAAGCAAAAAAGGCAAGAGCGTGTAGAAATACCATGACTGCACACCAGTCCCCCGTATATCTTAATTCTCTAAAAATGGGATCAGCTACACTGTTGGTTCCCCTCTGCCTCTGGAGGTGACACTTTTTGCACAGATGGGATGTTCTACTGGATGGATGTGCTACTCCACTAGTAATAAGTTTCAGGAGTACCCTTTAGACTTTGTTGCGCCTCACAACTGAAGGTAAAATTTATCTATTTTTCAATTACCTTCTGCTTGGTCCATGGCTTGGAGCTGACAGGTGCCTGGGGGTACCAAACCCACATGCCTCATTTCAAATTGTCATGGATAGTCTGGCTCTGTCTTATTTGTCATATAGCATCCTTTTCCTGGAAAGCAAGTCTCAACACAAAGTCTGAGCCTGATTTACCAGTGATGCATGGCTAATAATGTCAGAAGGAATGCCTGATCCACTGGCACTGTAATATTTGAAGTCTCATAGTCTGTCCACATGTCAGTTTGTGGTGGTGAGAGTGGAGTATATTTCATTACAAAGCACATTTCTAATAGCCTTACCACAACTTGGCTCCAGTTTGCTTGAGCCTAAAGAATAACCAGCCTGAAGAAAGAATTTTTTTCTACAATCCTGTATATCTTTGCTCCCGTATCTAGGGCTTAAGCAAACTAGCAGCAGTGAAAAAATTTAGATTCCTAAACACTGGACCAGAAAACACTGCAAATGCAATGTAGTGTTACCTTCAGGCATCATCAAAAGGCTAATAGTTATCTGCATTAACCTAGGGGTTAGTGTGCTTTGGGTGTTTAATAACTGAGCTGTGACAGTTAACAGAGCAGTAGGAAGATTCTGCATGTAGTTTAAAAATAAAAATCTAAAACAGTTTTCCTGTTGCCTCATTTTCTCAGAATTTAAGGTAGGCTCAACAAAAGGCTTGCTGTCCCTCATGAATGCTCCAAAACATATTCCAAAGTTTGATCCAACTTTAACATTCTAGAGGGGTTTTTATCTTGAGTAGAGCACCTGTGAAAAGTTCTTATTTCATGCAGTTTGGCTTTATTCCAATAAAAACTTGAGTCAAAATTTGAGTCAGCCTGCGTATCAAGAAATGGATCTGCACACACGTGTTCATCCAACAACCAAGCCGGTCATTGCCATATTCTTTTTATCTCCAAAGTTTCCTGAAAATTTTATCTGAGTTCATCTTCTGTTTCATCCTACGTGCTCCTGAATGTACCTTCAACCTTTTGCTCTCACTGAAATGCCATCCAAATTGCTGTTGACTTCTGTCCAAAGATATTCAGCTAGTGAATCCATGCAGATAACTTGCAGTTCTGTTTCTCCCAGTTGAAACTGAGCTCTTTGTATCTGAAATTAGTTTTTTTTCTTCTAATATTTTTTCATGGATGTATCACCACTAATTTAGTCCAACATAGCTAAAACCTAGACTAGCTAACTCTACATCTTCCCCCCCAGTTTTACTTTCCATGTTCTTTCTTGTGGCTTTCTCTTGCTTAAGCTTATAATCTAGTGGCGTTATTAGCTTATGTTTTGTCTTAACATTTGTGTGTCTAAATTTTATGAATTCACCCTTCATATAACATGTCTATGATTTAGCCATACAACTTTGTCCATTACTATAGCAGCTTTTAGCATTGTTTTCTCTGAACTTTACAAAACTCTCTTACTGCATTAAATTCTACTTAAAGTGCTCCTACATGCCACCCCAACCCTCCCCCCCCCAAAAAAAAAAAATGTTTCAAGGCCCTTCATGGCTGACCTTCATGGCTGATTCTGAAACTGCCTGTAGTTTTCTCATTTCTGAATTGAAAATCATCGATGTAAGTTTCCAGTGCAACTCTTTTCTCTTTCAAGCAAGCATCTGTATGCACTCTCCAAGGGCTCTTCTGTAAGGTATGAAGTTTTCCTTCCAGACATTCATCTTAACTTCTTCAAACTCCTTAACATACTCCTTTATTATTGCACTAACAAAAACCTTGACAGCTTGGTCTCTGGTGTACTACGATCACTACCCATCAACTGAGCCACCCTGTTTTGTTTTTGCTTTATGTTCTTTCCCTTTATTTGGCTTACTTTATAATTGCCAATAAGAAGGGAAAGAGGAATTCATTATTTAGTGATCTAAATACCATCACAGATATGAATTGGGTAAAACCAAATAACTGCTGTAGCCCACAATCAACCAAGTTCATGAACATGCCCATTACTAGAGGAAGAGTACTTCTGAGAAAACAAACTGTGTCTGACCTTTGAGTCCTTATCCCCAAAGTAAAGCTACAGGCTAACTTCAGAAGAGCATAAGAGCTAAAGTTTGTAACAGTCTAATACAATGAAAAGATAGGGGAGAGGGAAAATATTTGACTGAGCAATTGGTCCTTATTCTCTCTTTCATTTTCTCCAGCTTCATTGTTGCCAGCTCCATTTTTCTCTTGGATTGTCTCATTGATTAACATAATTACATTCATCTCAGAGATATTTTACTAATCTTGAAGTTTTCTGCTTGTTTTCAGACAAGGCTTGTTTGCCTGAAAGCCAGGTCATTTAGGCATCCCACCACCAGTTATATCCTTTCTTCTATTTAAAGGTAATTCTCTCTTAAAACATTGCTTCACTTAGATTCTTAAACTGTCATGGCTACAACAACAATACTCCCACCATGTGTAACTTGAGGTGCCTAATTTAGGTGCCCAACTTTCATTCCTAGCTACTGTAGACAATTTCCTTCTCTAGAGAGTGGTTGGGAGTGCCTAAACTATGAAGCTATTTTTCTTGGTGACTTATTTTGTACAGAAGCTATCGTAGTAAAATCATGTTTCACAACTAGAAAAGGCAATAAAAAATAAGAAATGGCAAAATATACCCTGTGGAACTAATTTTGCTTGAATCCTGTAGACTTGCATTCTGCAGAGAACTGAGACCAGACTTTTCAGCTGGAGGCAGGATGGCTGACAGCCCTTTGAGGAATGAGCATGAGATGGGACGGGTTCTCATGCTTCATCCTAATGGCCAAATATAAAGCTAAGTACTTCTTGCCTTAGTGCGTTTCTGTCCCTGTAGTCATCTTTTCATATGACAAACCCAGAGAGGAACCTTTGTCTCCACCAACAAACCTTTGTTGGTAGAGATTTCACTTGAGGTTTCTCTTGTTTAGAAGTGGACTAATTAGGATGGTGTCATGAGAGAAACACACAGAGTGCGTCCCCAATAGTAGGAGACCAGCTCAGTAGAAGTGTTTCTGTGGCTGTGTCACATCTGAGCACTGCAGTACTGAGCATCATATATGAGAGACTTCAAATTTCTCTCCAAGTAATGTGAGTGCTGCTTTCATTTGCACTGGCTGGTGATCAGTTGTACAAATGCTGAGCGCCCTCCTGAAACTGGGATTTGTAGGGGATGGGAAATTTTGGAATGGAATGAACAATGAGTAAGAAAACTTACAATTAGGAAATAGTTTAAGAAAAGAGTGCAGTTGCAGTCCATGGTTGTAAAGATTGAGTGTGAGCATGTCAGGATAATGCTTAAGGAGATTTTATTCCTAACTTTTCTTGTTGCTGAAATTTTCTCAGCTGGCCATGCTCAGTACTAGGGAGGCACCTGTTAGAAAGGGTGGCATAAACAGAGAAAGAAAACACCCCTACCTTAGCTACACCTAGGAAAGTAGCTAAATTTGGGCATATCTGGGTCTAACTCGGCAATGCTGCTGTCATATTCCATGAAAGGAAAAGTTTTCTGAGTGTTCACTATGTGATAAGTGCATTTAGTATGCATAGCACAGGAGAGGTCTGAAAGAAAAACAGCTCTCCTGGGTGCTGTTATGAACTGTCTCATGAGTAAAATATAGGTGTTAGTAAAGTGTGCAAAACAGGAGATGTCTTTGTAGATATATTTGTGGCAGAATGGAAGTTTTGCTGGATGTTACTCTCTCAATTGAAAGCAAAACAAGATGATATTCTACCTTTTGTTTATCAGCTGCAGAGCCCAAGAAGGGTTCAGGAGATGAACACTCTTTGTGGCAGACGAGTACTGAGGGGGCAGTTTTGTTAGTTAGGGTATCAGTTGTCATTTGGGTGTAGATGTTAGAGAGACCTTGGTCCTGATATGGCATCTTACAATAAAAGCACAACGGCAGTATATAATAACAAACCAATGCAGGGAGATGATAGATAGATAAATAGATAGATAGATAGTTTATCATCTAGATTTGCTAGATGATAAACTTTTGTTACATTTTCTAACCCACAAATCTACTTCTCATGCAGTTACTAAAATTGTATGTACTATCTTCTTATGCTCTTCCATCTATGGCAATATCTCACAAAAAAAAAAAAAAAATATATGACCAACAGCTTTAAATGACTGAAAACTGTAGAGGCATGAGCAAGCTGTGCCAGAGATGTGAATCTCAACTTGTGTGTCAGCAGCCTGTGGTAGGACATACCCTTCTTTGGATTTTTGTGGTGGAACATACCCTTCTTTGGATTTTTGAGTAGCACATCCATTATCTCAGGTTTTATTTCTGCAGGGTGACTTTGATCTCCACTCTTGCAGTTCTACTGTATTAGCACCCATTGTCTCCAGAAACTTAATGTGCCACTTGCACGTCATTCCCCTTTGGCAAGTGGTTATTTATTTTGATGTAGCAGGAATTGGAATGAATGTGGTATTACAAGTCCTGTAATCATTTAGGCCTATGAGATTGCTTTTTATTAAACAAGAGAGACTCCTGATGGAAGATACAAGCTCCTAAAATACTTTTTCCCAGTCTTACCATGTCAAATGTGTGCTGTTTCTGTGCAGAACCTGTAAGGCAGCAAAGTTCAAGATGAGTAGAATGTTCTCCTTGAAGCATTTTCTGTTGTTTCTTCAGATCTTTTTTTTTTTCTTTTTTAGCCATTTTTCTCTGTGAAGGTGACAAAAAGATTTGAATTTGGGCAGTTTAATCAACAACGTATTTTCTTTTGTGCCCAGACGCACTTCTATATCCCTTTTTCTAAATCATTTTTGGAAAAGATCCATCAAAAATTACTGTTTCAGGGAGAAAAAGAAATGTGGATAGTATCACTTCCATTGCTGTTTCCTCCTGTCCTCACTCATGTAGAGGCGACGTTAGCGCCATTGCTCCCATGCTGAACCATCTCTGTGGTTCACCTCCCTTTCCACAGCAGAGAGACATGGCTGTGCCCTTATTCCTTGTTTTGGAATTTAGTTATCCTAAGAAAAATTCTACAAAGTGCCTGAAAGAGAAGAGTAGCTTGGTATCTGGTGCGCTCTCATTTAGCTACAGGTGACATGAAAGGTATTAGGCACCTATTTTTCTGGTCCTGTGAGCTCTTATTTCTCCATTTTATTTCCATTAACTTAGTGCTTTTCCTACTGAGGTTCTGTACCATTTCCAAGTTCATGGAGATGAGTAATACCACCATACCGAGGGTGTCTGGGGACTACACAGACTCCTACGCAGCTCCAGCAACCTCAGCTCTCTCTTTCCCTTTTGAATTCCCGCTTTGCTTTGTTCCCTCCCTCTCACTTTTTCTTTTTTCTTTTTTCAGCTTTTTGATCCTCCATCCTTTTTGTTTGGATCCCAGCTCCTCCAACTTTTTCCCAGCTCTCTGAGCCTTTCTTCTTTCCCCACCTCACCTCTCTGTACGCAGTCATACATCTCTTTTGCTATCTCCATCCGCTTACACTGTCTCACTGTTTATCTCTACAGTGAATTCTGAGACTTTCAATTCTCCATCAGACAAAGCTTTCCAAAACCCTGGCTGTCACTTTGAAGCCAGCTGCAGGCTCACAGTATGGTGGGCTGCACTGGGGACATATCACGCACAGATCAGGGGAAATGCAGGCTCTGACTAATGATCAATAGATGGAGACAGGAGAGCACACTCTTGCTTCAGGCACGGAACTTGGTAATGTATTCGCTTTCTCAGTTAAATGTTTCCAGCTATCATTTTTATGTATTAACATATTCTAATAATACGCAACTACATTTTGATGTATTAACAAATGCAAATGATGGGATTGAGTGTAAGGTTGTTTAAAGGATATATGCAACTGAAAAAAAGCCATGAATAGAAGTAATGAGAACAGAATATATAAAAAGTGCTGTATATTCCAGCTTTAAAGCATATCTGGGTCTGTGAAGCTGCAAGACTAAAATGGTGAGAGAAATATAAGAGGTAACAGAAAGATCTTAATTCGTATTTGTGGAGCTGCTGTAGCATTTGTTTATAAAAAAAGCTTGACTTAACAGATTTATATAATTTTTGTAAAATAACTTGTTACTACCACCACCCCCAAAAAAATCTATTCCATAGACCAGCAAATAAATGCACTGCAGAAGGTACATTCATAGCAAGTTTCCGCTTTAAGCCATTCAATAGTCCCTCATGAAATTGTTCAGAATTTTTCAATTCTAATAGTCTTATAGTTGTAATAGAAAAGCAAAAGAGGAGAGCTCAGGGAGTACCTGGAGCTCCTCTGACAGCAAATTTTAGACTAACACCCTTAAATAAATCAATACCTTAATAAACAGATTGGTAGGCCATGAAATGCTAGTGAAATAATAAGGACAGTAAGGAAAATTAAATTTGAAACTAAAAAGCAGCAACAGAATACTTAATAAAATCAACCTAGGTCTCTAACGTGTATAAGAATCAAATATCTAAGTATCAGAAAATTTAGTTAAATCAGATTGCCCTTAAGATCACCTTAGTCTCAAAACAAGAGGAAGGAAGAAATCCAGTGTGGTTTAAGATAACATCTAGAAAAATAAAGCGCTGAAAAATCTAATTTTTCAAGTATAAAAGAGGAACCCAAAGTTCTTTGTGTTTCTCCAAATGATGTACCCATGTTTAAAACTGCAGGTTTATGCTCCTAAATACCTGTGTGCATTTAAATGCAAGTACAGGTTGTAGAGTCAGAGAGGTCTCTAAGGACCAATCTTAAAACATCTGGTCTGGAAGGCTAGAAAACTGTGCAGACTTTGCTGCTGGCTGCTTTTTGATGTAGTCCTCAGTCATCAGATTAGAGATAGTGGGAAATTTTCTGGTAAAGCTCCATTTTGTTGGAATTTGTCCATCTATTGAGGAAAAAAAAAAATGGTTGTGTTGTGCTTAAGTGGGGAGTGTGGGGAAAGAGGAAATTTCAGATCTCGTGGTTCAGACTGAGTGGATGTTGCACAAGAATATTGGTGGCCTACAAAGCAGAGTGCCAAATACGATTAGCTTCTGTGTGCTTAAATCGTACTTGTGCAGATAAAATTTGGAGTTTGGGATGTAAGGGGTTGTTTCTTTAATGGACAACTGCAGTAAGCATAAAGTCTCCAGTGGTGAGGCTGTCAGGCTGCACTAAAAGTCTGGGGCTGGGATGTGATCAGCAGCTCCTGCACGTTTGTTGCTCTCTAGCCTTATTCCATATGCCTCCTTTAGAGCGATATGAAATGCAAACCCACCACTTCAATGCCCAGTAAATATTTCAGGGGGTTTCAAATCCCATCCAGCAGAGCCAGAAGTTTCACGCAGTTTTCTTCCTAACATCTGTGCAGGTTTCTGAAAATGTTTTGAAGAAAACTGGGACACTCTGTGTGCTCTGTGGCTGTGCATATTGGCTGTGGATGGGGCTGGGAGTAGCCCAGAAGGGTATTACGGCGCTGCCTATCAGGCCATCATCTCTCTGAACTGCTTTGGGGGGTGTGCAGAGGAGCTCTTATCGAATCAACAGCATTTCCAGTTCCTGCAGGTTGTGCATGGCTATGGTTTTTCTGTAACATATAGTATGATGCCTCCCGCTAATGTCTCTTTCTGACCTGATTCAAGTAACTAAGGAGACATTTTCTGAGTGCTTTTCTTGGAACTAAATCTACATGGAGTGAACTTTCCAGCCAGCAAGTTAAAAATTTAGAAGTAACAGCATGGCATTGAGGAAAGTATGCTAGGTAGGTAAGCTGGCTTTCTTAAAGCGTGTCAACTGAGAGCAAAGCTAAATTTTTCTGTTAAATAAGCAGAATCTTTCCTTGGGCTAAAGAGTAATGATAATTGTTGTTTCCACCATTTTTACCATTTTATTCTCTTCAGTCAAATTGCCAGCAAGCAGTTTATGTCTCTCTGTATTTGAATTAGGCAGCAGTTGTCCGGTCTGAAAATGTGGCTGCAATAAATCAGCATCTTTTTAATAGCCAAGATATGGGAGGAGAGGATTAAAGTGCCATGTGGAGTGTTTTAAGAAGCATTTTATCCAGGCTGTAATCACATTTCATTCTTCTATCAGTTTGCATAAAATGCCCGATCTAGATAGACAGCACAGCTCCCTCGCTGGGATTGCAATGGCAGGAGAGAGCTGTTTACCATTCCTGGCTCTAAAGCTTTCCTGCTGCATGGGACTTGATTGGTGTTTGTGGCTGTTTTTTACAGAATTGTTAGTTAATCAGATAAAACAGACCCCATTCCCTGCTGAATATAACACAAGGAAGGGGATAAATAACGGAATGCATCAAGATGGCTGGAAAATACAATGCGTCTGTAATAAAAAAACAGTAGATAAGCAGCTGGTATTATACAAGTCTGTAAGTACCAAGGGGTTCTGGTCATAACATAAATCACAGAGCAGAAGCTTTCTTTGTTTTATCACTCTGACCTCAAGATGGGATTTCCCTGTAATACATTTCTAGCAAGAATTCTCAACCTGTGAGTAAACAAATCTAGGATGCGTCACCTTCCCAAGTCTTGTGCTACAGTCAGTGATACAAATTCCCAAGAAAACTCAAAATCTCTCATCAATTATCAATCTTCCACCAGCGCTAGCTGCAGTTCCTGGGTATTCCTTTGAATAGGAGATGGATGGCTGGATCATCTTTCTTGTGCTTGATCCAAGGTACTGCAGCATGCTTTGGTCCAAACCAGTCTGAATTTGTGACCTCTTGCAAGACACTGAAAAATATAATCTGTGTCTTGCAGCATGGGGAAGGAGTGTGGGCTAGCTTCCTACACTGCAGGTGGACAGAAGATGACATCCAAATCTGAAAGCCTCTGAATTTTGTTGCATGCATGCCAGGAGTCCTGAGCATCATTGTGGTTTATGTGGTGTTTCAAGTATGCACTGGGGAGACACTGGTACCCCATCACCATTCTGAACTGAACATTGGTATGAAAAAACACCAGTCTGTTCATCCCTGATAGAGGAGATGCACACAAATAGTGCTTGTTCAAAAGCAGAATTTGGAATGAAAAAAAGTAGGTGCTTATAAGCCACAGTATTTTAACAACCAAAATTTTGGCTTCAAATGCTACAATTTTGCCCAAGTGCTGTCTTTACATGTAAATTGTTATATGAATCTCTCCTTGAGTCCCTAATGTTGCTAAGGAACATGTCTAAATGTTGCAATTCACAGCATAGCCTGGAAAAAACACACAATAATGTCGGTACACATTGGACAGGTATAAGCAATAAAGGTGGGAATGCAAGGAAATGTGAGCATCAGTTAATGAACGTCTGCAAAATGCTCTCAGTCCTTCAGATGATTCTGTTATTAAACTGAATGTCTTGGCTTACGCTATAGTTGTGCTGGAAGCTAAATGAAGGAGATGGTTTTCTTTAAACAGCATGTTATTCTTGATTAGCTTGAATATTAAATCATTTTGGATTTAACAAAGTGAGCAGCAGATGGAACACAACAGAGAACAGGAAAACAAAAAAAATAGAACATGATATGAGATCATGGAAGGGAATCAAAGTACACATACACAAAAGTAAATCAGAAGAGCTCATACCAAAATTCTGGCTAAAATAATATACAACATATGTTTCGGAATGACAAAAGTTGTGGAAAATATTCAAGGTATTCTTTTGTCTTTCCAAAGATGCCAATAATCATCTTGATTTTGAGAACTGTACTTCTAAATATGCCCTCTCATTCATTGGTGTAGAGTCTCCCCACATTATCAGCTGTGATTGTGTTTTTGCAAAATCAACAAGAAGTTTAATGGAAGGGAGTAGGTAAAACACAACTCTGTATTTACACCCACTGATTCGGAAGCTGACTTGACTGTTCCAGACCTCATGAACCAAGCCATGAAAGGGAAATCTCATAAGAGAAAGAGTTACTTTAGTATTTTGGTACATAACATCCAGATCCATTCCTAGCTGAATGGAGACAAATTACATCCAAAACCAGAGAAACTGGCAGAAGGTTTGCTTTGAACTCCATTCTAGGACTCCTAGGCCTGATGAGTTTCTTCTGTTCCGGTAGAGTTTTGCATACTTTTTGACAGACACTACATCAAATTGTGTTGTCTCCTTTCACAAGTTATTTTGCACACATTCTGTACCACTTTCAGCACATTTTAGTTATTACTACTCAATAAAATTTTTAAGCTATGAGGTGTTTCTAACGTGCCGTGACAAGTTTTATGTACATTATGTGATTGTGGTTTTGATTTAATCTGCATCATATTATAGTCATTCTGTAGCTTTTTTTTTTTAATTTTTATTATGCTCTTGCTGTATTTTATTTTTTTACAGGTCCATGTTTTATCTCTCGGTTCATTCAGCTAGAATATTGCTAGGCCTAGCTCTGCTAAGCTTGCGTACCTCATGTAGATGCAGAGTAAATCCACTGAACAATTATTTATCCAGTAGCTGCCAAATGTAGGTGCTGTACTGGGCCTTAGATTCCCATTGAACCTGCATTATTGGTCTCTGAATATTTTGAAACATGACAGAATATAAATAACTAAAAGGAAATCAGAAGAGACTAGAGAAAATATTACTTTGTTTTTATCTTCTTCAGCTACCCTGAAATGTGCTTTTCATCGATATGTCATACATAAGACTAGAGAGGATATTTTTTCCTGGCATCATATTTCCTATGCTTTGTTATATACATCTTGTGATACTTGTCTTCCAAAACTTAACATGAATGAGACAGCAACAAAGATGCTACATTGGATTTGATGCAGATGTCCATCAGTAGGATTTATGCCTTCCATTTGTGTCTGAAGGGATCACATTTTCAGAACAACAACCCACATGTGCACAGTTGTGCTGCATATGATGTTGATATAACTGAACAGAGAAAGGAGAGATTCTGTGCACAAGCGCTGTGCAGCTGTTTGTCCGGGCACGTGTGCAGGCCATGCTGTTCCCACATATGCAGTGGTTGTGCATACGCACGCAGTAACAAAGCTGCTTTTCCTGAACACTTGGTCAGGCATTTAGCACCGATTTGTGAGAAGCTGTATAGCATCCTCTAATATTTTCCTAAGCAAGTGAAGAATAAAATTCATTGTCTTCCATTTAGAAATCCATACCAACTGAAAGAAGGAGGAGCATTACAATGCAATAGACCTGGGCAAGTCAATAGAATAGACCTGGGCAAGTCGATTTCTTTTTTTTTGTTGTTTTTTTGTTTTTTTGTTTTGGTAGCCATATAGAGCTTTTTTCACCCTCACCTCTGGGCTGGCATCTCACATGTTCCAGACACAGTGAAATACCATAGCTTCTCTCTGATTCTTCCAAAGCCAGAGAAAAAGCTCAGTTCTTCAATGCAATGAGTATATATGTGTTCGGTGTACCATCCCCCTCATAGCATAGTTCTGTGAAATAGAAATTATTTTTGAGTTGGGTTATGATATAAGAGTGATTAACAATTAACTATCAGTTTAGATATTCATTCTTCTTATAGTCAAGGTCCAATTTCTTTTTCAGTAAAATTAATAAGACAGTGAATAAATAAGATTACATCTCCTAACAAGGCAGTGGTGTTTTTCAAGCAGTCCCCGCACAGATGGTAGATGATATCTGCTGCGCATTGGATGAAACACTAGTATGTCAAATTGATGATTTTATGATGCTATTGCTTGTATTTTTCATTTTCCTTCCCTGTTGTTTAGTGTTAACTAATGAAATGATTTCATGCACTCAAGGAAGATATGTACTGGTGCACATGATTAGCTGGGCACTTAAGCTGTCCGCACTGTGTGCACAAAACCCTGATTTGCAAGTACTGCGTGTACCAAAGAAAATCTCAGCTGATGATCCTAATTCTAGGTCAAATGCTACTTCATTTTAAGAAGGCAAATCAGCTGATTGCATTGTATCATAGCAATTAAAATTGAAAAATATGTGTGCCATCGCTTTTTCCATTTCCTGAATATTTTAACTCATTGATTAAAGATGCGTTGGTATTTTTATTTATGTGGTAGGAACAAGTATTTGAATATAACCCAATGGTATTATATTTTTCAAAAGTACACCAGTGACACACGGTATACACATCAAACTCATATTAAGAAAACAAGTAAGACTGGCTGACTAATTGCATAATTTTTACTAAACAATTCTTCTTGTTTATGATCTGATGAGATTTCAGAGCAGATTGTGTCCAAGTCTGAATCTTGGGGACTCAAGCACAACATAAGGAGACAAAAGTTGCCGTGATGACCAGACCTATGAAATTTAGAGTGAAACAGGAAATACAATTGCTTATTGTATTAATGATTCTATTTATATAGATGCCTGCAAATATATATCAAGTAAACCAGAGTTGTCATTATGGATTTATCCACTGGAGTATTACAGTAACTCAAACAGTATGAGGAAGAAGATATTTTTACAAAACATTATTGTTTACTTTTCTCTTTAAAAGCTCTAAAATTACCAAGATGCCCTAGTAGAATATTTTGTATTGAAGTATTAAGTTTTGATCCAGATATTTTCCATTTTTAATTGTTAGTCAATTGTAGAGAAAAGTAAGTCAGGTTGAAATCAATAAAATATATTCCATCAGGGAAGGGAAAGGAAGGGAAGGGAAGGGAAAATCATAAAAGAGATACCTGTTTTGTGTCCAGTTCCATTTAACATTTTCGTCAAGGCTCTGTGTTTAACTTACACCTCTAAGTTTGCATCAAGTGTACTGCCCAAGAATTACTGTTTCAGGAGAGTGGAGGGATCAGAAATCTTTCATGAAAAATATCAGTCCCGATTGAGTCCTCCAGCACAATACAGAATTGAGTGATTGTTTTAATTTTTTTATTTTTATTTTTTTAAGATCTGTTAATGGTAAACTCTTTTCTGGCATCTCTCCTATCCCATGGGGGCAGGTCAGGATGAATCAGAGACAAATATAATGGGAATCCATGTCTTGTACTTCATTCATCCTTTACAAGGTGTGCAAAATGAATGCTATAGCCATGGATAAGAGGAAATTACTGCACCGGTTATAGCCAGAGGTGAACTAAGTTGTGTACACTTTAAGGCAAAGGCTGTAAGCATTTTCATAGAATCACAGAATAACTGAGTTGGAAGGGACCCACAAGGATCATTGAGTCCAACTCCTGGGTCCCCAAAGGACCACCCCCCAAAAAAATAAATAAAATCAAATCATGTGTCTGAGAGCATTGTCCAAATGCTTCTTGAATTCTGTCAGGCTCAGTGCTGTGACCACTAAGTACACAGGGAATGCTGTCTCTATTTTTTACCCTGGCACCCTGTTCCCCCCAACAGCTTGCTGCAGGGCCGGCAACTGCAGAGAGGAGCTAGCTTTTAAGATAACTACAGGGACCATGCATTACAATTTGTTGGGTCTTGTCATCTTCTCAGTTGTCCGCATAGTAAGAGCAAGCAGGCAGTCTGACGAGTAAAAAGATGACAGTGCACGGGTGTTCATCTTTCTGCAGCTCCTACTGTTTTCCATAGGTTCTAATAGTAAAATGCAAAAGAAATGGAAAATCTTAGCTCAGATCTGTAACATTTTCTTTTCCTGTGTGTTTAGAGTTCAGTATATTAAAATCCGTTCAGGAGGGCCCACTAAAGAGCTGACAAGCTGGTGACAGGGGGCAGTGTGGTGGCATTAGGAAACCGCATGCTGAAGGAATAACAACAACACACTGACCCAGGGACGGGGCAACATTTTTTTGTGCAGCATCCATCATCTTCTAGGCTGCATGGACAGAAGGGACTGCCCTGCCTGCAGGAGACCTGTTTGGGCTTAAAATGTTTGCTTTGACTGGAAACACCGTAGGGCAGAAACTTCTCTGTGACACCGCTCAGTGCAGGACCCTAAGTTTACAGCCAGCTGAAAAAAACACTTAAAGATGCCCAGTGGTGGCCCTTACTGAACTCTCAGGACGATGGAAATAGCAGGTATTGACAGGAACTAGAAATGCTGAGGGCTTGCGACACGTCTCAGTATCTGTTTATTCTGCAGGGATGGGAAATCACAGGCTGCTGCTTTAGGCAGCCACGTGAACCACTGTGCTTAAGGGGAAGAGTTACTGAAGAAGAAGAACGATGGCTTCATGGAGGTTTTCCAGGGGAAGAAGTGGCTTTCAAGCCCACCAAAGTCTACATGAAAACACAATAATGTGGAAGCACTGAGCTGAGTGGTCCAAGCCTGTTCCTTTCTGTTCCTACCAAAATACAGGGAAACATGTTAAACTGTTGTGCAATGAAATATCAAAGGGGGAAAAGAAAAGGAATGCTGTGAAGCATTTCTTTTGGAGCTTCAAAAGATTGTGTTGAGATTTGCAGTGCCCAACTGGCTCCATCCAAATTTAGGCAGGAGATCCCTATCAAAGACAGAAGTATAAAATGGTTCAAAAAAAGAAGATAGGTAACAAATTCTTTTGCATGAGTTGTGGAACATCCTAAACCCTAATACCACTCTGGAAGTGGCCAGAACTCTTGTACAAATAATATATATTTCTTTTTTTTTTTTTAAATAAAGTTAGTTTAAAATATGTTTCTAAATTGAAAAATACAAACTTTTTTTTCAAATAAGAATTTACTGGAGGATTATTTAGTAAAATAGGTGTTTTTGCAAAGAATTATGTTGTGGTTAAGGTACTTTTTGAGATGAAGAATGGTGTTGATTAATAATTTCTTGACTTTTGATGACTTTTTACCTCTCAGTTGGTATTCAAAAGGTATTTATTTGAATAAGAAATGCTGTCTACATTACAGTAGAATTACAGTGATATTGGCTCTGCTTCTATTCTAAAGAGTGGTGTACCCAAGTTTGGGACAATAAGGAGCCTCCAGGTAGCATCATGCTGGATTGATTTAATTCAGATAGAGATGCTGCTTTTCTAAACTCAACTGCATTTATCTTCTTCCTGCTACTCTAATCCACAGAATTTTACTTTTTCACCCAGATGAAAAGGACTGATCTGTGTATGCTCCCACATTTAAATGTAATTTCATTGTAGATTAGCTGACCCAAAAACGCAAGTATATCAAAACAGGAAGTCTTCGGTTATATAAATGCAAGTATATCAAAAAGGGAAAACATCTGATTTAAATTTGTCTTATTAATGGGACTGCCGCTTGGCTACCACAGATCTAAGTCTTTGAGGAACCTGAAATGCTTTCATGTCATTTCTGCATATGAATTTTGCTGGTGATACGCTTAAAATAGCCTCCAGTAGTATCTGCAGCATTAAATTGTCATAAAATAAAGGAGAAGTTGGTATGAAAAAAAATAATTTCCTTACCTTTCAAAGGTCTGCTTTGCTGGTTCTTTATTTTCTCTGTGTTTTGTTTTTTTTTTTCTCCTGTTTCCCTCCCATCTGAAATTAACAGTAGCTGTAATGAATCTGTGATTCAGCTGCATGACAGCAAGCAGAGTGATCCACTGCCTTTTTAGTGCTTTGCTGAGATTACCTGGAGAAGTGGCTGACTCTGTTCTCCGACCGCATTCAGAAATTGGACCTTTGGCCTCCGCTCTATTTTGCTCTGGTTATTATCTTTCAAGATGCATTTAATTGCAATGGCAAAATATGAATGCATTGAGCACAGGAAAACCAGTCTAAGACAAAGGCCCTCTCACATTACAGTGCTCTCAGGCCTCAGTAATTCTTCTAATTCCAGATGAATTACTCTAGGTCTGCCCACTGTAACAAAAGTACACGTGATGATGAGGCTCTTCTCAAGAAGTTGGTGGCAGGTTGCATAAAATAAATTAATGCTTTTCCTGATGAAGTTTTATCTGGAGAAAATAGACATGCCATTGAAGCTGATATGCCAGTGTAATGAAAGATAAACTTCATACAGAAGAGGAGATGAGGTTGGGATTTCTAACCTCTTCTTTCTTTCCCTTAGCTCCCCAAGGTTTCATTTCCTGCTGCTGTTCACTCTTGGCCACTAAGCTCAATAACGCTTTTAGAAATGATTCTGCACTTTTCTGTTTGATTAAATACAGAGAATAAGTTTCGGTATTTGTCAAACAGTGACTCTTGAATTTAAATAGCTTTCTATGGACACTGCAAAATGACATCCTGAAGTTGTTTTTATTATTGTTGTTGTTATTATTGCTGTTATTATTATTATTATTTAATTAGATGCTTGCCTTGATGACTAAATAGAGTTTTATGTGCATAGGAAATTTTATTCTGTGCTCTAATACCACCATGGGGCTACAAATCCCAACCTGTACTGCAGGGAGCTAACAGATTCGTTTTATTCTTCTCTGACTGCATGACTGCATTACACTCAAGTTGGGTAGGTCAGCCACTGATGCCATCCTAAGGGGGAGTATGTGGCAAGAAGCTGCAACATTGTAGTTAAAAACTATAATAATTTGGAAAGAATGCTAAATAAGTGGGTTTGGTTTTGCTCTACAAAACTGAAATGTGAGATTTTATTTCACAGGTATCCAAACAGAGATAATCCAGAAATTGTTCCCTTTGTGAACCAAGACCAAGGTATGAAATCTTTGTTCCTGAAGGAAAATAAAATAACAAACTGGAATTTCTCTGAAGGCAGAAGATCTGACTTCTGCTTCAGCCTGATAAACAGCAACTTCATTTTGCTGGAGGATTATGGAGATCAATGTGTCTCCAGTCCCTCCGCAAAAAAAAAAAAATAAATAAATAAATAAAAAAGATTTAATTGCAGATGCCATCTAGCTATTTGGCAACATCTGGTAACACAAAAATCCTGATTTAAGTTTCCACCATAAATTTTATCTCTGCCTTTTCCCATTTCAGAGCACAATATCCACATTATGTATATTAGCTCTCACTTACATATTTGCAAATTTTCTTTTGCTTTTGTTCCCTTTTTTCTTTCCTCATATAATAAGAGCCTTCAAAAGGCTGCTGTGCAGAATGAAGCACAGCCCTCTGCAGTCTGCAGCTGCTGCTTACATACCAAAAATGCAAAAATTGTTAGAAAACTTAGTATTTATATATGCCAAAGTCTCAGGTTCACAGTGATAGGCATAGGACTAGCAGCATCTGATGGTGTTTTTCCCATGTAGTCAGTGTAGTGGAATGGTCAACAGAGGAGTACGTGTAACGAGTGCCACTGAATGTACCACATGAAGCAGGTGATGAATCAGTGTCCTTGATTGCTTTTAGGTCAGAGCTGGAGCTACTGCTGCTGTATGCAGGGGAAGGGTCTGTTTCTGTCCATGTGTTCTTGGCTAAAAGACAGCTGACAACTTTGTAGGCAGAGAATGGTTCGCAGTGGTGTGAGGGGAAGGATGGTGCCTGCCTCGGGATGGAGATGCACAGGGAAAGCATCACCACCATGTGGGAATAGGATACTCAGAAAATGGGCCCAGTCAGCATTGTCTTACCACTTTCAGATTTTCTCTCAGAAAATTCATATAATTGGAATCAGATGAATCTTGAACTTAAGATTTCCCCAGCCTTAAATGCTGTTTTGTTCTCTTTTTATAGTAGGTAACACAATTACGTATAATTAAATATTTAAAAGAGGTGTATAGGAAAAATAAATACCATTTCTGTTTATCCTGCTCCTTATTTTATATTTTTCCTTCATGAGGATCCCTTATATTTCTTTTAAAGAGGAATATGAAATATAGAAAAGATGTTGTCCAAGAATTCAAGTCTGAAAAATTGTAGTAGTTGTTTGCTGTTTACTTACAATTATTTTTCCTGAAATTTATAATTTTTTAGACTCGGAAATGTATTTATAGAATGCTGGTACACAAATCCATTATTCATCCTACTCTTCATGAATGGGTTAGCTGTGAGAAGAAATACTATTCACATCAGTGTTGGCATAAAATATGTGCATATACAACAGTGTAATGGCTTTAAATGCTTTCCTAGTATAATTCAACTGGTTCTTGGTGGAGTCATCGAGGATAAATTTCCACTAATATCTACAGGCCAGGGCTTCAGCAAATAAAAACCGAGTAAATGTGCAGTGATAGAAAACAGAAATAGAATAGCCTTAGAGAAATAGTTTTACCATCTATGTGCTGATGGCCCCTATTCTTTATAACAACTCTCTTTACAGTAACTCCTTTGAAATTGTTCACAAAACCATAAAGTGAAGTCAAGTATTTTTGCCTGGTACCATCCGTACCTCCTGGTTTCACTTAATGACCAGCATAGCTCATGAGTTCAAAATACCCTTATGAACAACTAAGAGATTTAATTTTCCTCTGCTTTTGTTTTTATGGCAATAGTCATCAGATACTCCAAAACCTTTTTAGCCTCTGCTGTGCTGACAGGCAGGATGCTGCGGGGGATATACTGCTGGAAAGCTCAGTTCTCCGTGTGCTGGCAGGCTGCAAGGCAGGGGTGGCTGCTGAATGGTAACATGCTGCCCCTGTACAAATGCCTCCCCAGCCATCCTGTGCTGGATAAACTGCATTCAGGTTTGCCACCATCCTGAAATGTTATTATCTCAAATCAAAATGTCAACATAATGGTGTGGAAACTGAGAATGGGAGATGGAGATCTGCCACCAGTTACAAAAAGCCATTTCTTTATTGCTTTTGTCTAGCCCCTATAATTGACTGACCATAAGCTCTTTAACTGTTTCTGATAATGCAGAGCTGGAATTCTTGTTATTCATTTTGAGGTCCAAAGTGGAAGTCTTGAGCGTTGCTATTGGAAAGCTAAAAAATATGTGCTTCTCATAGAAAGCAGGAGGGAGTGAGGGGCATAAGTTTTTAACTGACTTTTTGTTCTGAAATTCTGTTCTCCCTCCTCCCTGAGCATCATCCCCTTTTTCAGTCTATAACTACCTACTCTCTGTAGGTGCAAATCTATACAACATCAGCAGTGTTCAACATGCGCTGTACACCAGCAAAATTTTATTCTTAGATCTTTGGTTTGATTTTTGGATGGTCCTGCATGTAGCCAGGAGTTAGACTCAATGGTCCTTGTAGGTCCCTTCAAAGTCAGGGTATTCTATGATTCTATGATTTTTAGGCTAAAAAACAGGCTGAAGCAGTGTGGAAGATCCATGGACAGGTGGTTGATGCTGTGAACCTCAGAAGACGTATATGCTAAAGATTCCTCTTGAGCTGCTAGACCACCCTGGTTGTCTCTTAGCAAGACATGACTTTTTTTTCCTCATATGAAAATTATGAATTGGAGGTAGTTCAAAAGTAGTATTACTGCTAATGGGAGGGCTGAAATGATCGATTTGCAAGAAAAAATTAAAGAAAGCTCTATTAGCTATATCCAGCTTTACTAAGTAATGGAAAAGCTGATCAATAATTAAAAGATGTCATCACCAAAATTTAGAGTATTTAGAACTGCACAAGGAAAAATAACTCAGAGAGTATGAGTGACGAAACATTATTTGAAAAAAAAAAAAGTAAAAATAAATATGGTGAATATCATTAAAACTTGTTAGACTGAGGAGTAGTTCAATAAAGGAAATGATTACATGTCTGGCTGTTGCAACTTACGTTTGCTGTATGGATTTGAATTCCATAGATTTGTAAATGAAAGTGGCAAAAATTCTTAAAAAAATGTATTTTGCTGCATGGAGCAATCATGTTGAAGGTAGACGGTTGGGATGATTCCATCCGGCTCTTCAATCTCTCTTGCCTCATGTGCTTTAACCAAGACTCACTGTGATCTTACCAGTGAGAAGTAATATCTTTATGTTACCCTGAACTGTGATATTATCAGGTCTCCTCTAAGGATATTATATATAACACTTCATCACAGATATTATTGACAGTAAGCATTTTTAACACTTTCATATATTCCCACTGAGTTGTTTTACAGCAAGGCAGCCAAATCAAGAGAATTCTTCCTGACCAGCTGAGCAGCTGATAAGTCTTTTTACAAGCACTTATGTGAATTCAGTGTCATAGGATGTTAAAAGGGTGAGGTATGACAAAAGCAGGTGTCAAAACATACCCCTCTGCTCCTGTCATCACCTCAAAGGTTATTTACCTATATGTAAAACTGCTCATCTCTTTAAACCGTACTTTTTCTTAATTCTTCTGTGTGGAAAGTCCATCTGATCCTTTTCATAATTTATTTCCCCACTTCTGATCTTCTGCTCTTGCCTCCTATTTCCCTCCCTTACTGCCTGCACACCATGATCCTTTCAGACTGAGTCATTATCCTTTCGAATGCTCCCCGAAAGCACTTTTTTCTCACTCATGCTCTCTATTTCTTAGCCAAGTGGTGCCTTTAGGAAGATCGGAGTAAGTGCACTGGCACAAAATGAAGCTAGTAAGCACTCTGTGAGTTGTGGTGCCTTTAGGATAAGCATACAAGTTGTATTGTTTATTAACAATGAGCTTACTTGTATCCTTTATGCCCTGGCCATTTAGATAGACCTAAACCTCCAGTGAGAGACAAAAGAGCATTCTTAACCATTTTCAGAGCCTGAACATTAAAGCAAACCCAGTCCTGCATTAATATGTGTATGTATTTTGAAAACTTTTTTTTTTTATCCTGCCAATCACTCAGAGTCCACAGATAATACTGCTCCAACATCTACACGAATCCTCCTGCTACCATGTCTACAAATGCAAATAGGAAGTATTCCCTTCCCAGGCCTGCAGTGTCTAATTCAGATTGATTATGCATGAAAAGGAATGTGTCCCAAATGCAATAGTTCCTTGTGCACTGCATCTTGTGAGCAAGCAGCCGGTGTGACTTGCTTCAGTAACTTTTATGTGTAAACAGTCTTTAAAAACATAATCTACATTGTCAAAGACTAATCTAGATGATGTACTGACATTGCTTATCTTGATATGCTGACTGGGTTTTGAATTCTCTTTGGATTGCCTGGCCCCAGATGGCCTTTTTGTGTGCTGTTTACTTTTCACTTAGCTGTCACATATTTATTCCCATTAGATGTACAAAGTCAATGGGTTGAGCCTGGTTTTACAGCATAGCTGGCTAATATGGCATAGGGAAAACTCTGAGTGAAGCCAAGCAGAGAGTCAAAAAAAAAAACAAAGTGATTCTTCAGGTCTAACACAGAGACCAACAAAGCAGGAAACTGGTAAATGTTCTGGTACAACATATAGAGAGGTTTGTGGGTTTTTTTTGTTTTGTTTTGTTTTTTTAGAGAAACGTGTCTAGACTGGAAAGTGAAAATTCACTGAAATAGAAGAGGATTTATTTAGATCACATTTCTGTTTTTAAAAGCTTTTTTCTGAATACATTTTAAAATATTGTGCACGTTCTATATATTTAAACTAAGGAAAAAAAATCTAGATTTGTTTCAAATGTAATGGATGGTAAAATATTACTTCAGAAGCCTATAGAGATAATGAGTTGTTTTGGATTTATCTTAATCAAGCAGAATGACTTACATGCTCTTGCTGTACAAAAGTCTGTGAAGATATATAAAATCCTTCATGTTGACTCTAGCTGAGAGAAACACTCTCTCTCTAAAAAAAAAAAAAAAAAAGAAAAAAACTAGTTGGTGTGATCTTATCCACAATCATTCACAAAGTCCAAAAGACAAATGGGTGCTCCTGCCATCTGTGGGAACGTGAAGCATGACTGACGGGTGCACCGTCTTGAACTGCGCTCTTCAGTCTGGATATCCATACATACCCTCCCGCACTTCTCCCAGTGTGAATACCTGTCTTCCTACTGAATGGTTGCTTTAATGGTTCAAAGAAAAAGCTCGGTGGAAGATTAGGGGTGAAATTTAACACTGATGGAGGGAGCTTGATGTTTCCTCTCGTTCCCTGAGCAGGGAAAGTAAATATTTCTTGCATGGGACTGTTTCAGTGGTGGCATGTTGTTCACAGAGCACCTTTCTTCCATTTCTGCTGAGCTGCTCAACCAGAGCACCACGTTGTAACAGTCATGGTGCGTGTTTGGTTTTGACAGCTCTTGGGCACCCAAACTTCATTTTCTTCAAAGAACAGGTTGTGCTGAGACTGCCACCTTTTTGAGGTGCACTGACCTCCTTTTGGACCAAACAGTCCATCATCTAAGGTCTTGTTCTGTTTACTGCAGGTGAAATATGGGAACTATGCCTTTGTATGGGATGCAGCGGTACTGGAATATGTGGCCATCAATGATGGAGACTGCTCTTTTTACACGGTCGGGAACACTGTTGCGGACAGAGGATATGGAATTGCACTGCAGCATGGCAGCCCTTATCGAGATGTTTTCTCACAAAGGTAAGTGCTCGGTGAAAGGAAAAACAGGTCCTAAGAGAAGGTCTCTCTCAGCTCTGGACCCTTCTTTGAAATTAATTTTCTGCTAAGGGAAAACATCTTGTTCTTACAATCCACTTCATGATTTCTTGCATAGGCATTCATTTTCTCAAAGATACAGGGTTGTTCAGTTTTGTAGAAGCTTCTTTAAAAACACTTCTTGTTGCTTTTATTTGGTTTGCTTTTGTTTCTCTTGACGAACAGGAGATAGGAGATAGGCTGAACTTAACAGAAAAATGAGAAAAGAGTTGATGCATTTGTTTTAGATGGACAACATTATTCAACCTTTCCTGTTATAGAAGAGTTCTCTTAAAGAGAAAAGGGTAAACTTGACTGCTGATGGAAGAACTGAAGGGATGAACAAGTATATTTGATGTTTCCGTGAAAAGACCTGTATTAGAACCCAAAAGCATAGATGCGGATCCCAAACCTAATGAATCACTTGGTCTACAAAAATGAGATCTCTGGATGTACCTCTGGCACTAAGTTCCTACTAGAAACTGAAGTGCTAATTTTATGTATTGCGCCTTTGCAACATTCATGCTTCATTCCACTATTGTTTCCTAAATCAAGATGTGTGTGAAATATATATATAAAAAAATACACATACATCTGTGGTCTGACTGTTAGGAGAAGATGTGGGTTAATCTCATGATTCTTTTTCATTCTGAACCTATTCTTTCAACCCAGTTTCTAATTTTTATTTTTTTTTTAGCATTAGGATTTTTAGGTTTGCATTAGATTCATGTAGCAAAATTTTACAGTTGCTGTGATGAAATTTTTTAGTGTGGCTGAACCATTGTGTCATACTAATATGCTTCACTCAGGGTCTTGCCTCTGCTTTCAATCCATAGAATGAGATAGAGAAGAATGTAATTAATGAGTAACAGTATGCAGATTCAGAGAAATCAGTGTCTGAATATCTGTTCACACATACTAAATGAATAAGGAAGGCTTACATTCTTTGAAAATGTTGTATTTTTGGAATGATTCAGCTGAAGTTTTTGCTGACATAGGATCAACGACAAATTTAATTTAAATGAAACATATATTTGCTTTATGTATTACAATTAACATTATAGGCCATTATTTACTAAATGCTTTAATATTCTGGACATGACCAGGCAGTGTCCATTAAAAATCTCTGGTCGGGTTCTCCATGCAAAACAAAGGAGCAAAATTTCTTCCTGTAATCTTTCCTAGACATGCTTCCATCTGCTAGAGGTCTCAGGTGTTAGTCAAGGTGTTAAGTTGTCTTCTTCAGAGCATTACCCATTTAAGCTTGAGTACAAATATTTGAAGACGGGGGAATTTCATAGACTGTGTCTTTATTACTAAATATAATGTACCTGCCAGGTGGCATGGCATGGCGAAGAGCTGAGCTTTCCTTGTCTGCCCCACTATCGCTCTGCAAGTCAAGATGGTTGTATCCAAACCACCCCTTAGGAATGGTTTCTGACATCATTTATAAAGTTATTGTAGTTCTCAGTACATCGGGGAGATGGTCACAGCTGGCTCTGGTAAGAGATTATCTTCTGCATCACAGTACTCCACACGTGGAGAGGCTGATCTTCTGATGCCTTTTGCAACTTCTGGATCATTGGTCTGTGCAGGCCTGACATTTCCAAGAACAATTTTATTTCATAACAGAATTTCAGTGTATTATATTTTGAAGGTGTGGGAAAGCAAAAAGAAGCATAAGAATTTGCACATATATAGCTCTTTTCATCTGAGGACCTTCAAAGCACTATTTAAATATTACCATCTCTCAGTGGAAAGTAAATGCCATTTCCATTTAATACTAAGAGAATATATAACATAAGGGGACTTAAATGAATTTCCAAGGTCGGATGTTTTTCCCTGGTGAAATCAGAGATCGTAGGCACTCAGACTTCCTCATTTTCAGTTTCCTGCTATAGTTATCAGAGTTCAGCCGGATGAAGAAAGGGATTATTTGTGAGATCTTTGACCACAGGAGGGTCTGGATAGATATGCAAAACTTAGCACTGCTGAGAAAATAACTAGTTGCATTATCAAGACTGATGGCTGAACAGAGAAATTGGAATTTGCTTTGAGTTATGCTACCTAATGGAGAATTAAGAGATGTATATTCTGCAAATGTCTGTGCTGCCCTTATATTTTTATTTCTGTATTATGAGATCTTACTATATTGCACTTGTAATTATGTCCATAAATACAAATTTACACTTTGAATCTGCAAAGCACAGTATAAGAAACAAACACATGGAAGAGGAATCATGCTTACAAGGTAGTTTACAAGGTGTTTTTTTCCAAAAACTCTTCATTACCATTCCTTATGATCACTTCCATGTGGTTTTCACAAATCATCCTTATTTTTTTTCCTAATGAAAAGGCTGAACAACCTTCAGCTGCTGCAGCCTGCATACTAAATAGAGAGGAAAGTAGATTTCACTGGGTGGGATTAGCAAATGTTCACATGAATATTTCACATTCTTTAATGCAGTAGGGAACTGGATTGAAATATATTGGCATTTCTTGATCTTTCCCAAAATAAATATATTTATGTGAAAATACAGGGCTTCTCTTTTATGAAATTTCATATAAACCCATAAGCTACATAGTGTGAAATCCCTAGGGTGCATCTGTAAAAGGTCTGGCAAGATTACAGGAGATTTTGGTCTCGGTGCAGGAAGCATGGGCATGAGTTTAAGGCTTTTCATTACTTTTTCTGAACATTCAGGCCATTCCCAAAGAAACAGTAAAAGAGATAGAGAGGTGACTCACCCCTCGTTCCCCAGGCTACAGGGTATGAGTTGCAGTCATGATAACACTGTGGTGAGGTTTAGACATTTGGGATTTACAAACATACGCTATGTTTGGGATGTCTGCTATGCTGTTCTATAGGGGATTAACACATGCAAGGCACACAGGCTGCAGTGCCTGGAGCACGGTGCGTAGACAGTGCTGACACTCAGTACACTTGTGTTCATGATTTTACAGGTGTAAAGAAATGCCTCCAACCTTCAGAGAGAGGAGTGAGCGCTGCCATGTATTTGAACTGATGCAGCTGAAACTTAGAATTTTGATTATAAATGCAATCTTGGGAACAGTGAAATACTGGTGAAGGGTGTGGCAAAATTCACTTAACAGCTACTATGCACATTTACTGTTAAAAAATTAATTCCAGCCACACTGGAGAATCTGAAACCCTGTTCAGGGTTATTCTCTCCATCCTGAAGGAAATCTAACATTTTGGAGATGAACAAAGTTGTTGACGAGAAGAGTCATGTAATTTAAAGAGCAATATCAATATACCTTAAAAAAAGCCCTTTTTATGGGTACAGTTACCATAAGGGAAGGGTAGCCAACTGAAAGCACTACAAAGAAACTGATCTTTGAGACTTTTCTTTTTCATATGCAGAAAATCTCTTCTAGGCAAAAATAAATAACTAAACAAATAAATAAAAGACATGAGCAACAGCAAGAGGTCGGACTGCAGAGTGAGGTTGGCATTTTACTGTAATGGATATGGGGAAGTGGCCAGCAGGGGTCCCAGACAGCTGCTGTGACCACTCTCTGCCTATTGCTGCCTCTGAAAGCAGGTCCTTCAAGTCCATCCAAAAAATAATGTGTGTCACTAGCACAAATAATATAGGAAATGCTCTGGGTAATATTTGAATGATGTACTTGTCATAGGATCCTGATGACTTCATTCATGTGTCAGAGATCTTAACAACTGCATCTGGCCATGCCATTAGGCAGCCAGTTGATGTGCTCAGGTAGGTTGCTGTCCCCTTGCCTTTGTCACTAAGGCTTTACCTTCTGAGCACTAGCAGCCTCCATGCAGTGTGTCAGTTTTCTATGTCTCTCTATTTTTCTTTCAAAGTAATGACAGGGGCTTTAATAATAGGAACTGCCAAATTTCGTAGGAGATCTTGAAGAGGATGTGTCATTTGATTCACAAGGAACCGTATGCTGACACTAAATTTGACACCTATTAAGTCTTTTCAGCCCTAAACTTTAAAACTTCCACTGCCCCCCAGAAGGCATAAATATAATTGCAAGCTCTTTCAGCGTATTTCACAGGCTGCCCGTGCTGCCTGCAGTGCAGCAGCAATGGCTCGAGCACTGCACCGGTGGCTGGCTTCTGGAGGGGGTCGAGGAGGAGGTGGTGGGGAAGCTCTCTGATCCTGTTCACATCCCCCTTCCTCTGCTGGTGGACTCGCTTGTTCTGCAGCCAGGCAGCGTGCTAGAGGCAGAGGGAAAAGGAACACTAATTTCACACTCATCAGAGGCCAGCTTCTCACTTAAGCAACTCAAAGCTGTCAAAACCAAGTACCACTGAGAAATTAAACCAGAGTCGTGCTGCATTTCTCATATTCCAACACTGTCCATGTGCGCTCTGCCCCAATTACTTCACTTTTAAATAAAAGGAAACAGCAACAATAGGGGGAAAAAAAGGCAAAATGGACCACAGGGCTAAGTAGAATGGGATTCTTGCTCATTGTTCATCAGTTGTATTTCCCTAAACAGCACTCACCATGGCCAAGCACAGGTTCCCAGATGCATAAAGTTGTCTGTGTGCCAAAGAAGAAACAACAGCCTCACGCCTCCTGGTACTCATTTGTTAGGGGCTGAGTATGCAATGGCACATTTCATGGAAGGTACAGCCACCATGTAGTTTCTGCAGAAACCTCAGATTTAATTTGGCATAAATCACAAAGGGTGGCAGAGAATTTGTGTTTCATCTAGAGAAGCCAGTCATTTCTTTCTGTCCTGGGGGGAAAAAACGAAATGGAGATTTATAATGATTTTCTCATGGCGAGCTTTAAGACACCTCGCTAGCGAAAAGCATTGCATTTTTCAGATGTCCAAAACTCTGGAGTCAAAGAGAAAGCCATCATGTAGAGTTTCAGACTCCCCCTTTAGCAAATCATTAGAGGTATGCTTTAAATAAATGGTATGTGTTTTTTTTCATGTCCTTTTTTATCTCATCAGCAAAACCCTGAGTTTTAGAAAGTTCCTGCCCTGAGTCATAAATATGTGTTCTTCTTGTCTCCTCACTATTAATTCTCTCTCCTCGGGTTTTCATTCTGTCTTGGAGGTCACTGATGTCCAAAGACTACAGCGCAAAGAAAATTACTTCCTTCCCAACTACCTTCATTTCTTTTTCTGAGTCCTTGGGACTATGTACCCCTTTCTTTGAGGAAATTCCTCCCCCCACATATTTTTTCAATGAAAATCTGAGAATATCCCTTACTTTCTAATTTATCCTTTGCCAGACATGGGTAAAAGAAGAGTTTTAGTTTACATCCTAACCCTGTAGAGGGCTGGCCATAATGATCTAATTGGATTTTTTGTGATTAAATACAGAGATCGTCTGAAGAATAGTAAGTAGATGCCATTAGTAAGAGCTCAGGTTTGCTTTGCCTCCATTATTTGTTTAGAATTGCAATGCTATTCTGAGCTGCATTTAAAACACTTAGAAAAATACAGCAGAGAAGCTAGTAAAATCACCTACACACACATCGAGAACTTTTTATTCTACCAGAAAATTAGAAAATTCTGCAAACTGGGAGGATCGTTGGACTTGAAGCAAACTCTGAATTTAAATAGAAATCTTTAATTCTTAGAGCCTGCCCTTAGATCGTGTCACAAGTTCATATAACTGAAATTACATTAAAGGAGAATGTGACAATTAGTTCCAGATTTCAGAGCAATTTGACATGAGGATATAGCATTAATTAATTCAGATATAATCACTGTTAAGAAAAGAGTTAACTTCAGAGTAGCACATAATAACAAGATAGTTTCTCAGATAAGCAGGATGTTAAGTAAAAATCCCCCTACTAACACACCAAAGTAATATTTATCAGTCATAAAAAATAACACATTCTATCCTTATGTTACAACTGTCTACATTAGATTTGCAGGAGTGAAATCAGGAATTGCATTAGGCCCTAGGTCTCAAAACATGTCCACCTTCCTTGTTTCTGACCCAGGTCCTCTGAGATAAACCACAATAGATCTCCATGCCTTGAAAGTCTCAAGTCCATGGTAGATTCATGGTTGGAAGTTGAAAGAGACGGAGACGCCTACAGAAACACACTTTAGCAACTTTTTAGTACGCTGTAATATTAACTGATGGGGTCGTTTAAAAGGTTTTGCAGTTGGTCTGAAGTTTATAACATGCACATAATGGAAAATGTATTCACGAAAATATATAGCAGCAACTAGCAGGTTAGTGGGCTTTTAAAATATAATATTAATTGAAGGGGTACATTACAGGATGCAGAAGTAGCAGCACTCTGATGAAGCATGAGGAGGAAAGTCATAAGGGAAAGGCATTAGATCTTCTTGCATTCATACAGCATTGAGCTATGAAAATCAGAGAAGTGCTTGCCTGCTTTGTGACAAAAAAAGCTTGCCTGCTTTGTGTGCTCTGTATCCAATACATGTGGAGAGTTGCTGGACATTGGAAGAGAGGTGCCATGAAAAAGACACCTCCCCACATTCTCATTTTCCTTGCTACTTTATTCTTTCCGAAAGGGCACTGCATACAGAGTTTCAGAAAGACAAGCCAGGCAAGCTGTTTATGCATAGAAGTTCCCCATCATTACTCCTGAAATACACCAAAGAAACAGTCTAAGTGTAATGTGTTAAATTGCTGGTAAACATCACTTTGTGAACTATTTCTTACTAACCCTGTCCATTTCTATAGCTACCTCACACTTGTCTTGCAAAGTGACCACATACTGACCAAAGATGCACGAGCAGTACAGTCACAGGCAGTAGCATTGCTCAACCAACGATATGGAAGTAACACTTATTGTTAGCTGAGTTGTTCGTGTGTTTTAAAGTTTTATAGAGTGAGCGCACGACTGCAGAATTTGAAACTTCTTGGTTATAAATCTGATGACAGTAAAGCTAAAAGTGAGTGGCTTCCCTCCGAGACCTTTCCATTTTATGAATCTCTAATGAAGAGGTTATGTTTGCGGTTAATGCACGCTTTCCTGTAGTACTGTTCAGTTTTTGTGACCACCTTCCCTTATGCTTTTGTCCATCAGCCTTGAGGGGAACAGGTTTAACTGGGCATCAGTCTTGACTTCAAACTGAGGTAGAAAGTGAGTGCAAAGTTTTCTCAGGAAATAAGAGGGATCTGGCTATGTGACAACCTTTTGGGGAGAACCATAATAACCACAAAAAAGGGTTTAGCTCCTCTACCCCTGTGGCAGTACTACCTGCCAAAGGTTACTGCCTCTTGACCTAAGTTGCACAAAATACAGGTTTCTGATAAAATGAGCAAGAGTAGCAAAATGGTAGAGAATAATAGACCTTTCCTAACTCTTTTTGTTAGTTTAGATGGTAATTGACCTTTAGCTGGGCCATAAAGCTAATCTTCAGCTGGTCCTGTTTTCCAGATAAAAATGAAAGGCTTCTGTGTGAAAATAAAGCCTGTTTTCAAAGCTGAAAAGTGCTCTGGTAAATAGTGAATGTGATGGTATGACGATGTGGGGTTATGACAATACCCAAGCTAAGAATTTTGCTTCTGGGGTGTAGAGCCAAGGAAGAGCGGCAGCAGGGTTTGTAGCAGAGGTGTCTTCCTGTGCTGAATTAGCATGCAAGGAAGAGGTAGGTCCCTATCATTGACGTTCTTCAGAATGGGCTACCAAGCAAGCAACCCTTAGCACTATAGGCTTTGGAGGAGTCAAACCAGATAGAAACATTTGCTAACATGGATCAACTGGAAATGGTTGACACTCTTGTTTGTACAATCTTTGTGTGCTACTTTAGTGCCAGTGAAGCTAGATTAGCACAGAATAAAGCAGGGACTTGATCCCAGCCGTCATAGATCTGAAAACTTTTATAAAAGCCAAGTGCTTTCCAGAGCCACATTTTGTACTTAAACATGACTTCATTCTGCTTTATGGCTAAGTGCAAGCAGGAAATAAGGATGGTATGGCCAAGAAAAAAAACTCTGCTTGCCACTTTATTCATAAAACACTTGCAAAGTGCATTTAGCAATTTGCCATTGTACCCACCTGCACATAGAGCTTTCAGTGCAGGGCTCTGACACTGTATTTAGTTCATACTTTGATTGCTCAGCTAAAACTTCCATTTGTATGCATTTATTCTGCTTCACACATTATGTTATCAGTCACTTTCAATATTTCAAAGTCACAGCAGTCTTTTTCTGACACACATTTGTCAGAATGAACTGCCTTGATTGCTGTTATTACAGACTGCAGTTCCTGAGTAAGGGAAAAGTCTTATACAGAACCAGAATAATGAAATTGCTCAATAAAACAATAGATAAAACAGAATAAAATTAGACTAAATGAATAGAAAATAGAAGCTTTAAATGACCTGCCAAAAAAAAAAAAAAAGAGAGAGAGGAGAGAAGAGGAGTGCAAGGCAGGATTTATAATCCCACACAACAGAATTAATCAGGAAATATCTAATTTTTTATGCTGATATTCAAGGTATCGAAAATTGCTCTTTTCTGCTTCCTGGTAGTGACTCAGTAAAGTACATCTTACTTTGACTTCCTCTTAATCAAATTCTTTATCGTATTCCTCTAATGATCACTCTCAACAGAAGGATTTTAATAATCAGTCCATTACAGTCCCAGCACAATATAATGAGGGGTTTTGGCCTAGACCGAGAGGGTACTTACACTGCTGATTAACTTTAAGTCCTTTTGGTAGTAATTTATCATGGCACATGAGAACATCTCTCTCTCACGTGCTTAAATGCATGCAGGGGCTTTGAAAGTTCCATCTTTAAGCCCTTCCAGTTTAGGATGCTGGGGGAAGCACACTTGTTTGGAAAGGTAATAATCCTTTTATGCTTACTGTAATTTAAAAGTATTTTTTTTTTGCATTACATTTACTACTGTTGTCTTCAGCTGAAAGAAGAGGGTAAAAAGAAGCAAGCTTCCAGAGCAGTGAAGTAGAGCTGCCACTGAATTACCTTGCTTTTGTAGATATCTACATATTGCAGTTGCTCTCAACAAAGCAGAAAAGTTTCAAATACAAAAGGGTGAATTAGCTACACTGGCTCCAGTTTCATAGATGGGGTTCCAAAATATGCCCAAAGAGATCATCAGTATGTTTTAAGATATCTGAAACCCATAGAACAGATAAACTTTGGGGAAAAAAAAAAAAAAAAAAACAAAACAGGGAAGAATTCTGTTACAGTAATATTTGTAGAGAAAAGTAGCAGAATAATAAGGAGGGATTTGCAGCCTTGAGAGCGCGGATTAGAAGTTCCTGACCTGGGACTGAATTTTCTTGGGTTTGCATGGGATATCCCTAGAGTGACACGTGAGAGGAGGAGGAAGCATGCAGAGCTGAGCCTTGAACTGGCTGAGAAGCTTGCCCTCTGTTTTGTAATATCGTTTGGCTGCACTAGTTTCCTTGGATTCTGGGGGACTTTGCTTAATTAGCAATGGATCTTCAGATCAGAGAATTACGCCAGATTTCTACTGGTCTAGCTGATGAGATGATTTAATCCTATAAATATATCTTTGGCATAATTTAGATGTTAGGCCCAAGATTAGCATCCCCATGAAACAGGGAATTTATGTTCCTTTCTCTTTTTTTGCCTGTGAAGTGCTACACAAAGCTACATAAAGGCATTAGCTCTGACAGTCACGCTTACGTATTGTGCAGCAGTCAGAGCTTTCAAAAAGCTATCGGAGTTCACCCTCAGCATCAAATTCCCCTCCGTCCTTCCAACATTTTATATAAATCTGGAGAAAAGTGTAAAATCCATAGAAAAAAAAGCAATTGAAAATGAAGCATTGTTAAAAGCCAGAGGAAATGAAGGTTTGTTTTCATTCTTTATGTCCCTCTTAAATTAGAAATACCTAAAATATTTTTTTTTTTTTGAAAATAACAATCTTGCTCCCAGTTAAATACATAAGGTCTCTTGAAAATAAAGGCTCTTAGAAAGAACCATTGGCAGGTGTTTAATCCAAGAACAAATATATCTATAGCTGTATATATAAGTACATCACCATGCTGGCAGCAGCATTTATGTTTTATGTTCACCCCTAGTCTGCAATGTGGGGAGCTACACCAACACCCCATTCTTCCTCTCCCTCCTGCCAGCTTGATTTCAAATTCCCTGTTTGCTTTTTCCTCTTCTGCCCACAGTGCTTTCCTACTGCTGTTTCAGTTAACGCTGAGCTCTTTGGCCAGGCTGGTGGAGCTGGGCAAGGGCAGCTTTGGGTCCACGGGGTGCCTCAAAACTGGCAAACCGGGATTGGGTCACAGTGAAGGATTTTTTTTTATTCCAGTTTCTAGGAGGAAGCGTGATGTGTTTGTGTGTTCGCTGAGCTGAACTGTCATCATGTTTTAGCTTATGTTTTAAGTAAAGCCTGGGGAAGAGGCTGTCACCAGGAGACTTATGTCCTGGGCTGGCAGCACTGGGAGCAGACCATGCTGTGCTCTTTTCAGCCTACTGCAGACCAAGATGATTCCCACAGTGCTGCATTTTAGGTTCAGTTTTGAAGATTTGCTTGCTTGCTCACAGAGATGCTTGCTCAGAGACACTTACCAATCCCCACAGGCACTTCCATATATACTAGCGTCATTTTCCAAATTGAAGAAAAAGCAGAGATGCTAGCCCTTCATCTTGGCTAGGCAATGATAAGCTCCTTACTAAAACGTTTAAATGTTACATCCCTTTACATCACTAATACACATCTGGCAGATCCTTTACAGCTAGAATTATCGCAGGGCTGAATCTTAATAGTGACGGTGTGGGTTATCTTTGTGTAAATAGCACAGTATCTTTATTCAGCGGGAGAAATGCTGCAGGTCTCTATTGATATATTGACCTGGATAAACAGGATAGTTTATTCCTATTTGGAGATGCCTTCTTAAAACTCAGTTTGTGATGCTTGTGGATAAAACTGATGATTTATTGGTCCTGGATATAGCAGTATACCCAGTGTGCTGCCTATGAACAAAAGTACTTTTCTCCTTAGACCTGACACTGGATTTCATGAGCCTCTTCCTGCACTGCCAGTGCTAATGTAAACATTGCACCAGGGCAAGAAATGTCCTTATTTGTCTGCTGCTCTTTCCAGCAGCCTGCATTGCTTTCATTTGGGGCATTAGTGTTGCTTGCCTTGAGTCATAGTGCTTCGACAGCAGGGTTGTAAGAAGCTTTCTTGGCAACATTTACTTTTCTATGGAATCGTTTCCTAGTTGGGGGCATTATTACCCACTCTGAACTTGAGCCACTGAAAGGATTTCTTTCAAAGAAATTTCAACTAACTTCCTGGACTCGGTTTTAAAGGAATGAAGTAACACAGACCTGAAGGAGGAAATACGATATTCATATGATTATTTTTTAACTCAGAGTTGGGAACAAATCATGAAATTATGAGGCAACTGCTGATAGCCCTGTCAATCAGAACTTGCAGCTGATCATTTCTCTTGTGTTACCTGTCTGTTCCTTGATAACACTGTAGTTAGCTAAATTAACTAGTATTAGCTAGATGCTTAAATGTCATTAGGAATTCCTAAACTGAAATCTTTGTTAAAGGTGAAAGTAGAAACCTGTTATTTGATAGAAAGAAATAGGAAAAAAAGAAATGCTTATAATAGTTCCAGAATCAGACATGATAAAATGAAGAAGGTCTGAATTAAGAGGAGGTGAGGAATGCAATTAATTCAGCCAGCCAACCCTAAATCAGCCTTATAATGATGCTATACAGTTAACATCTGGTTATGATTATGGTATTTCCTTAGTTATTAGAACATGAGAAGATAAAAACAAGTGTGTTTATTTCTTTTCAGTTTTGTGAGAACATTAGATTTTTGTCTTTGGATGATTACTTTGTGGCAGGGATAAGAAGGCCGGTAAGCTGAAAGCTTAGAAAATTGAAAATGCATGGGAGGAGGCTGCTTAACCCTGATTTGCTCTTCTGAAAATCTTCCTCTGGCTTTACCTACAGCTGTAAGACATAGTCAACCCTTTGTCACACAGGATGCTGAATGAGGTGTTGTAATGGCCTTTCTGGCCCCACTGTCCGTGAATCTGTTTGCTTGATTTTTAAACCACTCTTCCTCTGCAATCAGCCTTCTGCTTTCTCCTCTAAGCTTATACTCCATTACTGTGAAGCATCTCCCTGTCCCATTCAGGGCACTTAGGTCACCCTTAGCAGCATATGTGAATGCTCCAGCCTGGAGCATGTATAGCCCCAGGACATCTGGTTTATACTCCAGATTGCTTACTGTCCATACCATGAACCCACAACAAACTTCCCACGATCTGTTCTGCTTCATTACGCTGCTTATTGAATTTTGCTGCTGGTATTGTCTTCCGTACTCTTGGGACCAGCATCAGTTGTCATAGCAATTACTGTCAGATGGTTGCAACTTGTATGCTTGAAGGAGGGTAGGAAGGCTGATGGACAGAAGAAGTAGTTGTAGCTCAAAGGAAATATCAGTTACTAATACTGCTTCGTGACAGAAATATTTGGGGCTGTAGATCATTTGACTTTAATCAATAACATGTCTTTCACATTAGCTCCAGATATTATTGGTTTGTTCTTTAATAAACAAGGTGACATTTAAAATGATTGATAAAAGAAATGGCTCTACATCTATGAAGTCATTCTGCAAGTTGCTATAGCAGTCATATGTCTGCCAACCCTGCATGTGGCTTGTCCATTTTATCGCAGGAAACAGTTTATAAAGGAGCCCTGAGGCATGTTTTAAAAAAAATATGGTCTCTCATTAATGTCCTTTATGATGCTTAGTCAAAGCTTCCCTAGTGCTCCAGGGGAGACAGGCTGCAGAAGTGATGGCTGACGACGCATCTCGGGGTCATCCGGCCATGTTATACTGTGGATGGGACCTGCAGGCAGATATTTGACTTGCAGTTGAATGTTGGGCCTGCCTATTGGCACTTCTAACATGGGCAGGTTTGTTTGTTTTTCCTTTTTATGAAGTGAAGAGAAAGCTAAGTCTAAGAACTTAGATTTTGCATGCAAGCTTGAAGAAGATCCACACGTGAGAACAGCAAGCTTTACTGCTGCCTGAATTATATATGGTTTTACCAGGTAATAAACACAAAATAGAAGGCTTCATACCCTTGACTACTAAACCATTCCACCCAATAAATTTCCCCACAGAAATTTTATCTGTTGAGAAAGTTGAAATCCTTGTAAATAAACATAAACTGGTAGAGAAAATGAAAGATAATTACATAAATAAGCCACATGTTCATAAGAGTAATCTATCAAGCTCTTTTTCATAAAATACTGACAGAGAAAATTGGTAAAGTGGGGCCTTGGAGCAATATTACAATATATATCTATTAAAATGTTCTTTTTTTTTTTTTTTTTCCTAAAATAAAGCAACCCTCTCCATGCTAAATATTCTGGGGAGGAGGAGAAGTGTATATGAAATTTGCTCAGTCCATCACTACGTAGACAGGATCAAATTAATTTATTTCAAAACTCAGAGAAACCGCTTCCGAGCCCTCTCAAGATAGACCTAATACGAAAAAAGTATGTCTCTGATGCATCTTGGCACAAATTTCTTATTTTTCTGAGCAACTTGACACAAATAGAGATGTTTTGAAACATCCCAGACTGCTTGAAGGTTGGACTATGTTTAACGAAGAGGAGAGGATGGATCTTTAGCTTATTGATTGGCAAAAGTCTGAACACGAGCTGCCTACTTCTCCATCAGGAGTCTGGCTTTCATACCAGAGGGAAAAGAGGACTGATTCTTCACACACAGGTTGTCATATATGTGTCTCAGGCTTGCTGCAGGGAGGCTCTATCCTGTGCCTGATGAAGCCACACAGCTGGTTTCCCAGCGCATCTCCTAACCACGTGCCTTGAAACACAGCAAAGGTTTTGCCATACATTGGGTTGCATTTTAAAACCTCTCAACACCGAATGTACCAATATTGATCATGTGCTGGAGATTGCATTTCTTGATGCATCACTCTTTTGTAATCAACCGCTCCGAGGGAAAAAAATAATACTTATCTCACCGGAGTCTCAGGGGAAAGGAAGCAGGTTTCTTGTCAGACATGAGTTAACAGTTTTCTGACTGATGACATTTAGAGGAAGTTGAAAGAGGATTAAAGCTTTGTGATGCTGGTTTATTTCAAGAACGTGATATGTTCAATATGATAAAAAAGTGGGAATTTTTCATCTGTGGTTCTTACAGGGTTGGGCTTATTTAGGATGAAATTAAGGATAAAGCAATGGCTGAAGTCAACCGTAGTCAACCGTGTTTCTGAGGCAGTCGGATGCAAGGTGACAGGAGCCAATTTTAAAACCTTGGTGGAATTTTGCTACCGAGAACTTGACAGCAAAGCCAAAATGAAAATGATACCGTAATGATCCATTTTACGTGGGAGGCTGAAACTTTCAACAGTGTTGGAAGGCACTTTTTTGTAACGTGCTTCAATTTCATAGCCATGCTGACATTGTATATCTGGGATTATCATCAGCAATAGGCACTAGAGAAAGTGGTTTCAGATTACAGCTATTTAGAGGGCTGGTGAAGTGAGAGATAATCTGATATTCCTTTGCAGACACATGAGAAGTATAAGGAAAGACGGTGTTTCCCAGTGTCATATGTTAGCACAGAAGAAAGAGTGTAAAATCCTCACAGAACGGAGGGATGGTCCCTGAACAACCCACTAGTTCTAACACTTGGGTCCATCCTTCATCTTGTTAGTGTATGGGTGCTAATAATAAGTAATAACAATAATAGTACATAGATAATAAGGTATAAAGCTACAGTTATAGTGTTACAAGCCCTCAGTACTAGAAGTAGGTTGCTGTAAATACATCTCTACTGGACCAGGAAGCCCGAAGTGTGTTTTTAATAAAGAAACCTTAACTTTTGAGTAAAATCCTCAGGGTCTCACAGGAGTGAAGTTATCATTTAATATCCCCTGTAGAGCTCTGAAATAACTTTGCATTTGTTTAGCTATTTATATGTTCACTTATAATAACATTTTAAGTAAGTATGGTTAGCATTAATAGAGTTAACGGTTCATTACTACTATATAGCTGGTTTTATTTACAAAGACCAATTACTCTACATCACTGAAAGCCATCTGTTGGCAAAAGCCAAGTATCAGACAGTTCCCAAGGCTGTTTAAAGCACCCTACATTCCCTCAGGCGCTCCAAATTGTCTCTGGGGTTGTGCTGGGGCACAGCCCCCTCTCCCGCTCTGGCTCTGCAGGGAGCACAGGCATTTGGTATTTGAAGCTGGGCACTGCGGGGAGGAGGGGAGCAGAGGTGTGGGGACTGCTCCAGTGCTCTTGGTCTTCCACATGTCCCTCACCGCAATCCAAAGCCCCACAAATATTGCCACTGCACTGGTTTTAGCTCTGCAGTCCAAGATCTTTGTTTGTCTGATAGAGCAGAAGACCCACGAGACAAAACAACAGGCAATTTACTTTATTGCTGTTATATGACCATAGGAATCTAAGGGATCTGCTGGGTCACTGAATCCATTATCCTGCTATGATAGGCAAGCACACTATATGATTTCTTTCACAAATTCATCAGGCTGCATTTCAATACCAGTCCGGGGGACTTTTTGTTCACTTGAGTGTTTTCCTGTGAGAAATGTCTTATTTTTCTGGTGCTGCTATTGTTGGAAAGCTTTTCCTGACTTGTGTGTCAGAATGTTCTTCATAAGTCAAGTCCAGATTTCTTCATAGCCAGTGTGTTACTGTTTGCTTTTGTTAATGTTGGCTTTTCCTTATCTTGCTTTTTTCTGTTTGTCTTCACTCACTCTCAGTTTTCCTCCTTTTTTTCTGTGTACCTCAGAAGGGTTTTTATTCTCCTGCAATAAGGCCTCCTTTCTCCTGCTTATCCCTGCATCTCATATCTGCACTTGTCCTAGTTTATTGAAGGTGAGTAATGGCAGTTGTGCAGAGGGTGTCAGATGAAATCACACCTGTACCTTCCACAATTCAAGTCAGAAATTTCTTCCTTGGTACACTCTGGCACAGCATTTGCCTCTTTCACAACTTGATCATACTGGTAGTTTTTGGTCACTATTAAACCCGAATCTTTGTTCTTCTCATTCGGTCCAAGCAACGAATTTTTAGCTGATAAGGTATACTGTCCTTCCTCATCAGCTGTGCACTCAGACACTCCACACAGTAAATAGTTTTTACTGAAACCTCTCCTGAAACTTTAAAAGAAACTCTTGACAAGTTCTAAGTTTGAATGATACATAAATTAGGAAGGCATTTTCAGATAGAGCTATCGCTACGTGGCAAATCGACATCAGGATCTGTAAAATTCAGAATTTTTCATTAATGTTAACTACTGTGTCCAGCCCCACACAGCCATGTTGGGATGGCTTCTTTTTTTTTTTCGTTTTTTGTTTCTTTGTTTTAATCTGGAGCTGAAAGTGGCAGTTGGTAGAAGCGATGTATCAGTATCAGTTTGTACATTCATGTAGAAAAAGGCCTGATGTGAATATATGACTGAAGTTTAGTTTAAAAAAAAAATCATTTGGTTATTCTTTTTCTTTTTTTTTAACAGACAGCTCAATTCCATTCACTTTTCTCACACCCACTTTCCTTCAGCTTTAAAAGAATGGTAGTATAGAGGAGAATGCCATTATTGTAAACTAAGCCTACATTTTTTTCCAAGCAAGTCTTTATTCTTTGCAAACCTGAAGAATAATAAATGCAGATTGCATCAGAGATGTAGCTGATGATAATAACACAACATTTGGTCTCTGATTATTCATTGTAGTAGAACAATTATGGAAATCTTGAATTTTTCTATGGTGCCATTGAGATTCACAACTCTTCATTTCAAAAACTGTAGAACAGACTTGGCAAAAGTAGAACAAAGTCTATTTTTCTCTTTTTCTTATAGTCAGAGATAGTACTTGTGATTGCCACCAAGAGCCTGCTTTCCTGTAAGATCAGTGAGATGAAAAACATAAATTGCCTCAGTGCTCTTCACCTGGGTCCTGAACCTTTTAGCAAAACCTGACTTGCTTTTGAGACTCCAGCAAAAGCCAGACTCCAGTGCATTTCCCATGGATTGAAATTTTATTGCAAGCATTTTGCACGAGAACTGCTGTTATCTCTGCTTGATAGATAAATCCATTATACGTTGTGATGGATTTTTACATGTTAAATAGCATAAAATACTGTTGTTATTTGACAGAGATGGGCTATTGGAAAGTAATAAGTGAAGTCAAACAGAGATACTTTCTTCCCTAAACTCTCTCTTTGGATTGACAGCTGTATGTTTTCATTCCAATAATTGGAAGTTTTCAATGCAGGTATACTGCTGTATCTGTGGGAGAGATTTGATCTGTGGTCATTGAGACATAGTTCTTTTTTGGCTAGTACTAGTAAAAATAATTGCAATGTCAGTTCTGTACCTGAATTACTTGTGATAGATATACTTCAGGATTAGGCAGTCTGCACTCTGAAATAATGAGAAATGTCAGGTTTTGGTTAAAAAATGAGGAGTGAAATATCTCTGCAGGTTATTATCATTTTGAGGGATTGTGGTTCCTCTCCATTATTCCCTCCACTATTGTTGAATTGTCCAATTTAAGTGAGTAACAGCACATTCTTCCTAGAAACTGTTGGTGGGAGCCAAGGAAATAAAATGTAATAGAGGGATCTATTACATAAAGGATATCTGTATATAATAGCCATTGGCAAAGTTGGGAGACAATAGCCAGGAATCAAATTCACCAACTTGAGACTTTTTTGTTTTGTTTTTGAAAAATCTTAGCTACATACACTGAGCAACCCAGTGCTACTAGAAAATGCTTTCTTTTGTACCGTTCCTGCTGATATTGTTAGCACAGCAGTCTCACAGGTTGGATGCATTCCACCTTCATTAAAGCTCATAAGGCTACTATTTAAAATATTTTGTAATCATGCATGAGTAGCTATAGAAGAAATATGACATCATGCGTTATCACAGTTGTAAAAAGGAGAGTGTGTTTTAATTGTTCAGAATTCACAGTTTGCCATATGTCCTGCAGAATCAGCTTCAATTTCTGTCCCTTTTTAGAAGAGGACATTACATCATTATTTTCCAGTTTGACCAGAGAAAGGCAGAGATAATTCAGAATTTTGCAAATCTTTTCTCGCCTATTCTCAGTCATTGACTACATCCCTGAGGATCAGTTTGTTGTAGCAAAATTGTTTGTGCAGTTTACTACTGAAGCAATTTAGCAATTCTTGAAGTTGATACTTGCCTTTCACAGGCACTTCTTTAGTGATTATAGCCACAGAGTATTAATATGCCCAAACATCTTTTAAGTTAGCAGTATCCAGATGCAGGTCATCTTAAAACTAGAACTTGTTGGATATATCAGCCTGCCCAGAAAATGTCATTTTGAAAAGAGCATCATTCCTTGCTTTGCTTATTCCTTTAAGTCATCTTGCCATTTGGCACAAATCTGTGCCAGCATGCTGAGCATCCCCTTTGTGAGGAGAAAAGAGTGCGATTCTGCAAGAAGTCCCTTTCGGGAAATTAATGCAAACCAAGCAAGGTCTGTACTACCATGAGGGTTTGGGGGGCTCTTCAGTGAATCCTCAGAAACATCTTGGATCATCCTTACTTGCTCCAGTTTTGCCCTCTCCATTTGGGCTGAGTTACCCACGTGATCCAGTGGGATGAACCAACACAGGGCATACAAAACTCACAGCTTGGTGGGCTACACTGGGTTTTGGCCAGTTCTGATTGTATATTTAGATTAAACAAAATAAGGAACTTTTAGAAAGTAAACTCTGTTTTTAAAGATAGCTATCCTTTTTACCATAAAACTTGTTAAAATACCATAAGCAATTAAATCATTATGCAAAGCCACTAGGCTTCATTATTTAGGTCCCAGCTGCCATTGTAGCCCATGAATGCAGTATTTTTCTAAATGAGGAACAACCTTCTTTTCTCTCTTTCACATCAGAGAGGTGTAAGACAAGCCAAACTGTCATGCTTAATTCATCTCTAATGAAAATGTATTTATTTGTTTTTCATTTCGTAAGTGAATTTAGGATTTGGTCTGCGCAGGGAGAAGAAAAGAAATCAGCAACTCTTCTCTGGGCTCAGACCTTGTTGTGCTGTGTGCCAAGTTTTATTATGAGGCAAATTTTTTATGGCCACATTTCAAAGCCTTGTATAACAGAGATTATAATAAAAATGTTCCAAGGGTCTACATCCATAGCAGGGCTGGGTGTCGCTGTTGTACGGAATTTAATTTTCTCTCATCAAATCACATATTGCCACAGTATGTTGTGTCTGTCTTCTTGATTTACACAAACAAATTTCAAAGTAGCTGGGGTATGCTGGCATGATGGGATGAACATGAAATGTCATCCACCGCCTGAAATACTCTACATTGTAGTTTTGTTGTTATTCCTTGCAGGTAGTGCTACTGCTGCTCTGTTAAATAGGTTTTCATTCATTCCCAGTCGTTTTTGCTCTGCTTTACTTAATGATCCATGTCAGGAAGTAGATGCCAGCTTAGAACAAAACAAAATAAAATTGATTTTCCCAGTTGTATTAAATTTATTTTACAGCATAAAAACTATCAGTCCCATTCCTCACTGGAGCAGCAAAGCCTACAACGGTACTCAGGTAGAGCTGCCCAATCTGACATACGCCCAGTCCGGAGTGAGCACATGGGTTAGCCGGTTTGCTTGTTTTTACACATGCCAGAAAGCAGAAGGAGCCCAGGGCATTTTCCCTCGCAGCTGGGACTGCAGAGGCGCTAGCGCCTGCGTGAGAAGCGTGCAGATGTGCTGCTGGCTGCACCCTGCTCTGGCTGCTGGGGGACAGCAGCAGCACCTCTCTCTCAGGGCTTGCTTTCTCCCACCCCGCTCTGACAGAGGTCTGCAAATTGAAGGAAATCCAGCTCTTATCTTGGGAACGGGAGATGGAGATGGAAAAAGCTTGTCAAAGCATTCAGTTCATTTCCCTGACAAAGCAGATTTGTCCTCCGTGGTTCCCACTGCTTCATCTGTGCTCTGCATTTCCCAGTGCTTCTGCTGTCTTGGGTTGTTTCAGAGGGGAATGAATCAAGCACTTTATCTGGTCATTAATAAGAAAAACCTCACTCTCCTGTGGTTCTCCTGTATTTCTTGCTGCAGGAAATATTAAATGATTGTTTTACCCAAATTTCAGTGTTTTGTACTCCATAACAGCAGCCTTGTAGGCAACCACTACCTGATTGGTATTAGATGAGCACTGTCTATTTGTATGATCCCCGTCACCATGGTACCTGAGCACCAAAGTGGCAGCTTTCTATTCCTTTCCTGTACACACAGCAGGATGGCATGATTTGTGATTGTCAGCTGTATTCGCAATACTTATGTTTGTGTATGTGTGTGCTTAAATGAGGTGCAGCATTTTACAGAGCTTGCTGATTTTAGCCCGTGTCAGCATTTTCCAGGGTGAGATAAGACAGGACTTTCTATCATTTCCCAAAGTCTCAGCTTTTTCAGAAAAAGCAAACGAGGAACACTAACCAACCGATGCAAAAGCGACTGAGCGCGCTGTGTTTACAAAAGGAGAACCAGTCCTTCCTCATCTGTGTAAGCTCTAAGAAGAATGGAAAATCAGAAGCTACCAGGAGAATTGGGGCTCTCTGCCCTCTGAGAGTTGGGTTTGAGGATGATTGGCGTGGACGTGGCTTTGTTAATGGCACTGTTGTTTAACCACTGTGTTGGCTGGTGCTTAATAGGAAACACCTCTCATTGCTAATGCTCCACCTGCTGCAGGTTAAAGGGTTTACCTTACTTCAGCTTTCTTCTCCTCTGATGTTGGAAAAGATTCCCAAGTAGAACAGAAGATGAATCTTCAAACTTACAGAGTTTTGTTGACATAATATTTACTGTCAACACGCAGCCTCCTTTGGCTCAAAAAGTGCATCGCAAATAAAAATGTCATCTCTGATTCCCTGCAAAATATCTTTCTTTGAGAAGTTAATTACTGATTTCAAACCAGCTGAAATGAAGCCTGATGATGGCCTTCTCTTAATTTTTGACAAGTGATGGCTTGATTGGAGCTAACTTTACACAGCTTCAAATGTGTAATTTAATCGTGATACATTTCCATATCCTCAAGTCCGCCAAAGACAATGCCAGAGCCCAGCCTATTTTCTAGTCCTTTAATGAAGTGGGAGTTGCAAGACCAGGGCAAGGCACAAAGAGGAAAAACTGAAAACTCTCAGCAGATGATGCTCGAGTCTGCAGCTGCAGAAGCAGTACTGCACTTCAACTAGCCCCACACATCCAGGTAACAGCAAGGCAAGACAAGGTAGCCACGCACATGGCAGGTCTGAGGAAGGCAGCAAGTGACAGTGACACTGATGGATACCTGAGGCTGCATATATTAGCTAAGCCAAGCTTTGAAGACAGTTTCTTCTGTCGCTGTTGTTGAGATGACTGAGCAAGGGAAATGGGTGAGTCATTAAGAGGTCACTTTCCTTGCCCCAGTGCCTGGATGATGGATGTATGGATGGCTGCTTGAATACAGAAACGTGCACCTCAGTGGGCATGCTTGCACCTCCTCGTGCTCGTGAGGTTAGCTTCAACCGATCAGGGATTTATCCTGCCTAATTCAGCATATCCCAGCAATGCTCTGGCCTCACCCTGCTCCGGCCTCATGCTCCCTGAGCCGTGCTAGCTGGAGAAATGGAGATCTCAGCCTGCCTTCCCTCATTTTGGGGGATTTGTGCATGCAGCCTGGCAGCTACAGAGCTGGAGAGGCAAGCGCAGCCTTCACCACATACCCCTGTAGCACCAGTGCCCTTCCGAGCTCTGGTGAAAGGATTTGCCCTTTGGTGTTTTCATCCTAAGTACAGAAAGCTTCAGCTTGGAGAATACATGTATCCACACACCTTTTTTCTGCCACCCTCTGGTTCTGACAGTCCAAACTCATCTCTCACTTCCTGTGCATAGCAGGTATTTCTGGCCCTTCGCCCATGAAGCCATCACTCAGACTATTTTTCTTGCCTTCAGCCTATTGGGGAAGGGATCCGTTTTATTTCCTCTTTATTTTACTTAGTTTTTGTTTGGTGTGTGACCTTAATCCTTGATTAAATTAAACATTCTTTGTCCCACCAAAGCTTCTCCAAACCCAACAGGATTAGGCCTTTAGTGAGTTATAACAGAAGCAAAGCCTCTAACTCAGAGTAAGTGATTTCCTTCCTTTCTATGTTTTCCTGCCAGAAACAGTGAAAAAGCCACAGGAGACAAGAATAATGCAGTCTTATTTAGTGAGTGCTGAATGTAGAGTCTGTTATTTACACTCTATCATATTAAACTGAACTGAATGTTTGCTTGACATCTACCTTTGTGTACCTGGCCTTATTCTAATGTCAGAAGGCAAATGGAAGAAAAGAAAAATGATCTGGAAATCAGTGGAAGAACAGTGACTTACAAACTGATTGGAGCTAGACGATAGTGTTTGTCCACATCTGGCACTTCTTTGCAAACTGTTAGAATTTTTTTCAGTGAAAGTGTGTTTTTATGAGAATATGAAGTTTGGCATTGGCTCTAATTATTTTCCAAAGGCTGATGTAAATGCTTATAAACCCTTTGTATTAAGCACACGGAGGGACGCTGCTCTAACTGTGCACAGACCAGAAACTAGCTACCTCCATAGCAGCAGTCACAAGAGCTGACGAATGCAGTCTTACCGCAACTGTGAGCACCGAGCTCTTCACCATCCCAAGGCTGTAGGTCCGCTCGGACTCAGAATGCACGCTCTTTCTCCTCACCTGGCTTCTGTGGCTTTCTCCACTGTCTACCCAAAGTCTGCTGGAGGACCCAAAAGTCATTTCTTTGTGAAATTTCCCAGTAGGTTGTGTTAATCTATTCTGCCATCAATGCCTACACCCATGCTGCTTCACCCAGAAATGTTGTTTGCCTATAGAGTCAATGTGGTGAAGTACCTTGTGCCAAGCTATGATGAGTCCTTTCTTTTCTTTACTACCCTGGCCTACCACACCACAGCCCTTCCTGAAGCAAATTTCTGGCAGCTGCTGCTGTTACTGATCTCCTGGGCTGGAGAAAGAGCAGCCAGAGCCTGAAGGGAAGGGAAACAGAGAGCTTTCCATATCTCATAGCTTTATAAGGGCTATTTGTAGGCCATATGAAGAGGAACCAGGGAAGAGGAGCAGTGAAGGGGGCAGAGAGATATTCGAGAAACCTATGTGCATCCCCTCCTAGTTCAAACAGTAAATTGAGGTGTTTGGTCATGTTGGACTGTATCTAAACCAGAAAATTATTGTTAAATCCTTTTTGAAGCCACCAGGGAAGCGCATATTTAGTGTAATATAGAATTCTGATTCTTCACATAATTCTACAATTTTACTAATTTAGCTCTCATTTCAAAGGCTTGCTGTCTTTCTTTCCACTGGGTGTTTACATAATATCTGAAATTCTGACAAGCCCTTATTCATGTGCTCCAGGAAGACATACACTCCTCACCGTCAGCAAACACAGCTGTTTGCCACAGCCTAGGAAGGCTCCGCTGTAGACAAACCTACAGGTTTTCCCCCGGTGTCTCCAGTGTGAAGAACTCCATGGAGAAACACCATCCCTAATAACCAGGGATGGAGCCCGCTTCAGCTTCACATCTTCCTTGTCACCTGCAGAGGTTTGCCGCCCCCTCCATGTGCCTCTGCTCATGGATGAGTGTGCAGCATCTGCATTGCAGTACTGTTATCCCAGGGATAATGGGATACCAGGGGGACGAGCCCACCACCTCCAGAGCTAGGTTTTCACATCAGGCTCATTTTCAGGTCCCTCCTGCGCTGGCAGGCTTCCAGGTGGGAGCTCACTGCTCGTTCCCTCCTGCTTTCCTGCTATTTAGCAGCTCTTTTTCCATTCTCCAGAACCAGTAGATGTACCCTTGAGATGCTTTTCTAATTTTGGAGCGGTGGCAAAGGGAGAAGCCGGGCTGAACTGCAGGCAGTTCTCGCAGGACCCTGGTTCCTCCTGGTTTCATTAGCCCCACGTCTCTACCCCGCCACCTCCCTGCTTGCAGCAATTTGATATTTCCTCCTCTGGCCCAAAGGCTTTTTCTTTGTAATTTGCTTTTCACTTCAAACCTGGGAAGGAGAGACAGCATGCCTCCGAGCTGAGCCTAAATGGTGCATGGGGCTTTGAGTCTCTGACAAGCAGCCAGCTGCAGCTCTGAATGTGATCTAAGGGAGAGAAACATGCCCAACAAACTCCTGCCACATTCACTTGAAGCAGGAGAGATTTGTCCATACACGCTTTTGCTGAAAGACTATTATGCGGAACATGCAAAGTATCAACTACTATCCATTTTTAGAGCCATTGTTAAAGAGAAAATTAGCATTGAGGAGGAGACAGTGGGAGATTTCTCCTTCTCCCTTTCCCTCCTTCCCATAGTACAGTGTCTTTATTCTGTTTTCTTTATTTCTCTTTGTCTTACTGGCATACTGGTCTCTGAACCATGCTTTGTTTCATTTATATTGAAATCAGCTGGCAGAAGACAAAGTTCACAGCATATATTTAGAGCCTGTGTTTTTGAGACCGTTAATTATTATTTTCTTCCATCTTTCCTGGGAAGCCGCTGGTGATTTGTTTTCAGGTTCATTTCATGAGTGTTTACTGTCATTTACTATGAACTCTGGTCTTTTCCTTTCTCTGCCTGTCCCTCAAAATGTTAACCACATGCTGGCTCTGCTTTGCATTTCTGTATCTGAGTTTGTATTTTAATATTCATTAGGTATTTGTACTGACAGCCCATCAATACATTAAATTAGTATATATGCAGCTAACAAGTATGGTACATGCCTAACTGACTTATAACAACATTAAAACAGACAGACAGAACAGATTGTCTCAGCAGGGTTTAATAAACTGTAGTTATCCGCAGTCCCTGAGAAAAGCAGACACGCAACTGCAATGTACAGTGCTCCCTTGGAATAAGATCAGCTGTAAACGTGCTAAACTAAACATGGTTTGTTCTTCTGATTAGAAAACTGAACTTTCTTCCATCATTGAAAAACTGCTTAGTCTTCTATTCTTCTTTTGAACAATTAGGCATTCGGTTATAAAGTACTGGGCATTTTAGATCAGAAAAAAATTTAATGTACATCAAGTAGTGTTGGAGCTGATAAAATGCATGCATAGTTATGCATTGCTCTACTCATTCTCATGAAACGCTTTGAAGGTATTGAGATCTCTACAAGTAATTAGTATCGTAATTAGAATATCATTTTTTTCTGCTAATTAATACTAACGTGAGGAAAATGGGAGCTTCTTTGGATAAGAAGTACTATTTCTTCTCTATGTCAGTGAGAGAGTAGCTCTTCTAAAATGGGCAGAAGAAAGTAGGCAGAAAACTGATGTCAGGTGAGAAGAGAGCTTCTCTGTTTGATCCTTTAGGGGTGGGACTGAGTGCCATCCAATAAGTTTTCTGGAGAAATCTCCTGTCTCTTGCATCTTGGAGAGAGCACAGACCCCCTCTTGCATTATGAGAAGATAAGATAGAATATATGTGTTACTTATATATATCCTGTTTCTCTGTATTTAAAAATTGCATGATTAAAAAATGCACAAAAAATCTGAAATAGATAACAGACGCTTGAAAAATGTTTGTGAAAAGAGTTTTGAAATGAAGTATTTATCTGATCTTTCCCATCTTTGTCCTGAATCAAGTTCTCATGTAATTAACTTTGCTGATGAGAGTTATCCTCTAACTTCAATGGTGTTAGTAAAGGAGTTTCTTATCCTTCATTACGGCATCAGAAGTGCTCAGTTTAAGCCATGGTAGTCCCCCTTCCAGCACTGCATTATACCAGGCTCGGGACCTGGGCGTGGGTACTGTCACTGGTGCGCCAGGATGTGCTCAGGAAGAGTCCCACAAAAATCGTAGGGCTTGAGACAATCCCTTAAACAGCGTTTGTCAGCCACGTGGCTTTTGATTCCCCACCAGTTAACTCGAAGCCACCAAGGAGCACGGAGCAAATAATCAGTGGCGTGCCATCAGAAGGGAAGCCAGGGTTAACGCACCTTACCCACACGAGAACAAACATGTGGAGCGTTTGAGTATGGTCCACGTAGCAACAGTCTCTAGGCATCGAGGTCCTTGTGTAGCAGAGCTGCTGGCATCCTCCTTGAGAGCACACGCAGTCACTGTGGGAATCGGGAGATTCCTTAGCAACGTGTTTAAAGATCCTTCTCAAAATAATGATTATTCATTTTGTTCTCCTTTTTTATTATTTTTTTAGTTTGATCTCTATCTATCCCTTCGCAGTGGTGAGCTGTTGTTTAAAATGTTCAGACTTGTTTAACTTTTTTCCTTCTGTTAATGAAGAGCATAAAACCCCCAAGAAGCTGCCACTGGATGCAATAGCAGTACCTAAGAAATGTCAGATGGCATTTAACATTGGATTTTGCTTTTTTATATAAAGGGAGAAAAATAAGCAGAAGAGCTTGAGCTGTTTTTGCCTGGGTAATGCTGCTGTGAACAGTTTGAGGCATCTACTCCAATAAAAAGAGTGAAGAGCCACCAGTCAGTAACCATGGGTAATTTCTCACAGCCTTGGTCAGGTTTTGTATTTTAGAAAATCAGAGGCCTTTCATTGCATTTGTATTTGTTTACAGCTTTTTGAAGGCAGATGAGAAGAGGACCTCAGCACTACTTTTCTCCCCAGACTTGTTTCTTTTTCTCCTACCACGCTGGAGCATTTCTGCTTCCCAGGCCGCATCCAGCCTCGCTGACCATATAGAATAGGAGGCCCTAGAAGAAAATTGCTTGCTTATTAGAGATATCTGCGCATTTTCACTCATAACTTCATCTCTACCCAAGACAATAAAGGTATGTTGGGTGGTTTACAATGACCATTACTTTCATGTACCTCTTAAGAGCATCCCAATTTTTCCTCCCTGTGTTTTTTCTAATGGACAGCCCACGAATTTATAGTCAGTCAGCACCTAAAAGGCCAAGCTGTGGGCTAGGCAGTAATTTCCTTTCTCATAAACAAGCTCTCACAGACCAACCTCCATAAAAGATGTACAGATCTAGGAGTGCTGATGCTTTTAGTTCATTAGAAGATAGGTTTCATTTCTGATGTACCATTAAAAATAACCCCAAAAGATAAAATGGATGAAGAGAAAGCTGTTTGTTTATTTTATTATTTACAAATTCTAGGATATAAAGCTTAGTGTAAAAACTTGAAAATAGGATGTGCAAGGGCAGAGGACGTTTGCTGCAGAACTGGACAAGTCTGGGAGCTGAACAGGGCTAAGATACATTGCGATCATCCCTGGTTTGTGCTTGCTCCAGGAGTTCGCACTTAAATGCAAACAAGGTGGCAATGAATTTTTGGCACCAAGAGAGGGCAGTTTTCTTGAGCACTGCTATGCATCACAGAGTTGCTGGAACATGCTTTAACCTATGTTATGCAGTATTTAGCCAGTAACCACCCAGATAATTTGGTAACTGACCCATCTCAGCTATCATTACCATTTTGGTGAAGTTGGCATATTACTACAGAAATGGCATTTTCCAGAGGTGAAGTTTTCACTTCTGGTGTGTTTTTAGCCAGCTTTTTGACTGACATCCCCAAATCTGTGCTCTCACTCTCATTCTCACAGTTCACAGAATTACAGCTTCATTTTGCTGTAGTCTCTAAGCAAAACCTTGCATTGCTTCCAGTGTTGCTTTTAAAAACTAATAGTATCAGAATTCTGTGTGCACCGTAGTCAATGATTTGTTTTCTTTCCTGACTGCCTTGGTATTGGTCTTTTCTGACATATGCAGACTATGTATTTTGTTCTTAGTCAGTTTTTCTATTGAGCTTTATTACGTGATCTGGAGGGAAGAACTGTATCATGCTATTTAAGCAAAAGGAGCTTTAGGACTGTCATGCATTACTCCAGTAAGCTAAAATCACTCTGACAGTGTTGCAGAGCCTGACTTATTGGGACTAGGGGGCTCAATAATGAATCTTGAATCTGCTTTATCTTTGAACGAGTCCAGATGCTTTGTTAGGTACCAGTTCTGTTCTCCCTCCTTTCTCTTTTTTTATCTCCTTCTTTTTTAATGTCAGAATGAATTGATCCCAGGCTGCTCCTCTGTACTCTGACACTTCTGAATATGGAAGTGTCACTGTAAAATGAACCATAGCAATTTCTTAATAAGCTACCTTCAGAGAGAGTTACAGTTTTTGACATTTAGTTATAGATTTATCCCTTGTGCAGGAAACCTCATTCATTTCATGCATGTTAACCATGGTGAGAAAAAGTCATTATTAGGTATTTTTCATACTTTGGTCTATTGAACAAGCACATCACATGCACTTGCCAGTCTCCAGCAGGCTGCAAGAGGTTAGCGAGAGTGGGAAATGGAAGGAAGGACAGAAGAAATGGTGACACTTTGAATGAAAGCTATAGTAGCAAATTCCTTACAAAAGCTAATAGTTCTAGGGCCCCTATTCCAAAATACTGGGTTGGTATCACTGCTTCCTATTCAGAAAGTTGCCTCCAGTTAGCCAGGCTTATTGGTTCAGGTTAGATCAGGGCTCTGGGCTGAATTCCATGAACCCAACCCCAGAAATAGCTATTTCTGCTGGTAATTAATAATTATTAGGTAAATTATTAAAAATATGTATGTTTTATATATTAATTTAATGTGTTTTATATAGCATGTTACTGTTATCATAAATGAATAGTAAAAAGAAGTAACATGATGAGCATTAACTAAGTTATTTATCACTTCAGTTTGCAGATATTGTTTCATTCTCAGAGAAGCATTTGTTTGGAATACTAAGCTGTAAACAAAATTCATTAATTCATCTAGTGAATCTCAGTTTTAGAAAAATTGTGAGATGCTAAAGTTCTGTCTCTAAGACAATACAATTCTCATTTTGTAGAGGAATGTGTATGGGTCTGGAAACAACAAAGCTTTGTTCACCCATACTATTTTTTAAATTGGTCCTAAGCACAGCGATTTTAAAGTGATGCTTTGGGCCCAACAACAACAAAAAAATTCACTTTGTTTTCTTTGGTGCATGTAACAGTTGATACATCATTGTAAGTAAAACCCATCTAAAGGGGCAAAGAGCTGTTCCTTGTCCAACAGAAGCAGGTTGGAAAAAACTATGAATCCTTTCTTCCAGTAAGAAGCTTACAAACATGTCCAAAAAGTGCATTACTCAATCTAATCTTAACTGTGCTCACTTTTAGCTTCTAGCCGTGAGCAAATCTCACTCAGAAAATTGCAAAATCTTCATTCCAGCTTAACTAGCGTGACTAAAGGAATGGTGGTGACTTCAGGTACTATTGATTTTTGCAAGATGCACAGGCTTTTAGTAGTGTTGTTATCAACTCTTCTCCAAAATATTATAGTTTGATCTGGTTTTTCAACATGAAGTGTAGCAGGGTATTTGCAGAAGTGGCACCAAAGCTTATACAAAGCGATACATACATAAGATTTTAAAAATTCCTACAAAATGAGGGAGAGAGACAAAATGCACTAAAGTCAATTATTCCCCTCCAGGAACTTAGTAGACATTGGCTCAGCCCCCCATCACCTTCCAGCTGGTCTGCTGAGTTCTTATCCTTCAGGAGGGAAACAAAAATGAGTTCCCTGGGTGATGAGACGTAAGGAATTGTTCCAGAATTGGAACATTTAACCATAAAAGTTAAGTAGAGGTGTTGCTCATCTCCCTAGCTAAAGGCAACGTGCTGAAATATGAGGCTGAGTAGAATTTAAAAATGAAAAAAAAAAAAAAAAAAAACTTCTAATTGCATAATTAGACTGCTGCAGGAGATGAAAGGGCAACACCGTGCAAAGCATGGCTAAGCAAAAAAAAAAAAAATTGATGAAATGCTTATCTACTTGATGAATAAGACTGAAGGATCTGTAAAATGTCTCTCCGTGTGTTACATGGAAATGTGGGTTTATTAATACCAAGAAAGACGTAAACATTAATGTTGTTGGATTAGGAAAAAGAAGAGTATTGTCATTAATATCAGACCAGAATCTTTTAATGTTACTTTCTAGTTTGTCATGAATTCCTCATTCAATCCTGCACATGTTGTTGGGTTTTTTTTTTGCCATCCTAGGATAAAAATTGGAGTAGTTATAGCAATTTCCAGATAGATACTAATTTTACTGATTTGGTGGGTAGCTCAATCCAATTCCAACTAAAATCAGTTGCTAGGTGTTTATCAGCTTCATTTGGAGCAGCTTCTTACCAGGTATGATACTGATCTGTGCTCGTGTGTATTTGTTGTACCCCAAATTAGGCTGTTAAATGAACAAAGATGCACTTAAGATAATGCTTGTCCCATGCCTCACAGGTGTGTAGGTTGGAGCAAAAATCGGGTTATTTTAAGGGAAAGAATTCTGCCAAGCTGTGATTTATGTAGCAGGCGGACACTGAAGCTGTTTGGGGGTTTGACACATTAAGAAACATCTCAGTGGAGGGGGCAGGATTCTTTGAAAAGATTGAACAGCCATTAAAAATTCAAGCTATGTGGCTCTCCAGATTGTAATACTACAGACTTAGGGTTATAATAGGATTACACTTCACCTGGGGATGAGTATACATAAGTATGCGTATGCATTTTAGTCCAATAAAAATATTTATGTTTTGAAAAAATAGCAGTAGTACTTTTATTAAAGAATTTTATTTAAGGCTGCTCCATAATTGTAATTAGAATTTTTGACAGCATGCATGCCCCTGAGACACAGCTCTGTGTGTTAAGCATGTCATGCAGATCCACGGGCACTCTATTAAAAGGTCAGCTTTTTACCCTACTCTATTTTTGTTCTACAAGCTGCCGGTACCCAGCTTATCTGAGTGTTTCGAGTAGTGTCTTAAGTAGGCTGAATAACCATCTCAAAATGTGCTTGTTCTCCCCACGGGGCGAGGAGAGGTGCTGCTGGGTGTGTGGCTGTGTTAAGATGCCCCTTGCTAGGTATGTTGTTAATTTGGGCTCTGAAGGGGGGGAGAAGGAGGAAGTTTGGAAGAGCTCTCCCTTCTGGTGGCCTCTGCTCCATGGGCTCAGAGCAGCTCCCCCTTGTCTCCCATTCCCACCCACTCTGTTGTTTAAGGAGAGTTACGGTGGTGAAACTGAAGGTAGTCATCGACATACGCAGGGCCACCAAGCGTCTGTGTCTGGGAACTACCTTATCATCTCAAGTAAAGAACACTAAATAGTACTTCTCAAGTGACAAATAATAGCTGTTTTTTTGTTGTTGTTGTTGTTTTGGTGTTTTGTTTTGTGGGTTTGTTTTTTGTTTGTTTGTTTGTTTTGAATAAGTGCTTTATCAGATGAATTAACTAAAGAAGCTGCAAGTTTCCAGCTATGTACATTTGGTGTTGACTGAATTTCCCTGCTCTGCCAGCCTGTGCAGGCTGATGTCTTTCTCTTCCCCCTTAAAAGGTCTAATTATGCCATAAGCAGGTACCTTGCTCTGTTCTGTCTCGTACTCTGCCACATTACCATTAGAAACAGAAAGAACTAATTAAATAAGTATACTAAATGACTATTTTCTCATTCATTTATTTATGTCCAATCTCATTGCTTATTCTCTTTTAGCCAGGGGATAGATAAAGGAAGACAGAGCCTGTCCTTTCATCAGTTCTCAGGGGATTAGGCTACCTTTAGGACTACTACACTTTATGGGAGTTATTTTTTAATTCTTCCTGCATTCTAAGATTGAAATCCACTCTCTCAGCATCTACTGTCCTCTACTTAGACACAGCAGAGGAAACCAAAATTTAATCTTGCTTCAGTCTCACTGTGTTGCAGTCTATTAAAATTTCAGTTTAAGAGGATGTTGGGATTCTTTAAGACCTATTGGATGAAACCAAAGGTCTGGTGAGCGCAGTACCGAGTCCACAACGCCAGTCAGCGGTTTACCAAGTGAATAAAAACCAGGCACACACTTGGTACTGTTGCCCTACTGTTTCTGCAACCAGCGCCATCTGCTCTGTGGGTTTGTGCTGCTGTTCTCTGGGAAGAAAAGGAACTGATGACAACATCAGACATCCCATTTTCCCACTGTCTACTGTCTCTCATTAGCCTGGGGAAGGAAAACGAACAGTGCTCTGTGAATGGAAAGGTCCTGTAGGAGCAGGCTCCCCTTTGCTCATGGGCATTCCCTTTCCATCTCGTTTCTGAGCAAAGGTCAGTTCATTGCATTTGAAGCCTTGTGGGATGTCAGAAGCAGAAGGTAGATGATACCCATCAAGACTTTAGGACACAGAGCTCCATGTATTGTGTAAAATACAGTTCTGAAAACTATGTAATTTATCAGGCAGATGTAATTCCATCAAGGGGTTCTGGAGACGCTGCAAACCACATCATCCAATTATAGCTTGGAAATTCAGTTACTGTGCCTGCAGGAGTAAATTCTGCTCTTGTATCCTATAGTGTGATTCCGCAAACCTTGTTTGGATGGCACCAGCACTGCCCTCTTTCCCCCAGCACAGTTGCAGAAGGGTTTTTGTGTGGTATATTTTGGTGGAATACAGGATGTATTAAAAACGTTACCAGTGGATACAGAAAAAGGAGAAGGTACATGGAGTGCTTTTTTTTTCCTCTTGCGAGCTCTGTACTTACATTCCACTTTAACAGGTTTAGTAGCCAGCTAGATACAACCCTAGCAACACGGGCCAGAGAAGCAGGAGGGTTAATTAGATACAATATGCTGGCTTTAGTACAAAATAGACAGAGTTTGACTAGTTTAAGTAAACATTTGGGTTTCATTAGGCTGTGCTTATCCTCAATATAGAGAGACTTTTCTAATAGAAAAGATGATATTTTTTTTTCAATCTGCAGGATATTTCTTAATAGGAATAAGAAATGTTGATTTATCCAAAGATTGAACATCTCTGTGGGTGAGGAAGAGTCTGTTTTAGATGCATTTTATAGTGTACCATGAATGGTTTTGCTGGATTTGCTGTTAATGTGCTATTCCTAAAGGAAATATTAATGCTCTTAGGGCCAAGCTCTAAACCTCTGATATGTAAAAACAACTCCCAAAGTACTCATTTGGTGTTACGTACTTAATCTTTAGAGTGTATCATATTTTGTTATGATTGTATATGTTGACAAATGCCATCGAACCTCTAAATTATTAATTTATTTTGTAAGTGCTCTATTTATTTCTGTTCCATTAAAATAATTAATATCTGTCTATCCACTCTGAGAGGATGCTGTTTCCGGCTTTCTGATATTGAAGCTTCCTCAGTTCAGTCCTAATCCTGTCAGTCTTGACACCTGATCTGAGGGCAGTTTGATTGGGTTTTGTAACGTGTGTCTTCAGTTGAAGCATCTTCACCCTGGCCAGGGCATTGAAGGTCCTTTAGAATTTGCCTGAAGACCAGAAAATAGGCTAGAGGTCATGACCGATTTTTTTTCTCATTTCTTGAGACAGATGCACTTTAGAAACCCCACCATCCTGTTTTTATGGTTAACACAGAGAGTTTTCAGTTGTATCCCACTGCATAAAAAGAAAAAGAAAACGTGTCAGGCTGTTAGATGGCACTGAGTCCCAGCACAACAGTTGACCCTTCAGATCCTACATGACTTTTGAAAGATACTGCCACTGTCTTTCACTACATGAGATAAGTAAAATGGATGGGTTATTTGTTCTAACTGGCTTTTGTGTAGCTTTTTAGACATCAGCCTTTGCAGTTCTCCTTAATATGTATCGAGCTTTTAGAAGACAATTTTATGTTTTCTGAAGTTCTTCACAGAATCATTAAGGTTGGAAAAGACCTCCAAGATCATCTGGTCCAACCATCCCGCTGCCACCACTATCACCCACTAAACCATGTCCCTAAGACAAGTTTGTATTCACAACATTTGAGGTAGGTGATGGAGGTTTAGTCTCAGCTGAGAACATACATAAGTACAGGCAGATTTAACAATGAAGTGCAACACAAATGGGTGCACACTAACCGTGGGCAGAATGGCACCAGTGCGTGTGGTGGCCCTAATGCCACCCAGAGACCCTCAGCTGCCAAGTGTGTCCTTTGAGCAAGCAGCACTCCAAAGTAGCACCCTCATAAGCAGTGGTGGCCCTTTACATCGTGCACTACACCACGGGGCCAGATCCTGCCTGCATGCCTTCACACTGTCTCTGGGCATTGTCTGGGTAGAGAATGAGTTTGCAAACTGGGTTTTTCATTTGCTAGAACAACTGTAACAGCATAGGCAACTCCAGGCTTTGCTGCATTTCAACTCCCCCTTTGCATCAAGTGTGTGTTAAAAGCTGTGAAAGACTCGTGAAAAGGGGACAGCAAGCTGAGCTTTGTGTCAGTACTGCATGTCCTACTTCTTCAGGTGGGAACGGGCCCTTGTCTCTCCAGTGAAGACATTTTAGGATTTCCTCAGGCTTTCAAATCAGATCTGCTGTCCTCGGAGAGACTGCTGCTTTTGAAAAGGTACCCTGATTGCTAAATACCCTGTTAAAATGCAAAATTCCTCCCAAACAAAAGATTTAATAAAAGACCGTTTTCTTTTACAGCCTTTTTTACAACCACTGCAGCGTATGGTACCCTCAATAGTTTTACAGCCCCTTTGCCACCGCCTTGAGTTTACTGGCCGTAGTAATATTTATAGAGAGTGCAGACATCGTGCTTTGCACACAGAGTCTGCTAGCCAGCACCAAGGATGATTCACGGGATGGATTTTTTTGTGTGTCGTGAGATTTGTCAGTAAAACAGAACTTGTATTGTTTATTATTCATATTTTTTCATGCTCTGAAACATTCTGGTCAGCCTTCTTTATTTCAGCAAAACCTCTGAGGTAAGGATTTTTGCTTGTCGTTGTTTGAGCTCTCCTGGCAGTTTGAAATGAAGACTTTGGTTGATTTTTCCCACTTACAAGAGTGGACTGTCTTACAGCAGATGTAGCTCCCCCACCCCATCCTCCCATGGAAAATGCTGCTGTGAAGATTTAAGATGAGCATGCAGGGAGAGGGAACAAACCCCATACATTTTTTATTATGAGGCAAATAGTTTAATAAATGGCAAAGTGGAGCATAGTTTCCCCTCTGGCACTATTTCAGGTGGTCATCCCTCAGGGGCTGGCAGGACTGATGGAAAGACACGTGCAGGACATGAAGATGTCTGCTGTGGAAGGGGCTAGGTCCTGAAGGACAGAGAAGAGTCTGCAAGATAAAAGAAAGAGGATTTTTTAAATTTATTTTTAGATGATTTAACCAGTCTCCTCAGCTGTCTGAAAGCACTGCAAGTCCCAAGCTCCATGTTTTGTTTCTTTAAATTCTGCCCCAAAAGGGGCAGGCCATCACCACCCTGCCAAGCCCCTCTTGTTAGCAGCCTTCATTAGTAAGGAGATTCATGGTTTCAGGAACCAAGGTAGGATGAAAAGCCCAAATGATGTTTTCCTTCAATGCTCCTGGTGTAGGAGCACAAAACCTCCCCCAGGACCTAGTAGGGGCACATCCAGGTCCTCGCTTATGTTGTTGTCCTTTGGAAAGTGTCTGTTGCACTGCAGGAAAACCCACTGATCATGACCAGCTCCACTTCTGCTTGGTTTATTTCTTCATACGATCATTACTTTGGGCTTGTAGGAGAACGGGAAAGGTTTGTCCTAGTGCAGTGCTCCTAGAGAAATGGGCCTTCCTCCAAAGCACTTCAGATGTAATGTAGCTCTGCTTTCATGTGGATAAAATGGCTGAAGCTCTTTTCATCCTTCCTTCAACATCAAGCATCTCTCTAACACTGTCAAAACCGAATCACAAACGAAGACGTCTCCCACAGAGGACCTCTTTATAACCATAGCAACTCCATCAGCAGCTTGTGGTCACATTGCAGAGCTGCTTCTAGGAAAGGATAGCTTTTTGTGCACAGAGAGGGCACCTGCAACTGTATTTTTCCCTTACTGTAACAAAAGCAGGAGGAAAGCATATCCAAGGCTCATATTTACTTTTTCTTGGATGCATGGTGACTCTTTACAATACAGACAGAATGGTTAAATTATACGAACGAGAGGGGAGAGGCAATTTCCAAAGACAGCAGTTACATTGCAAAAGAAGCTGATGATTGATGAGTATTAACAAAGTACTTTGGCCATCTTTTCAAAATGACATTAATATTGTTACTACTCATGCAGTGGCATTTTATTGCATTCATTTCCCTTTTTAACAATAGAACCAAGTTTTTCTTTTTTCCTGAGTAGTTGCAGCATATATCATACCTATTGTTCTGACAATAAATAGTTTAGTGAGGTGTGGTGGTTTATTCCAGCACAGGCTGCTCTTCTATTAGTTTTCTGAAAATCGACTTTAAAATGACATTGCTGGGTCCAGTGTTTATAGTTTCAAAAATTTTCAAATGAGTGGTGCTCATGTTTCAAATAGGAATATTTCCTTGCTTCCCTAATTGCCAGCTGAGCCAGTTCAGTGCTAACTTAGCATTACAGTTCATCAAGTTTCTCCAAGCTGCGTTTTACCTTGACTGACTCAGTGCATTCCCTTTGCATTTGGGCACATACTGGGGTAATATAATACCCTGCATTCAGGTTGTTACTGTCCACCTTTGGCTAAAAAAATTGCATGTCTAAAGATTATTTCCCAGAAGCATGAGTACTGTGTTCTTATTTAACTTTGTCCTCTCTGAGGTAGAATAAACTGCAAGGAAAGAGACCTTTATAGTCTCTGTGTCTCGGTTTTGCAATTTGCCTTAACCCAAATTAACCTTCAAAGACAGAAACTGAAAATGTTAAGACAATTTCAGGAGAGAAAAGAAGGGAAAAGGAGGAGACAAAATATGCTGGGAATAGAACAGATGGTTGGTGTTTGGTTTTTTTTCCAAGATAGCCCCCCCCCCCCCAAAAAAAAGACATAATATTGTCAAATACTATGTCAAATATACGTTGACATAAAAATTATTAAATATTGACATTAAAATGTTAATAACAGATTTTCTATTCAAAACTAATTTTGTATCTTTAAAAAGTGAAGGTTCTTAGATGGTTAAATCTGAAACAAAGCATTTTACTCTAGGCTAGAAGAAATATTTTGGTAGAAGTGAAATTACTTTTTTCTTTAATTGCAAACAGCCCCTAAAATTAATTATTTGGAGAGTCCTAAGGAGAAATAATGGGAATTGAATATGCAGGTTGGATACTACTGAGCAGGCAAAAAGGAGGTGTTGTTTCTGCATGCAACACCGGTGAGATTTTTTATTGGTCATTAATACCAGGTTAATTTTTGGTACAGATATATCATAAAAATTCAGAGCTATAAAAGCAGTCTGGGATCCGAGAAACATGACTTTGGAAAGATGTCAGAATCTCAAGCTATTCAGCTTATCAAAATGAGAGTGAAAAGGTGATCATTTGGGGTGTGATTACATGGGAAGAAAATTTTGATAAAGAGTGCTCCGATCCAGAAGAGAAAAGCATAACAAAGTCTAAAGGTTGAAAATTGAAGCCAGATGAGCTCAGTCATGAGTTAAAGCTTTTGAATTGTTTTTTGGTTTGGTTTGGCTTTCTTATGTGTGTGTGTTCTTCTTTTGAACAACGGTAATTATGTTTTGGAATAATTCCATGGGGAAGGAAGGTTTTTCTATTAGTTGGAGTTTTTAAATCTTACCTTTCAGAAAGATGTGCCCTAGTTCTAACACCAGCAGGGGCTTTCGGTGGGAGCGTTGGGTGGAATTGTTTCTCCTGCTCTCTCTTCTGCGGGAGGTCATGCAGTAATGATCATCCTCTCTAGCTTCACTAGCCCAAAAGTCTGATGGGATATATTGCTTTCTGAAATCAGCATTACTTATTGTCAAAATGTACATTTTTGCTTAAAGAAAGACTGGCCAGACTTACTTCATGACTTAAGAGACTGCTTTCTCAATTTTGGAGATACTTGGATTTTAGTTATTCTAGTCCAGAAAGAAAGGAAGAAAGTTATGTCAGCAGTAGTACAGAACAAATTTTAATTTCCAAGGTTAGAACCCGAGTTTTTAGAATTGTTAGTCAATTTATGGAATATCTCTTATACAAAGTTCTTTTACAGAAATACTTTCCATAATGATATTTATGGATTGAGACAGGAGAGTAGATATAGCCTATTGGTTATTCATTGTATTTGAATGAGGATATAGAACCTCTGAGAGGAATTCCATTTTTGTAGAGAAAATATATTATTCCCTGGCAGCTCAGAATTAAAGATCAGTTTGTATTTTGCATTATTTTGCCTCCTCTTCAAAGAACCTGCAGATCAGGCTCTCCTATATGAAAGCACAGGATGGCTATTCCCTGGTAAAGAACTGAATCTGTATTGCTTGGCTATTATTTCTGTATCTTTAACACAGAACCAGCTTTCTCACTGTTGGTAATGTTCACAGATATTACACCTATCCCTTGAAAAAAAGGATGTTGTGAGAAAGCTATGACTGCGAGCACACGAACAAAAAGGGAATTGCATGTCTAAGCAGTTCTATTTGAACAAAAAAAGGAATTGCAGGTACAAGCAATCCCATTTTAAATGACGTTCCACAAGCTACCATGATGAATAAAATATTGATTTAAAATTATCAAAAATCAAGCCGAACTGCCACTTGGGAATGAGTAATTACATATGCAAAGTTGGGTGCTGAAAATACAATTTGTAGTTTTTGTCGTACCACTGCAGCACTATATTTTCAATCATTGCTTTGAAAGCTGAGTTTGCATAGCTCAAATTTTGATTCATCTCTGAGTGTAATTTCTCCCCACAGAGTAGATCAGCTACTGGCAGCACTTGAATTAACGGTGGCTTATGTATTTGGACTGTGAGCAGTAAATCCTGCCTTCATTGTCACATTTGACACTGTGCATTGTGTAGGATCATAATATTTAGAGTGTGTCTTGGCATTTGTGCAGAATATTTAGATTTCTTATTTATGTTGCACTGCATATAGCTTTTATCAAAAAGGATCTTGAAAACGTATTGAACAGGTAAATGAATATATATTTTTAAAATAGGTAAATGAATATAATTGCACCTACTTTCCCAAGCAGTGCTTAGGATGAGAAATAAATCTTATTATGATTTGTACGTGTCAGGAATGGGTCCATGGTAGTTGATACCTTCCTGACAGAAAAGGAAATGTCCTTGTGATAACTCATTTTCTGAACTTGAAGTGGGCTGCTGAAAGAAGGCCTAATTCATGTAAATTGAATTGAAAAAAGACCTTTGGGCCTAACTGTTCCTGCTAGGTTCAGAAGCTGCAGCTTTTCTACTCAGTGCTGCACCTGAAGCTGCATCTATCCCTAGTAAGGGCTGAGATCCTGTGTCTGTTATCTCCAAAGGTCTACCAGAGGCTGGTGGCTTGAAATTCCAGTATGAGTTCTCTGCCCTGTGCTGTGCCTGTACCACTTGCAAGTGCCACATGGGAAATGCTTTTGTGTCACCTTTGTGACCAAATGCAACAATCCCTTTCTTCTTGGCTGGATTGCCTGGATGGTCACACTCAAAGGGTTGTGGTCAATGGCTCAATGTCCAGGTGGAGATCAGTGACGAGCGTTGTTCCTCAGGGGTCAGTATCGGGACAAGCGCTATTTAACATCTTTGTCAGTGACATGGACAGTGGGACTGAGTGCACCCACAGCAAGTTTGCCAATGACACCAAGCTGTGCGGTGTGGTCAACGCTCTGGAGGGAAGGGATGGGATGCCATCCAGAGGGATCTAAACAGGCTTGAGAGGTGGGCCCGTGCAAGCCTCATAAAGTTCAAAAAGGCCAAGTGCAAGGTCCTGCATCTGGGCTGGGGCAATTCCATGCACAAATACAGGCTGGGTGGAAAATGGATTGAGAGCACCCCTGAGGAGAAGCACTTGGGCGTGTTTGTTGATGGGAAGCTCAGCATGAGCCAGCAATGTGCGCTTGGGGAATAAGGGAGAATGGTTTTAAACTAAAGATTAAGATTAGATACAAGGAAGAAGTTCTTCATGATGATGGTGAGGCAGTGGAACAGAGAAGCTGTGGATGCCCCATCCCTGGAGATGTTCAAGACCAGGTTGGATGGGGCTTTGAGCAACCTGGTCTGGTGGGAGGTGTCCTGCCCATGGCAGGGAAGTTGGAATTAGATGATATTTAAGGTCCCTTCCAACACAAACCATTCTGTGATTCTGTGATGATCACAGATTGTGATCACATGATTCTGTGGTTCTTCAAATGGCACTCAAGGAGTATACTTTAGCCAACTTCCTTTGATGTCTGAAAGATGGAGCAGCATGAAATACTAAATGTGACTACAAACCTGCATCTCACATTGCTGTTGGAATTTATTGCCACAGCAGCTTTGGGTCATGGTCCCTACTGGTCTCCAAGAGGAAGGTGTCCTCATGTGTGGCTAATATCTGTAGGGGTGTACCTAGGCTACCGTGGTTTAAAGGTAATGCAGACCCTGCTGTCAGGCACCATTTTTGAGTGCAAAGAGGGAGCTTGGTGCTCCAGGGTGCTCCCTCAGCTTGAAGCTGAGGTACCAAATCTCAGAAGGGTGAGGCAGCACAGGTAATGTTTCTCTGGGGGCACACAGCCCCTTTTTAGCTTATCTGTTGTTTCCTGGAATTACCTGTCAGACTGAGCCACATGAGGAGTCGAAAATCCAGTATCACTTTTTTCACTTTGTGTGTTTGTCTGTTGTGTTTGCAAAGAGGAAAGAGCGATGCTTGGCGTTGCAAATATATATATATATATATATATATATATATGGATATATATACACACACACACTGCACAAAATATCCATCGCTATTGATTTACTTTGTTGAATACCATGGTATATTTAGTTCCATGGCAGGGGAGCTCTACAAAATGAATCTGCGATCCTTGAAAAAGATGGGTGTTCTGTACGCCAATACAGCTCTGAAATGTGGTAAATATAAATTGTGAGGGGTTACAAGTTCAGTGCAGTGTGCAAACTGAAATCCCATTTAAAGTTCTTCCTCCATTTGACCAGTGCTGTCCTGTGAAAAAATTACCTTCTCGTTAGAGGACAAAGCTACTCTGTAATTAGGATAATGATTTTTTCTACAGTTGTCTTTTATCTTATTTTTCTAGTTTTTTTTTTTTTTTCTTTTCAGCTATTAAGGTTTTGAAATTAAATATATTGGGAAATCTCTTACAAAGTGCTAATAAGAAAAACTGAACTGCTGGCTGCCAAAGATGCATCAGATGAGGGGTGTTTTTGCTTAATTTAGCCCAGTGGGAACTGATGATAATCTAGTGAATAAGAAAGGCCCCTCATTTGAAAGGATGTGGTCTCCTTTCCTAATGAAGTGACAGTTTCTGAGACCTTTTCTGAACCAGCATCTTATCCGACACAAAACATAAAGGCATCAAGGTAAGCAACACAGCTATCACTGCATCACTTTTCTCTCTGCACGGTGGGTACTGTGTGGTGGAGGAAAAAAACCTGAGACTGTTATTCCAAGTTTGATACGCCTCCTCTTCCCTCCTGCCCCCTGTAACCAGGAGGGAGCTGTGAGGAGCCATCTTGCATTTTCTGACAAGGTCTGTAATGATCTGGAGCTCGTGTTGTATGACCACTGTGAGGCAGGGACCTCTCTCAGTGCCCCTCGAAAGCTTCATGCCTGCCTCCCTGTCAGTCGCTCCTCTCAACCATGGTAGCGCAATTAAGAGCTCTTTGGACCTTCTCATGTTTGATGGCTCCCAAGGTGAGGTGGTTGCTTCACACCTCATTCACTGTTGGTAGCGTTTTGCTGGGGTGGGGAGAGCACTGCACAGGTTAAGAAGTGCTGGTCTAAGTAATTACAAGAGGAAAAAATAGCTTTGCTGCTTGACTGCCATGTGCAGTATTGCATGCTCCATAAAGATGATGGAATTTGCCTGCTGCCCTGCTTTAAACATGGCCGTGGGGGGGGCTGGTTGTCTCAGTGCCTGCACTGAGATCTCATATCGTACCAAGGCAAAATGCACTAGTGCAAGAAATGTTCATTTTGCCTCTAACAGCACCTGCAGTGAGAAAACATTGCGACATCTGCTCCTTGCAATCCATTCGCACCCCCTTTGAGGTGCTGGCATTCCCCAAACCTGCTGGCACTCCACCTACACCTCGCCACAACATACAGGATAGAGTCATATATAAGTTATGAATGTAGTTATTATGTCTAAGATACAGTCGTCCAAAGGAAAATTCAATGGGGATTCAGCAATGGGAAGAGCTTGTCCTGGTGGTTAGAGGTAGGCTGGATGTACATTTGCCACCACTGGTTATAACATGCCCAGCTCTATGCTCTTGATTTGCAAAATCCAGAGATGCTGAGGTTATTTATCTGCTCTGGGAAACGCTGCCTGCAATTCTCAGCTTGGGAGATAATGCACTGATATTATGATCTGCGTGTCTGTATGAAAAGAAATGAAATTCATTACATTTTGAAGCCCCACGACCAACAAGCTTTATGCTGTTTTTACCTGTCTTTCCAATGCCCCTACCAGGTACCTCTGGTTTTTATCAGACTGTCATAAAGCCCTTATCAGACTGTCATAATTTACTGGAGTCAGAAGGCAGACAGACTGTAAGATCAGCCGATTTGCTGTCCTTGTCTACTCCCCCACGTTGTCCCCAGCTACTCTCCAGCCAAACAAGGTCAATCAGCTTGACGACCCCATCCCCTCAGCTAAGCCTTTAGCTGCAGAGAGCAGCTCCATAAGGCGCGAAAGGTCACATCTCCTTGACAGAGAATTAGGTGCTAAATGAGTCTACAGTCTCTGGTTAGGGACAGATTTGTGGTTGACTTCACCCACAGGGTGCCTCCTTAGTGCTCTACAAGCCAGCCTGGGGACGTGTCCCACAGCGAGGGGGAATTTTGCTGGGTTTGGTGCTGCAGGGTGAAGCTGTGATAATAAATAAAGCAGAAGAGTCAAGTAATATTGCAAGGTAAATAAGAGTGTGTTTGCAGCTTGTTTTTAAGCAGCATGCTGCAGAGAAATTGTGAGGGCCCAAAACACTGCACACCCCAAGAATGTGATTCAGGGCCCCCAAAATGAGGATATCAGCTTTTCAGAACGGATACATTTAAAGAAAATTAAATTAACCTTTCGTTTTTGCCCCAGTTTTTAAACATCTTAGAGTGACACTGTCATGGTTGCAAGGCAGACTGCAAGCGAGGAACAGCTAACAAATTGCAAACATAAACTTTTCACTGGCCTTTCTCAGCGTGTATTGTAGAGAAACAGCTCTATTACAAGAGTTGGAGATGGTGTTGATGCAGTAGATCAGTGTGTCCAAGGGACATGGAGTTTTCTTCATGCATTTTCTGGACGTAAGACTTCAAGCAATGCTATGGATTTGAATCTCTCCCTTGCAAGTGGAGCCCTCCTTCCCTTGACTTCAGAAAGTGAGTGGGTAAACAAGGCTGAAGCATCCTGGCAGCCACTGTAATGTAGCAACTTGTCCAGAAAAGTCTCCAACTAGTCCCAGGGCCATGCACAGGGTTGGAAAGGCAGGTAATAGTGCCAAATGCAAAATGGATTCATGCACCGTGGACAAAAATTGTAACAGAGAAACCTGGAAATAAAGTGCGCCCCCAAAAGTAGTTTAAAATTAAATGCAAACTTCTTTTTTCTACCTTCCTCCCCCCTTCCCCCCCATCCACTGCTGAGTCTTAAATTGGGATTTATTCTTATTTGTTTGAAACAAGACAAAGCAAAGAAAAAAAAAAAGACAATAAACAAGTTACAACCTTGAAATTCATTCTTAGCTCTAAAGGGTTTTACTTGAAATCTGGTTAAACTCAAATCTTGCACTAAAAATAAGTTAAAAAAATCCATAGCGTATCATGTTAAATATTAACTCAATTTGCAGATATGTGCACAGTCTTAAGGAGCTCATCTATCAGGAAAAGAAGTAAAATCTGACTTCTCTTGCAGATGTGAACAGGAACCGACAATTCTGTCAGTATTATTGCCCTAAAGCAAAATGGGGGTAAGAAGAGAGGTTGTGTCAGTGCCTTTTTGCCTGCAGAAGCTTTCTGTGATGGCCTGTGCAATGCTTTCCCCTCTGCCAGCAGGGGCATTACAACAAAATATGCCTCCCATGCCCTTATGCTAGCTGTTGCCTCACTGTGCCAGTTCTGTTTTCGGCAAAGGGAAAATCCCTGCTGCCCTATTCTGGAGCTGGATACACTTCACCTGCAGCGGGGATTACACTGTAGAAGGAAGGGTACAGCTGGTGATCACAGGCTCCTTGGACATGGAATGGGGTCAATACCACAGCGTGGGCATGGCATGGTCAGATCTGCTTGGTAGAGTACCATGGGACAAAGCCCTGGAGGGAAGAGGGGCTCAAGAAAGCTGGTTAGTATTCAAGGATAACGTCCTCCAAGCTCAGGAGCGATGCATCCCAACAAAGAGGCTCCTATAGGTCTATCAGTGATAAAAGGAAGACTAGGGAAATTATAGGCCCTCTCCAGAAGGAAACAGGAGACCTGGTCACCCAGGATATGGATAAGGCTGAGGTATTTGATAACTCTTTTGCTTCAGTCTTCACTGCAAGAGCTCTAGCCACATAGCCCAGGCCCCAGAAGGCAAAGGCAGGGACTGGGAGAATGATGAACATCAAGTCCATGGGACCTGATGAGGTGCATCCATGGGTCCTTTGGGAGCTGGCGGATGCAGTTGCCAAGCCACAGTCCATCATATTTGAGAAGCTGTGGCAGTCTGGTGAAGCTCCCACTGACTGGAAAAGAGGAAACATAACCCACATTTTTAAAAAGGGGAAGAAGGAAGACCCAGGGAACTCCAGGCCAGTCAGTCTCACCTCTGTGCTTGTCAAGATCATGGAGCAGATCCTCCTGGAAACTATGCTAAGGTACGTGGAAAATAAGGAGGTGATTGGTGACAGCCAGCACGGCTTCTCTAAGGGCAGATCATGCCTGACAAATCCAGTGGCCTTCTATGATGGGGTTACAGGATTGCTGGGTAGGGGAAGAGCAACTGGCATCAGCTACCTGGAATTGTGCAAAGCATTTGACACTGTCCTCCATGATATCCTTGTCTCCAAACTGGAGAAATATGGATTTGACAGAGGGACCACTTGGTGGATAAGGAGTTGGCTGGATGGTGGCACTCAAAGAGCTGAGGTCAAACTATTCTGTGATTCTGAGTGCTCTCCCAGCGCTCCACTCAGCCCGAGACATGGCAGTGGGGACAAGGTAGGTGCCGGGGGGCAGAAGGCTTGCTCTGACATCTGTTGCCGCACTCGGTAATCTTTCTGACTGGTATAAAAGGCTTTTCTTGAGCAGGCAGCATGGGTGAGCTTTGCCTTTTCACAGCCGTGTGCTTCCTGTGCCAGACAGGGTGATGAGTGGCTAGTGCAGGCTCTGGTCCAAGTGCAGTACAGCTGAAGGTGGTCCTCTCCAGCAGAGAAATTCTGTGCTGGGTATTTAATTCCAGTTTCTGGAAGAGCTGGATGGAAAGCAAGAATTCTGTTTCAGAGGAAAAAAAAATAAGAAGAAGCCTAAGCTTTGGTATCTGGTTTTGTCCAGAGGCTTTACAGCACAGGCAGGCTCCTCTATCTGATTTTCATGAACCCTGCGGTAGCTTCCTAAACACCCGATTTAGTTGCAGGGACAGGATGCTCTTATCACTGTCTCCGGCATGAGTTCTTTTCTCTACCTGATAATTCCTGTTACAGAGGAGATCTGGCTTCCAGTCCTTGCTTTGAATTGGGTAAACAGGATAGGAGCTGAATTTGCCCACATTGTGGCATGTTTGTCTTTCTCTCTGAGAAATTTGGCCTGAGTATCCAATTTGAGCTGAAGTCCAACCAAAAAGGGAGGGTTGGGAAAATAAAAAATAAAGAGGAAAACAAATTATTAATGTTGCTTAGAATTTAAATCAGAATTAGAAACTAGCCTAAACAAAAAGCTCACTGGAATTATCTCAGGCCTAACTATGCCCGTATAGTAATCTCTGTGGAAATCTCTCTCTAGCATAACTATCTCCACAAAGTCAATCACAGATATGTCTGAATGTTTCTGGACTCAGAAAAAAAGAAATGTAGTCATTTTTTAAACCAATTCTCAGAGGTTGGGTACATCTTTATAAGAAAAAGATCTTTATTTACAGAACTCAGGCAAATCCACTTTCCTTCCATGCTGTCTAGAAAAACTATTAAAGGGAGATTTCAGCCAGATGCTTGGTGATTAGCAAAAGCCTAATTAAAACTGCTTTATATAGTCGATCATAACTATATGGATCTTAGAGCAGCATGAGTGCACTGCAGAAAGCCCCTGCCCCTGGTTTCTGCCAAGTATGTGAAGAACAAATCTGAGGTTACTGTAGGTTTTTGGTTGTTTACCCCCACCTGCAGCCAGTGTCTGTGAGATGCACTGCAATAAATATCTTCCGTCTCCCTCTCTCCCCGGGGGAATGAAGTATCCCCTGGATCTCATCTCCAGGGATCTCTGAGCTCTGCCCCAAACTGGGCTAATAAATGCTAGCTGAAGATGATGGGTTGGGGCTGCACGGAGCTCAGCCCAGCTGGTAACCCTGGGGTTGTGCCCATGGCCAGGAAGCACCTACTGCCAGCCAGGGAAAGGCTGGGCTGCAGCAAAAGCCATGAAATGCTGTCATTGATGGAGATGCTGAGCAACAGAGTCAGCCAACTGCTTGCTCGTGAAGTCACAGCTAATGTGCTCTCACGGCTTTGGCCTTTTCCACCTGTCATAACCTGCCAAACTGCTCTTTTTCCCTGCCTTCTCTTTTTCCCCATCTCTTAGGGAAACAAATATCCCCGGTGCGAAAGGGAACAGGGAGAGAGGGGGCTGGGCTCAGCTCTGCTCGCACTGCTTACCTGAGGCACGATCTTGCAGCACCTGCTGCACGTTCTCTGCCCCTGCTTTCTCTAAAAGCAGAGTGATGATACTCACTGTTAATGAAAATGCTTCTGAGATTAGGTATGTTCAGAAAATTAACATAGCAAGTTCCCCAAATTTGTCTGAAGTTATGACAATTTGCTTATAGAAATTCTCCTGTGAGAGAGAAGAGACAAATATTTTGAAAGGCTCACAAGTTAATGTGATGATAAATGCCAGGATCTTATTTTTCAGGCTGTTCTGCTTTACGCTCTCTCCTTTCCCTACCTTGGGGCTCTGTTAAAGCTCTGCTCCCAGCAGTCGCAGGCAGCTGCTGGTTGCAGGGGGAGAGCTCCTGTGGCATTATTTATGGCAGCTCTCAGTGAGAGGACAGTGATTTACTGCGTGTCATCTTCTGCATCTGTGAGTTTGTGATGGGACTGTTCAGTGCAGTCCTCTTTTTCAGTCTGACACAGAGTTAGAGAAAGGTGAACCGGCTGGGTAAAAGTAGGAACCTGCTAATGTCCTCCTTTGCCCTCCAGCAAACAAACTTTTATTTTCTGGAATTGGGAAATTAGGGTTGGGAAAATCACACAATTCACCCTCCCGTCTCTCCTGCAATACAGCTTCTCAAGAGAAATAGGAATAGTCCCCATTCTCCCTCTAAATATGTGAGGCTGCCTTACAAGCCTTTCCTCCAAAACTCTGCTTCTGGCTGCAGTGGATCTTGCCAGGTAGACTCTGAAGGGACCTGGTTGTCACCACGTCTGCCCTGCCCTCTCTGCTCAGTAGCATGAAGCAGGGCAGCAGCAGCCGGCTCATCAGAGGCTCTCGGATCAGCTTCTGCTGGCAGAAGGAAGACCGGCTTCTCTGTGCTATCAAAGAAGCTGCAGAATTGACCTCACGCCCTTGATCTTGAAAAAGATATGCATAAATTGTCTGAACAGGCTCACTGGCTTATCAAAATTGAATCTCAGTGCCAAGTCACTTATTTTTGACCTGCACTATAAAATTGTTAAATTCCCTGCAATCGGCCCACTTCAGAGGAAGGCTGATAGAATAGCACCTGGGAATGCAATGGACTTTATTTCCGTGGTTATTCGTTTTAGCCATAGATGATCTGGCGCAAAACACAGGAAAGCGCTGGGATCCATTTTGTGGCATTACGCAGCAAACACTGGCATTGCATTTCATCAGTAGCCACGAGCTAGGCCAGGCTGCGTGATAAAACACAGCCCAGAAGCCTCTGCAGGAAAAGGCTCAAGGGGCTGTGCCTGCCAAGAAGGAAGGCAAGGTTCCTCCTCCAAGATTTGGATGGTGGAAATTGCACAGCTGCAAGTGGAATTAATCATTTCATGAAGGAAGGGGCGGTAGCTACAATAACAGAGGATAACTGTGGCCATTATCCAGTCTGGCTGACTATGAAAGATATTTGCTTCTCCTGTAATTGCAGAGTTGGTTGGTCGAGCTGTAAAACACTTTGAGGATATAAGCGATGTGTGCTGTCATTGCTACTCAAGCTTATGTTTTGTACGTCTTATTGCCCTGAGCTGAACAGAGCACAGTTATCAGGACAGTTAGCAATATGGGAGGGGGGGACGAGGACACTATAAAAATATAGAAAACTCCCAAACACTGAGAAAGAATTAGAGGTTCCAAGACTGCAAAACTACATACCGAATTTGTGTTACTTTTAAGAATAGAATTTAAGAAAATTAGTCAATTTAACCATGTGGACTTTGGTAATCATGCCAAAGATAAGCAAGGAAATAGAAGGCAGAATTCCTCATGAAAATCACTAAATTTTGTCACAAAATGTCAAATGCTTTCAAATCACACAGGTATTTAAAAATATATATTAGCCTGTACTATTGCTCTGTTAGGAACCTGAATTTTTTAAAACAATAAATTTAAAGATTAAAGTTGAGGTTTTTCCTTGAAACTTTTCCTCCTTACATGATTTGTAACATGCTGATGTGTGTTTTCTGCTGAATGTCACTCTGAAATAACAGAAATATGGGGCATAAGAGGGGAGTGTTCTTGCGTGTGGCCAAATCATAGGTTCTTTGTAGATCCATTTTGGTAAATATGCAGCTTTCATCTTCAGACTACGTAAGAGATACTCACTTTTTGTGGGGCTATGTGATTGATTAGGCCCCAGGTGAAATGTATTACTTGGGCGAGTTTGGGGAAAAATTGTGAATTTTTGTCATACCATACTCTTCCTTGGAGCTGATGATTTTTAGATTGGCTAAGGCTTTGTTGATCTGTGAAATGCCTCTGACTGAAGGCTCCGGCATGGGAAGGTTTCTGCCAACTGTGTGACAGATGCACTTTGAATATTAGTACCTTTCCTCACCTTACTCCCTGGAAAAGTCTCAGGTCTGATCCAGATGAATTAGTTGCACAGAGAAGCAATTATTTCCTGGTGCTTCTGTCCGGGCTGGAATTTCTGACAGGCAACCTAGCTGTGCTAGTGGCGTTGCTGTGTATATATATTTTGCCTATGAACTTTTTTTGCACAGAACAGACATCCATCGAGCTTGTGTAAATACTGTCAGCCTAGATCTGAAGGAAAAAAGAGGTATGAGGTAAATGTGAAGCTTCAGATCCTGCTAATCATTTCTGCCCAGTTTCCTCCAGCAGTGAAGGTCATGGTGGGTGTGGAGTGCTCTGCCCATGCACAAAAAACAAGATGCCAAAAAACATCATTATGCACATCACCGGGTTCGGGACTTACTTATTGCAAGGCAGAAGGGACCGGAGGACCTGATTACACAAAGTCAAAGAGACAAGAATACAGGCAAGCTGGCTAGCTGTGGCTGTTAAAAAATTGTAGTATTACTGGGGGGATGCCTTTATCAACAGAATAAATACTTAGTCCTCCTGCAGGTTGTTAGCCAGATTGAATAGCATTCGGTTTTTATCTAGGTACTTCTCTGTAATATGGAAATCTCCCCTAGTGCTACCCAGTGAGTAACCACTGTGCTGCTTCCAGCCCTTATTCACAACATGCAGAGCAGTGTGTAGCCCCTCTGGACACACACTGCAGTGCGAAGGTGGGCAGTAAAGCATCAGATTTTGATCTCTTGTGACCACCAGTAGTTAGCAAGGTTTCTGTCCCAGTCTTACCTCCTTGTATGTCTATCAGTAACCTCTCCTGTTGGCAGAAATCCTATGCACATGGGTGAGCGGTGTGGCACGCTGCAGCAAGATGATGTGTTATCGAAGATAATCACTAAGTCTCCTGTAGAAGAGGAGATAGACTAATTCCTAGTATATCTCCCTGTACACATGGGGAGCACAGTTACAAAAGGCACCAGTAATGCATCAAGGTCGACCAACGCACAGATTTGGTGTGCCATAGCAGTCAGGCATTTCTTTGCTTGCAAAGTTGTGCTACTTTATCTTTCACCCTTTCTTTCCACACCCAGGGCATGTTAAAAGATCTGGATGCTCATCAAGGCTGCTGGTAGAGAAATTCATAATGTCTAGGCAGAATTGGGGAAATTCCTGAAGTTTCAGCAGATAGCCCCTACACTGCCACATATAGATTTGAAGAACATTCATTAGTAAGAACTGAGGAACACTTTCGAGTGTATTTCGGGGTTGTCTCTGGAAAATAATATTCTGTGAACACTTGGAGAGAACAAATCAGATTAATGAGCTAGATTTTAGAGCACTAATATATCACGTGGAATTCCTTAAACTTCTTTGTTTGCATTGTCCAAGGGATTGTTTGGCATGGGTTCTCCTCAGTATAACATTAACTGAACTTATAGGTTGATGAGTGTACAGAAGTACTGATTTCAAACCCAAATGTTAAAACCATGAGTGGGAATGGATCTCAGAAGCTTTCACTACTATAACCAAGCAGCTAGGAGTTTAAAGTCTATGAGATATTTTGAAATGTCGAGTTTCAGACACAAAATGTATTACCGTGATTTGATTTTCAGACTCTGTATTCATCTGTCTAGCTTGTCCTATTCTATCAATGACTCTGTTCACCTTGGAGATAGATTTAAACTCTTGATCTGGGTTCTTTATAATCCAAATTTTGGTATTTAAATCAAGCCATGTAAATAATTCATTTATAGACCCTCTAAAAGAAAATTTCAAGTTTTTGTCTCTTCATTTCTAAAGGCTTCAAAAGCTGAGGACAAACAAGTAGCTTCAAAAACTGAGAGAATCATCAGCTATGTATTTCACACGTTTGCCTAAGTAAATAGCAAATGAATGTCTAATATTCAAATGATACCTAGATAATTTTTAAAATGGGCTGTTCTGGACAGTTAACACGACTTGATGTGACTGATATGCATTCTGTTTCTAAAAAACATGGCAGTTTGTATAAGACTGAGGCTTTGCACTGCCTGAAGCATGACTCCAAGCAATGATGATCAGTTCCAGATTCTTACACTGAAATGAAACATTTTTACTGGCACCCAGTAACTCAAATATAACAGCGTGCTAAAGGATGATGCTGACATTGTCAAAGACCACCCAAGGTGTTCCCTTTCCAACTGCAGATATGCCCCAGATCTTTTTGGGACTTACTGGCTTTTCCTTTTGAGCTCTCCTCCATCTTCTTGGCGGGCTTTCATTCTGCCTGTTATCAATTCACTGGAGCCCAACTTTGATATTAGGAAAAATCATATTGTCATAGCAGTAATGACTGCTTGACTTTTAAAGGTGGCATAAACACATACAATAGAAATTAAACTTCACTAGTCACCACAGCTCTTAAGATTAATCATGTTAGTAATTGGAGTTCTCATGTAATTGCATCTTAGCTGAAGATGAGGCTTGCATATTCATTCAGCAGCAGGTCAGGTTCAGTGAGCTCCTCTTCTATTTCTCCTTTTCATAGGACATCGGCAGATGGTCCAAACAGATGAGTTAAGAGTTATTCCTTATGATCCAATTTAAAAAAAAAAAAAAAAAGACATTCTCTTTAAAAGACAACCATTTTAATATTTTGGTGTTTTCTAAATGAAGTAACTGGTGTCTGAAAGGATGCTTTTTCCAAGCTTTCTGTTTTTGGCTAAGCCAGGTATCCTGAACTGACTTGTATGCAGAAAAATATCACTTTCATGTCAAACTAACCAGAAGGGTTGAGTTCCCATGTGCTCCATGTTGGTCTCTGCTGTTTGCAAGTTAATGGTGAAACTCCCACTGACTTCAGACATTGAGGGCTCCTGATTTGAAGCGAAAGCGTCAATTGTGCCACTTCTGAAAAAAGCTACTGATCTGCTTACATCCAGCTGGAGACCTGTGACAAGCCCTCAAGTTGTATATATGTAATCATACTCTCTCCCCACATATTCAAAATGTCATTTATGACAGCCCTTGGTGTTGCACAAGCATTATCATAGGGGAGAGCTTAAAGAAATTGTAATTTTAGGATGGAGCATGATCTCCATGCTGTGGCAGTTGTGCAAAATGGCAGATAACCTTTGGATCTTCGAGATGATTTTGCAAGCGGGATGCACGATAGCATTTCTTGGTGTAAATTGAGGAAAGAAGATATGGAGCTATCACAGAGAGCCTGCTGATGTCTGCTTCAGTCTTCTGCAGAAGCCATGACCTGCCCTGTCCATCCCTGCACTCACTTAGATGGGTTTGCTGCTGGTTCATGGTAGCAAAAGCAAGAGGAAAATTTAAGTCCAAGGCATTCATGTGACCTATATAGTACTGCATTTCCATAAAGCTCACTATCATTTTTTTAGTAATTTAGCAAATTATCTAGGACAGGACTGAGATACATGTAGTGCACAAGTATACCTTGAAAGTACATTTTTTTGTTTTAATAAGGTTGGTTGGGCACCGCCGCCATTTCGCAGCCACTCGCCGAGGCGATCGGCTCTGGGGCAGACGCGTTCTGCAGCGTAGCGGGGGATCAAAGTGGGCAGGGCTTTTTTCAGCATCGAGGCCACTCGAGGGAGCCGCCAGGGCCCCGCAGCCCTCATGAGGGAGGCTGACGAGGCGTGGGTGGAGCCAGCAGCACCCCCGCCCCGGCTGTTCAAATGCAGCCCCTAGGGAGCGCGAGCGACCAGGAGTGCAGCAAACAGGACATGGGGTGTCAGAAGGGCATGGCGCGGCAGTTTGTGCAGCAGTTCGTGCAGGCAGGGCAAGCAGGGAGGGCCCCTCGCCGCTCTTCTGCAGCGGTCTTTCCCATCGGTACTTGTAACCTGCTTGCGAAGAGCCTGGCCATGGTATCAACCAGGCAGAAAACCGTGGCCTCCACATCTCTTGCAGCCTCTCCAGCCACAGTCAACCGATGTGGCTACTCATACGGAGGGCTCAGGGAAACACACCGCTGTCCAGGTCTTGGGCTGCAGGGTGTGCCCGAGTCATCTGACAGTAGTGGCAGTGGGTATGCCTGTAGGAGGTGTTCCAGGGTTGAAGAATTGCTCAGCCTGGTGGCAGAGCTTTGGGAGGAGGTGAGCAGGCTGAGGAGCGTCAGGGAGTCAGAGAGGGAAATTGACTGGTGGAGCCATACTCTACCCACCCTGAGACAGACTCAGGAGCCTGCCACCACACAAGAAAGAAAGGTTCCCCTATCCCACCAGTCAGCCACTACACAAAAGACAAAGGTTCCTCCATCCCGACAGGCAGTAGGAGGGGACCTGGGCCAAGGGGGGGAATGGAAGCAGGTTTCTGCTTGGAGTGGTAGGCGAGCCCTCTCCCTGCCTGCCTCACCTTACTGACCACCCTTACGTAACAGGTATGAGGCTCTAGAACTTGACAGTCAAAACAGCAATGTAGACAAAAGCCCATCCTGGTTGGAAGGGGTGCCTAAGGCAAGGCAACCTACCCCCCACATCACTACATCTTCTATCAAGAAAGAAAGAAGGTTTATCGTCATACGGGACTCCCTTCTGAAAGGGGCAGAGGGCCCTATTTGCCATCCGGACCCAACCCACAGAGAAGTCTGCTGCCTCCCTGGGGCTCGCGTAAGAGACATTGCCAGGAAAGTCACTTCCCTGGCATGGCCCTCTGACTACTACCCATTACTGTTTTTTCAGGCTGGTAATGACGAGGTAGCAAGGAGAAGTCCACTATTGCATAGAAATGACACAAATATCATTCTTTATTAAATGGAAGAATTTTTCAGGAAAAAAAGCTATGGTCATAAAACTGGGCAGATAAGAGGCTTTCTTCCTCTTCCATGTCTTCCCATGCTTTCTTCTTCTCTTGTCTCCAGCCGATGTCTTCCTGCAGGTTGTGATGGCTAATGTGTCTCAGGTACATCTTCATCAAGTCAGGGTTTGTCTTGAGTTGGCAGATCAGCTTATTGCTGGTACACTTGCTCTGGCAGCCTGTTCCTGGAGAAGCTGAAGGTGTTTGCCTGATCTGGAAAGAACAAGGCAAGTGCCATGATGAAGAGGCTCCCTGCCTTGGGAGCCTGAGCCCTCCATGGCTGCGCTTGGCCTCTTCCTGAGAAACGCAGTCCTTGGTGGGTTGCTCCAGGCAAAAGATTGTGCAAAGAAAGCCTCAAATAAGATCTGTATTTTTCTCCCTCCTGGGTCAGCCTGTCCCTGTTTCCTCTTCTGAGGATGAGACCAACCCCTGCCTCATGGGGTTGGGAAAAGGGTTGGCGAAGACACAGAGGACTGCCAGGGCTTTCTTGTCCATGTGGTCTGTTATTCTTTATTCTAAACATTGTTAACTCAAGGCCTTGGCAGTTGCCTGCTCCTGGCCTGGCACCGTTTAGCCTGCCTGACCTCCATCACTCACCTCTCTCTGGCATCTCCTCGCTTTCCTCCATAAGCAAATCCCCGCAAGGAAAACCCCGCCGAGCAGGCACAGGGCTGGGCTGCTCCCATAGAGCACCTCCACGGACCCAAAAGTTGCATCCAGCTGGGCAAGGGAGGACCAAAGCTGGTGCAGCAGGTAGGGCAGGTAGGAGCACTTGGCTCCCCGTGCCAGTGCCCTGGTGCTACAGGTCCTCAGGAGCCACGTCCCACATAACCATGGCCCAGGAGGGCCGGCTGGAACAGCCAAGGCTGCTGGGGAGCAGAGAGGCCATGCAGAGCAGGAAGATGAGGGAGAGTCCCAGGCTGAGCATTTTGCTGCTCCTACTCTGGGCTTGATCTGGCCATCACCTTGTCCTGAGCTCAGCCAGTCACCAGCAGCACCGCTGTCTACACGCTGAGTGGGTGATGGTACCAGCAGCCCCACAGTGCTGTCACAAGGCCTTCGTGGGGCACCCAGCAAGAGGGGAAGGTCTTGGCAGGGAGGCAGGGCCTGGGGAGCCAAATTTCTCAGCTGGCCACTCCCACAGCCATCCCCCCACTCTGGGTCTGCCTCAGCACTGGGGCCTGGGTCGGAGCCCTGGGGGCAAGGGCTGTGCTCCAAAATGCTCAGTGAGGAGGTGCTGTGCCAGTGCAGGGGTGTTGCCTGGGCCCCCTGGACCCATGCTCGTCCTTCGATGCTGTTCATATGGGCTGTGGGGCAGCTGTGGCATTGCCCGCAGCACAGGTGGGGTGCTCAGGGGCTTTGGTGGCACAGGCAGGAGCAGATTGCGGGCCCAGCTGGGGTCCTCTGGGGTTGGAGTGGCTGCAGGGCCTGCTGTGGGAGATGGGTCTGCGTTGAGTGCAGCTCGGTAGGCGTAGGCCAAACCCAAGCATGTTTCAGTGCTTTGTGTCTCTTGGGAATTGCCACTGTGCTGGCTAATATGTGCAGATGGCCAAGAAGACCAACAGCTTCTTGGTTTGTATCAGAAGCAGCGTTGGCAGCAGGCCCAGGGAAGTGACTGTCCCCCTGTACTTGGCTCTGGCTCTTGGTTGCACCTCACTCTGTGTTCGGCTTTGGGCCCCTCACTACAAGAAAGACATTGAGGTGCTGGAGCACGTCCAAAGAAGGACCATGAAGCTGGTGAAGGGTCTAGAGAGCAAGTCCTGTGAGAAGAGGCTGAGGGAACTGGGCTTATTTAGCCAAAAGAAAAGGAGGCTCAGGGGAGGCCTTATCGCTCTTTATAGCTACCCCAAAGGAGGTTGTAGGGAGGTGGGGGGTCGGTCTCTTCTCCCAGGCACGAAGTGACAGGACAAGAAGAAATGGCCTCAAGTGGCATCAGGGGAGGTTGAGGCGGGATATTAGGAAACACTTCTTCACTGAAAGGGTTGTGTGGCATTAGAACAGGCTGACCAGGGAAGTTGTTGCAACACCATCCCTGAGATATTTAAATGATATGTAGATATGGTGTTTAGCAACATGGTTTAGTGGTAGACTCGGCAGTACGAGGTTAAAGGTTGGAACTGGTGGTCTTAGAGGTCTTTTCCAGCCATATGATTCTGTGATTTCTGTGCCTCTGCTTGGAGCACCTTTCTTCCTTTGGGAGGACTCGTAGCTCATGCTTTGGTGCAGAGGGACCTCCAGTGTCCCTTTGCGGCCCATGCCTTGGCCTCACAGGCCATAGCTTGCTATTTCTTTGTCAAAAGACGTTCCTATGTATCATGGAAGGAGATAAGGTCCCTGTAGTGTTGCAGGCAACAGGCTGGGAAAGACAAGTGCCATTTGCTCCTCTGTGGGGAGAAGGCAAACCCACTTTTGGGACTGCTTTTGTTCAAGGACTTGGGTGCGCCTGGTGTGTCCTGCAGGACAATGGGGAACTGTGGTGTTTACCTTGAGGGAATTTCACGCTGGGGATAAGATCATCCATGATCTGAGTGACAGGCTGTGGCTGGAGGCTGTAATTGTATGACAGAAGAAACAATACAGCAGGAGCCACCTGGACCAAGGGAGGACAGGCCTCATAAAGATACAGGCAAATGCAGCTGGCAAACCCAACCTGAGCTGTTTTTGGCAGCCAATGACCCAAGCCAACAGGCCCCATGTCCTTTTCTGAATGATCCCCATAAGAGGCGGCCCAAGCCCCAGACTAAATGAACTGAACCAATCTGCGTGGCTATTGGAATGGACGTGTGATGGGGCCCTGTGATGCGGATGGCCCATAGAAAAAGCGAAAGATGCCTGTGTAAATAGCAAAGGATGGAGAGGAGGGGTGGTGTCTGATGAGGATGCATTTGGGTAGCATAGGACCTGAGCAAGGTGCAGGCAGTGGAGATTGTCTTGGGCCTGTCTGGGAGGTAGGTGACTTTCTCCAGCGCAACCCCCACGCTGCTGTTTTGGATGTGACTTGAGACAAACAGGCACCACGAGAAGGCTTGGGAGGGGGCAGCTGATGGTGGAGGGAGGGCGTAGCTGGGACAGCTGACCCAAAGTGAGCACCGTGGAATGTCATCCTCAGAAGTAAAACCTGTAGGTTTGGCCTTACAGAGTAGCCCTTGCTCAGGCACTGGCTGGCCATTGGTCTGCTTCTGGGAGGCGGTGAGTGATGGCTCTCCACTTCAGATTACCTCTCTTGTTCTTTTTCTCTTTCCTTCTTCTCTCCCACTTTCTCAGGGGACATGCATACCAGGGATGGATGAAGACAACACACACAACCTCCATTGTTTTGTTTAACATACTTTATTCACTGGGGAGCAATCCCCCCCCGATTCCCTCACAGAGCCTCCTTGGGAGCCGTGGCTCTCCAGGGAGATGGAGAAAATGCTCTCCTCCTCTTCCATGTCTTCCACCTTTCTCTTCTTTTTGGCTCTCTGGGTTCTGCCAGCTTTTGGGTGGTGGAGGAGCAGCTCCCTTAGGTGCTTCTCCATCAGGACGATGTTTTCTTCCATCCGGCATAGCACCTCATAGCTGTCGTAGGAGTATCCACAGTGGCAGCACGTCCCTGAGGAAGCTGAGGGCGTCTTGCTCACCTCCTGGAAACAAGAGGCCAAGGGGGGCATGATGAAAGGGACATGGGCCTTGGGGGGGCTAGAGACATCTGCACCTGGGCTTGGCCTCTTCTTGAGAACTTTGGGTCCTGCTGGGCTGCACCAGGCAGCACAATGTGCAAAGAAAGCCTCAGGCAGGCCCCTTATTTTTCTCCCTCAGGCATCAGCCTGTCCCTGTTTCTTCTTCTGAAGATGAGACCCACCTCTGCCTCCCAGGGGTGGGAAGAGGTCCAGGGAAGACCCAGGGCACCTTAGGGTCCTCCTGAGTCCTTCATGACCACGTGGGCTACTACTCCTTGTCCTACCCGTTACTGACCCAAAGTCCAAGGCCTGGCAGTCCCAGCAACCTGGCACTGTTTGGCCTGCCTGACCTCCATCACTCACCTCTCTCTGGCATCTCCTGGCTTTCCTCCATAAGCAAATCCCTGCAAGGAAAACCCCACCGAGCAGGCACAGGGCTGTGCTGCTCCCATAGGGCACCTCCACGGACCCAAAAGTTGCATCCAGCTGGGCCAGGGAGGACCAAAGCTGGTGCAGCAGGTAGGGCAGGTAGGAGCACTGGCTCTCTGTACCAATGCCCTGGTGCTCCAGGTCCTCAGGAGCCACGTCCCACATAACCGTGGCCCAGGAGGGCCGGCTGGAACAGCCAAGGCTGCCAGGGAGCAGAGAGGCCATGCAGAGCAGGAAGACAAGGGAGAGCCCCGGGCTGAGCATTTTGCTGCTCCTTCTCTGGGCTCGATCTCTGGCCGTCACCAGCAGCACCGCTGTCTGCACGCTGAGTGGGTGATGGTGCCAGCAGCCGCACGGTGCTGTCACCGATGGCCCTGTGATGTCACAAGGCCTTCGTGGGGTACCCAGCAAGAGGGGAAGGTCTTGGCAGGGAGGCAGGGCCCGGGGAACCGAATTTCTCAGCCGGCCACTCCCACAGCCATCCCCCGCTCTGGGTCTGCCTCAGCACTGGGGCCTGGGTCGGAGCCCTGGGGGCAGGGGCTGTGCTCCAAAATGCTCAGTGAGGAGGAGCTGTGCCAGTGCAGGGGTGTTGCCTGGGCCCCCTGGACCCATGCTCGTCCTTCGATGCTGTTCATATGGGCTGTGGGGCAGCTGTGGCATTGCCCGCAGCACAGGTGGGGTGCTCAGGGGCTTTGGTGGCACAGGCAGGAGCAGATTGCGGGCCCAGCTGGGGTCCTCTGGGGTTGGAGTGGCTGCAGGGCCTGCTGTGGGAGATGGGTCTGCGTTGAGTGCAGCTCGGTAGGCGTAGGCCAAACCCAAGCATGTTTCAGTGCTTTGGGTCTCTTGGGAATTGCCACTGTGCTGGCTAATATGTGCAGATGGCCAAGAAGACCAACAGCTTCTTGGTTTGTATCAGAAGCAGTGTTGGCAGCAGGCCCAGGGAAGTGATTGTCCCCCTGTACTTGGCTCTGGCTCTTGGTTGCACCTCACTCTGTGTTCGGCTTCGGGCCCCTCACTACAAGAAAGACATTGAGGTGCTGGAGCGTGTCCAAAGAAGGACCATGAAGCTGGTGAAGGGTCTAGAGAGCAAGTCCTGTGAGAAGAGGCTGAGGGAACTGGGCTTATTTAGCCAAAAGAAAAGGAGGCTCAGGGGAGGCCTTATCGCTCTTTATAGCTACCTCAAAGGAGGTTGTAGGGAGGTGGGGGGTCGGTCTCTTCTCGCAGGCACGAAGTGACAGGACAAGAAGAAATGGCCTCAGGTGGCATCAGGGGAGGTTGAGGCGGGATATTAGGAAACACTTCTTCACTGAAAGGGTTGTGTGGCATTAGAACAGGCTGACCAGGGAAGTTGTTGCGACGCCATCCCTGAGATATTTAAATGATATGTAGATATGGTGTTTAGCAACATGGTTTAGTGGTAGACTCGGCAGTACGAGGTTAAAGGTTGGAACTGGTGGTCTTAGAGGTCTTTTCCAACCTTACGATTCTGTGATTTCTGTGCCTCTGCTTGGAGCACCTTTCTTCCTTTGGGAGGACTCGTAGCTCATGCTTTGGTGCAGAGGGACCTCCAGTGTCCCTTTGTGGCCCATGCCTTGGCCTCACAGGCCATAGCTTGCTATTTCTTTGTCAAAAGACGTTCCTATGTATCATGGAAGGAGATGAGGTCTCTGCAGTGTTGCAGGCAACAGGCTGGGAAAGACAAGTGCCATTTGCTCCTCTGTGGGGAGAAGGCAAACCCACTTTTGGGACTGCTTTTGTTCAAGGACTCGGGTGCGCTTGGTTTCTCGTGCAGAACAATGGGGAACTGTGGTGTTTACCTTGAGGGAATTTCACGCTGGGGATAAGATAATCCATGATCTGAGTGACAGGCTGTGGCTGGAGGCTGTAATTGCATGACAGAAGAAACAATACAGCAGGAGCCACCTGGACCAAGGGAGGACAGGCCTCATAAAGATGCAGGCAAATGCAGCTGGCAAACCCAACCTGAGCTGTTTTTGGCAGCCAATGACCCAAGCCAACAGGCCCCATGTCCTTTTCTGAATGATCCCCATAAGAGGCGGCCCAAGCCCCAGACTAAATGAACTGAACCAATCTGCGTGGCTATTGGAATGGACGTGTGATGGGGCCCTGTGATGCGGATGGCCCACGGACAAAGCGAAAGATACCTGTGTAAATAGCAAAGGATGGAGAGGAGGGGTGGTGTCTGATGAGGATGCATTTGGGTAGCATAGGACCTGAGCAAGGTGCAGGCAGTGGAGATTGTCTTGGGCCTGTCTGGGAGGTAGGTGACTTTCTCCAGCGCAACCCCCATGCTGCTGTATTGGATGTGACTTGAGACAAACAGGCACCACGAGAAGGCTTGGGAGGGGGCAGCTGATGGTGGAGGGAGGGCGTAGCTGGGACAGCTGACCCAAAGTGAGCACCGTGGAATGTCATCCTCAGAAGTAAAACCTGTAGGTTTGGCCTTACAGAGTAGCCCTTGCTCAGGCACTGGCTGGCCATTGGTCTGCTTCTGGGAGGCGGTGAGTGATGGCTCTCCACTTCAGATTACCTCTCTTGTTCTTTTTCTCTTTCCTTCTTCTCTCCCACTTTCTCAGGGGACATGCATACCAGGGATGGATGAAGACAACACACGCAACCTCCATTGTTTTGTTTAACATACTTTATTCACTGGGGAGCAATCCCCCCCCGATTCCCTCACAGAGCCTCCTTGGGAGCCGTGGCTCTCCAGGGAGATGGAGAAAATGCTCTCCTCCTCTTCCATGTCTTCCACCTTTCTCTTCTTTTTGGCTCTCTGGGTTCTGCCAGCTTTTGGGTGGTGGAGGAGCAGCTCCCTTAGGTGCTTCTCCATCAGGACGATGTTTTCTTCCATCCGGCATAGCACCTCATAGCTGTCGTAGGAGTATCCACAGTGGCAGCACGTCCCTGAGGAAGCTGAGGGCGTCTTGCTCACCTCCTGGAAACAAGAGGCCAAGGGGGGCATGATGAAAGGGACATGGGCCTTGGGGGGGGCTAGAGACATCTGCACCTGGGCTTGGCCTCTTCTTGAGAACTTTGGGTCCTGCTGGGCTGCACCAGGCAGCACGATGTGCAAAGAAAGCCTCAGGCAGGCCCCTTATTTTTCTCCCTCAGGCATCAGCCTGTCCCTGTTTCTTCTTCTGAAGATGAGACCCACCTCTGCCTCCCAGGGGTGGGAAGAGGTCCAGGGAAGACCCAGGGCACCTTAGGGTCCTCCTGAGTCCTTCATGACCACGTGGGCTACTACTCCTTGTCCTACCCGTTACTGACCCAAAGTCCAAGGCCTGGCAGTCCCAGCAACCTGGCACTGTTTGGCCTGCCTGACCTCCATCACTCACCTCTCTCTGGCATCTCCTGGCTTTCCTCCATAAGCAAATCCCTGCAAGGAAAACCCCGCCGAGCAGGCACAGGGCTGTGCTGCTCCCATAGGGCACCTCCACGGACCCAAAAGTTGCATCCAGCTGGGCCAGGGAGGACCAAAGCTGGTGCAGCAGGTAGGGCAGGTAGGAGCACTGGCTCTCTGTATCAATGCCCTGGTGCTCCAGGTCCTCAGGAGCCACGTCCCACATAACCGTGGCCCAGGAGGGCCGGCTGGAACAGCCAAGGCTGCCAGGGAGCAGAGAGGCCACGCAGAGCAGGAAGACAAGGGAGAGCCCCGGGCTGAGCATTTTGCTGCTCCTTCTCTGGGCTCGATCTCTGGCCGTCACCAGCAGCACCGCTGTCTGCACGCTGAGTGGGTGATGGTGCCAGCAGCCGCACGGTGGTGTCACCGATGGCCCTGTGATGTCACAAGGCCTTCGTGGGGCACCCAGCAAGAGGGGAAGGTCCTGGGAGGGAGGCAGGGCCTGGGGAGCCAAATTTCTCAGCCGGCCACTCCCACAGCCATCCCCCCACTCTGGGTCTGCCTCAGCACTGAGGCCTGGGTCGGAGCCCTGGGGGCAGGGGCTGTGCTCCAAAATGCTCAGTGAGGAGGAGCTGTGCCAGTGCAGGGGTGTTGCCTGGGCCCCCTGGACCCATGCTCGTCCTTCGATGCTGTTCATATGGGCTGTGGGGCAGCTGTGGCATTGCCCGCAGCACAGGTGGGGTGCTCAGGGGCTTTGGTGGCACAGGCAGGAGCAGATTGCGGGCCCAGCTGGGGTCCTCTGGGGTTGGAGTGGCTGCAGGGCCTGCTGTGGGAGATGGGTCTGCGTTGAGTGCAGCTCGGTAGGCGTAGGCCAAACCCAAGCATGTTTCAGTGCTTTGTGTCTCTTGGGAATTGCCACTGTGCTGGCTAATATGTGCAGATGGCCAAGAAGACCAACAGCTTCTTGGTTTGTATCAGAAGCGGCGTTGGCAGCAGGCCCAGGGAAGTGACTGTCCCCCTGTACTTGGCTCTGGCTCTTGGTTGCACCTCACTCTGTGTTCGGCTTCGGGCCCCTCACTACAAGAAAGACACTGAGGTGCTGGAGCGTGTCCAAAGAAGGACCATGAAGCTGGTGAAGGGTCTAGAGAGCAAGTCCTGTGAGAAGAGGCTGAGGGAACTGGGCTTATTTAGCCAAAAGAAAAGGAGGCTCAGGGGAGGCCTTATCGCTCCTTATAGCTACCCCAAAGGAGGTTGTAGGGAGGTGGGGGGTCGGTCTCTTCTCCCAGGCACGAAGTGACAGGACAAGAAGAAATGGCCTCAAGTGGCACCAGGGGTGGTTGAGGCGGGATATTAGGAAACACTTCTTCACTGAAAGGGTTGTGTGGCATTAGAACAGGCTGACCAGGGAAGTTGTTGCGACGCCATCCCTGAGATATTTAAATGATATCTAGATGCGGTGTTTAGCAACATGGTTTAGTGGTAGACTCGGCAGTACGAGGTTAAAGGTTGGAACTGGTGGTCTTAGAGGTCTTTTCCAACCTTACGATTCTGTGATTTCTGTGCCTCTGCTTGGAGCACCTTTCTTCCTTTGGGAGGACTCGTAGCTCATGCTTTGGTGCAGAGGGACCTCCAGTGTCCCTTTGTGGCCCATGCCTTGGCCTCACAGGCCATAGCTTGCTATTTCTTTGTCAAAAGACGTTCCTATGTATCATGGAAGGAGATGAGGTCTCTGCAGTGTTGCAGGCAACAGGCTGGGAAAGACAAGTGCCATTTGCTCCTCTGTGGGGAGAAGGCAAACCCACTTTTGGGACTGCTTTTGTTCAAGGACTCGGGTGCACTTGGTGGCTCCTGCAGGACAATGGGGAGCTGTGGTGTTTACCTTGAGGGAATTTCACGCTGGGGATAAGATAATCCATGATCTGAGTGACAGGCTGTGGCTGGAGGCTGTAATTGCATGACAGAAGAAACAATACAGCAGGAGCCACCTGGACCAAGGGAGGACAGGCCTCATAAAGATGCAGGCAAATGCAGCTGGCAAACCCAACCTGAGCTGTTTTTGGCAGCCAATGACCCAAGCCAACAGGCCCCATGTCCTTTTCTGAATGATCCCCATAAGAGGCGGCCCAAGCCCCAGACTAAATGAACTGAACCAATCTGCGTGGCTATTGGAATGGACGTGTGATGGGGCCCTGTGATGCGGATGGCCCACGGACAAAGCGAAAGATACCTGTGTAAATAGCAAAGGATGGAGAGGAGGGGTGGTGTCTGATGAGGATGCATTTGGGTAGCATAGGACCTGAGCAAGGTGCAGGCAGTGGAGATTGTCTTGGGCCTGTCTGGGAGGTAGGTGACTTTCTCCAGCGCAACCCCCATGCTGCTGTATTGGATGTGACTTGAGACAAACAGGCACCACGAGAAGGCTTGGGAGGGGGCAGCTGATGGTGGAGGGAGGGCGTAGCTGGGACAGCTGACCCAAAGTGAGCACCGTGGAATGTCATCCTCAGAAGTAAAACCTGTAGGTTTGGCCTTACAGAGTAGCCCTTGCTCAGGCACTGGCTGGCCATTGGTCTGCTTCTGGGAGGCGGTGAGTGATGGCTCTCCACTTCAGATTACCTCTCTTGTTCTTTTTCTCTTTCCTTCTTCTCTCCCACTTTCTCAGGGGACATGCATACCAGGGATGGATGAAGACAACACACGCAACCTCCATTGTTTTGTTTAACATACTTTATTCACTGGGGAGCAATCCCCCCCCGATTCCCTCACAGAGCCTCCTTGGGAGCCGTGGCTCTCCAGGGAGATGGAGAAAATGCTCTCCTCCTCTTCCATGTCTTCCACCTTTCTCTTCTTTTTGGCTCTCTGGGTTCTGCCAGCTTTTGGGTGGTGGAGGAGCAGCTCCCTTAGGTGCTTCTCCATCAGGACGATGTTTTCTTCCATCCGGCATAGCACCTCATAGCTGTCGTAGGAGTATCCACAGTGGCAGCACGTCCCTGAGGAAGCTGAGGGCGTCTTGCTCACCTCCTGGAAACAAGAGGCCAAGGGGGGCATGATGAAAGGGACATGGGCCTTGGGGGGGCTAGAGACATCTGCACCTGGGCTTGGCCTCTTCTTGAGAACTTTGGGTCCTGCTGGGCTGCACCAGGCAGCACAATGTGCAAAGAAAGCCTCAGGCAGGCCCCTTATTTTTCTCCCTCAGGCATCAGCCTGTCCCTGTTTCTTCTTCTGAAGATGAGACCCACCTCTGCCTCCCAGGGGTGGGAAGAGGTCCAGGGAAGACCCAGGGCACCTTAGGGTCCTCCTGAGTCCTTCATGACCACGTGGGCTACTACTCCTTGTCCTACCCGTTACTGACCCAAAGTCCAAGGCCTGGCAGTCCCAGCAACGTGGCACTGTCTGGCCTGCCTGACCTCCATCACTCACCTCTCTCTGGCATCTCCTGGCTTTCCTCCATAAGCAAATCCCTGCAAGGAAAACCCCGCCGAGCAGGCACAGGGCTGTGCTGCTCCCATAGGGCACCTCCACGGACCCAAAAGTTGCATCCAGCTGGGCCAGGGAGGACCAAAGCTGGTGCAGCAGGTAGGGCAGGTAGGAGCACTGGCTCTCTGTACCAATGCCCTGGTGCTCCAGGTCCTCAGGAGCCACGTCCCACATAACCGTGGCCCAGGAGGGCCGGCTGGAACAGCCAAGGCTGCCAGGGAGCAGAGAGGCCACGCAGAGCAGGAAGACAAGGGAGAGCCCCGGGCTGAGCATTTTGCTGCTCCTTCTCTGGGCTCGATCTCTGGCCGTCACCAGCAGCACCGCTGTCTGCACGCTGAGTGGGTGATGGTGCCAGCAGCCACACGGTGCTGTCACCGATGGCCCTGTGATGTCACAAGGCCTTCGTGGGGCACCCAGCAAGAGGGGAAGGTCCTGGGAGGGAGGCAGGGCCCGGGGAGCCAAATTTCTCAGCCGGCCACTCCCACAGCCATTCCCCGCTCTGGGTCTGCCTCAGCACTGGGGCCTGGGTCGGAGCCCTGGGGGCAGGGACTGTGCTCCAAAATGCTCAGTGAGGAGGAGCTGTGCCAGTGCAGGGGTGTTGCCTGGGCCCCCTGGACCCATGCTCGTCCTTCGATGCTGTTCATATGGGCTGTGGGGCAGCTGTGGCATTGCCCGCAGCACAGGTGGGGTGCTCAGGGGCTTTGGTGGCACAGGCAGGAGCAGATTGCGGGCCCAGCTGGGGTCCTCTGGGGTTGGAGTGGCTGCAGGGCCTGCTGTGGGAGATGGGTCTGCGTTGAGTGCAGCTCGGTAGGCGTAGGCCAAACCCAAGCATGTTTCAGTGCTTTGTGTCTCTTGGGAATTGCCACTGTGCTGGCTAATATGTGCAGATGGCCAAGAAGACCAACAGCTTCTTGGTTTGTATCAGAAGCAGCGTTGGCAGCAGGCCCAGGGAAGTGATTGTCCCCCTGTACTTGGCTCTGGCTCTTGGTTGCACCTCACTCTGTGTTCGGCTTCGGGCCCCTCACTACAAGAAAGACATTGAGGTGCTGGAGCACGTCCAAAGAAGGACCATGAAGCTGGTGAAGGGTCTAGAGAGCAAGTCCTGTGAGAAGAGGCTGAGGGAACTGGGCTTATTTAGCCAAAAGAAAAGGAGGCTCAGGGGAGGCCTTATCGCTCCTTATAGCTACCCCAAAGGAGGTTGTAGGGAGGTGGGGGGTCGGTCTCTTCTCCCAGGCACGAAGTGACAGGACAAGAAGAAATGGCCTCAGGTGGCATCAGGGGAGGTTGAGGCGGGATATTAGGAAACACTTCTTCACTGAAAGGGTTGTGTGGCATTAGAACAGGCTGACCAGGGAAGTTGTTGCGACGCCATCCCTGAGATATTTAAATGATATGTAGATGTGGTGTTTAGCAACATGGTTTAGTGGTAGACTCGGCAGTACGAGGTTAAAGGTTGGAACTGGTGGTATTAGAGGTCATTTGCTCCTCTGTGGGGAGAAGGCAAACCCACTTTTGGGACTGCTTTTTTTCAAGGACTCGGGCGCACTTGGTGGCTCCTGCAGGACAATGGGGAACTGTGGTGTTTACCTTGAGGGAATTTCATGCTGGGGATAAGATAATCCATGATCTGAGTGACAGGCTGTGGCTGGAGGCTGTAATTGTATGTCAGGGTGTGCCTGAGTCTTCTGTCGGTATCCGACAGCAGCAGCGAGGGGTATGCCTGTGGGAGGTGTGCCGAGACTGAAGAGCTGCTCAGCTAGGTAGCGGAGCTTCGGGAGGAGGTGAGCAGGCTCAGGAGCATAAGGGAGTCAGAGTGGGAAATTGGGTGGTGGAGGTGTACTTTACCCTCTCTGAGACAGACTCATGAGCCTGCCAGAGCACACGTGTTTCCTGCTACGCAGAAGACAAAAGTTCCCTCATCCTGCCAGGCAGTAGGAGGAGACCTAGGCCAAGGAGGGGAATGGAGGCAGGTTCCTGTTCGGGGTGGTAGGCGAGCCCTGTCCCTGCCTGCCTCACCTTCCCATCTACCCTTACACAACAGGTATGAGGGTCTAGAACACGACAGTCAGAACGAAAGCCTGTCCCAGTTGGAGAGGGTGCCTAAGGCAAGGCAAGGCAACCTACCCCCTGCATTGCTACATCTTCTGTCAAGAAAGAAAGAAGGGTTGTCGTCATGGGGAACTCCCTTCTGAAAGGGACAGAGGGCCCAGTATGCCGACCGGACCCAACCCACAGAGAAGTCTGCTGCCTCCATGGGGCTTGGGTGAGAGACTTTGCTAAGAAAGTCACGGGCCTGATACAGCCCACCAACTACTACCCGCTACTGGTCTTTCAGTCTGGTAACGACGAGGTAGCAACGAGAAGTCCAAGAGTGATCAAAAGCGACTTTAGGGCTTTAGGGTGACTAGTTAAAGGTTCAGGGGCACAGGCTGTGTTTGCCTCTGTCCTTCCGATGGGTATCGACGTTGACAAGCAGACTTATCAATACGTGGCTTCAGGACTGGTGCAACCGACAGAACTTTGGGTTTGCTGATCATGGGAGGGTCTACGTGACACCGGGCCTGCTGGCACCAGATGGGATGTGCCTCTCTCAGAGAGGGATAAGGATTTTTGCTCAGGAGTTGGCAGCGCTGATAGATAGGGTTTTAAAACTAGAGTCGAAGGGGGAAAGGGATAAAACCAGGCACGCTGGTGATGAGCTAAGGGATGGTGCACTAGAATCAGAGGGACCGTGTGCTAGTGAGGTCCTTCAGTCAGCTCCACAAGGTGCTGCGTGTAGGGAGGCGCATTTGAAGTGCTTCTACACAAACACACGCAGTATGAGGAATAAAATGGATGAGCTAGAAGTCTTGGCCCAGTCCCACAGCTACGACATCATCGGCATAAGCGAAACCTGGTGGGATGAGTCCTGTGGCTGGTGTGTTGCAATAGATGGTTAAAGGCTCTTCAGGAGGGACAGGCAGGGTAGGCGAGGTGGGGGGATAGCAATGTATGTGAAGCAGGGGCTGGACTGTGTGGAACTTCAAGTTGGTGATGGCAAAGTTGAGAGCCTCTGGGTAAGGATTAAGGGACGAACAAATAAAGGGGATGTTGTTGTGGGAGTCTATTACAGACCACCTGGCCAGGATGACAACGCCAATGAATTATTCTTTGCAGAACTAAGAGATGCCTTGAGATCAACTCCCTTTGTCCTTATGGGGGACTTCAACTTGCCAGACGTCAACTGAGATCACCACACGGCTGACACGAGCAAGTCCAGGAGGTTCATAAAGCATCTAGATGATAACTTCTTGGTGCAGGTGCTAAGGGAGCCAACTAGGAAAGGTGCCCTCCTTGATCTGTTGCTTGAGAACAGAGAGGGTCTTGTGGGGGACATGGCAATTGGCGTCTATCTCAGTCATAGTGACCATGAAGTGGTTGAGTTTAAAATTTATGGTGACAGAAGGAAAACTGCCGCCAAAACTTCAGCCCTGGATACGGGGAAAGCAGACTTCAGGCTGCTCAGGGAACTAGTCAGCAAGGTCCCCTGGGAAACTGCTTTTGAAGGCATTGGCATCCATCAGTGCTGGTCAATCTTTAAGCACAGCCTCCTAAAAGCACAAGATCAGGCAATTCCAAAATATCGGAAGTCAGGCAGGTGGGGCAGAAGGACGGCCTGGCTGACCAGGGATCTTCTACTGGAGCTTAGGTGAAAAAAGAAAGTGTACAGCTGCTGGAAGGAGGGTCAGCCGATGTGGAAGGAATACAGGGATGCTATTCATGTTTGTAGGGAGAAAATTCGTGTGGCCAAAGCCCAACTAGAGTTGAAGCTGGCCATGTCTGTGGGAGACAATAAAAAAGGCTTTTTTAGATATGTGAACAGGAAAAGGAGAACCAGAGAAAACATAGGTCCGCTACTAGATGGGGAAGGTCTCCTCACAGACAATGACACAGGCAAAGCAGAGACGTTTAACGCCTTCTTCACCTCTGTCTTCAACACTGATGATGGGCTTCGGGACCCAGAGTGCCCTGAGCTGGAGGACCATGACGGTGGGAAACAAACTCTCTACTGACCCTGAACGTGTGTGGGATTTGCTGCTCCACCTGGATCCATACAAGTCCATGGGTCCGGATGGGATTCATCCCAGGGTGCTTAAAGAGCTGGCTGACATCATCGCAGGACCTCTCTCAATTATTCAACGATCTTGGGAATATGGAGAGGTCCCAGTAGACTGGAAGCTGGCAAACGTGCCAATTTTCAAGAAGGGCAAGAAAGAAGACCCTAGCAACTACAGGCCTGTCAGTTTCACGTCAGTGCCTGGTAAAATTATGGAGAAGATGATCCTTGAAGTTATTGAAGCACACCTGGGGGACAATGCAGTCATTGGTTCCAGCCAACATGGGTTCATGAAGGGTAGGTCCCGCCTAACAAATTTGATTTCCTTTTATGTTAAGATCACCCATATAGTCAATCAAGGGAAACCAGCTGATGTGATCTTTTTGGACTTCAGCAAAGCTTTTGACATGGTTTCCCATAGGATCCTACTGGACAGAATGTCCGGCATACAGCTAAACAAAAACATCATACGATGGGTGAGCAATTGGCTGACGGGCAGGGCTCAAAGAGTTGTGGTAAATGGGGCCACATCAGGCTGGCGGAAGGTCACTAGTGGAGTCCCTCAAGGCTCCATTTTAGGGCCAGTCCTCTTCAATGTTTCTATAAACAATTTGGATGTAGGACTAGAAGGTGTTTTGAGCAAATTTGCTGATGACACCAAACTTGGAGGAGTTGTAGACTTGGCTGAGGGTGGAAAGGCCTTGCAGAGAGATCTGGACAGATTGGAGAGCTGGGCGATCACCAACCACATGAAGTTTAACAAAAGCAAGTGCCGGGTCCTGCACCTGGGATGGGGCAACCCTGGCTATATGTACTGACTGGGCAACGAGACGCTGGAGAGCAGCCCCCCAGTGAGGGATCTGGGGGCTGTGGTTGACAGCAAGTTGAATATGAGCCAGCAGTGTGCCCTGGCAGCCAGGAGGGCCAACCGTACCCTGGGGTGCACCAAGCGTGGCATTGCTAGTCGGTCAAGGGAAGTGATTGTCCTGCTCTGCTCTGCGCTGGTGCGGCCTCACCTCGAGCACTGTGTGCAGTTCTGGGCACCACAGCACAAAAAGGACATTAAACTGTTGGAGAGTGTCCAGAGGAGGGCGACGAAGATGGTGAAGGGCCTAGGGGGGAAGTCATATGAGGAGCGGCTGAGGTCACTGGGCCTGTTCAGCCTGGAGAAGAGGAGGCTGAGGGGGGACCTCATCGCAGTCTACAACTTCCTTGCAAGGGGGAGTGGAGGGGCAGGGGACCTATTCTCCATAAACACCAGTGATAGGACCCGCGGGAACAGTGTTAAGCTGAGGCAGGGGAAGTTTAGGCTGGACATCACGAAGAGGTTCTTCACCGAGAGGGTGGTTGCACACTGGAACAGGCTCCCCAGTGAAGTAGTCACTGCACCAAGCCTGTCTGAATTTAAGAAGCGTTTGGGCTGTGCACTTAGTCACATGGTCTAAAATTTTGGGTAGACCTGTGCGGTGCCAGGAGTTGGACTTGATGATCCTTACGGGTCCCTTCCAACTCGGGATATTCTATGAGTCTATGATTCTATGGTGGCACGGCATGACTTGCCGTAAGGAATTAATTTGGTGTTTACCATAATAGCATTAAGCTTAATAAACTAATGATATTTGTGTATCTATCTTTAGGTGTTCGGTTGTCATTTAGGATTTATAAATAGGTATTAGTCCTTTTATCACTGCTTTCTCCCGAACAGGCAACACATGGAAAGGTCTGTATGGTGAAAGGCCAGTAAAACACACCTAATTTTTTTTTAATAATAAAAGTAAGCAAATTATCTTGAAGGATCGGAGACTTTCTTTATCAGTTTCTGAACTGTTAGCATTTAATATAGCCACATGACCTGAATAAAACTATTGTAGAACAGTTCTTATGAAGTTCTACCACAGTTGTGTAATAAGTATAGTTAGTATCTCATTTCTTATTACTGCAGGTGCTGTTTCACTTCAGTTTAGCATTCTGTATTTGGGAGAGCGTTTGTGCAAGTTTAACAGATTTAAGTAAAAACAAGTTCACTAATTTGAACAAAGTGATACTAATTTATGGGATCCGAGTCACGAGTGCTGCCTATTCTGAAGCTAATGGTCAATTGCTGAGCAAAACCAGAAGGTCAGCTGTTTTCTCTCCTACAATTGCTCGATATGCAAATCCTTAATGCTGAACACCAGGTCTGATTTACCACAGCTGTTTCTATTGTATATAGAAAGTGAGAGGTTTATCCTGTTTTCTGCCAGCTGACTTCCCAGTGACAGCAGTGGGACGCTGAGGGCTGCTGAAGGGCAGGTGTAAAGGTGGCTGCCTGCCCCCCTTCGTGGGGCATGAGTCAGTAGGGTTTTGATCTCCTTGCAGTCCCTGCCAGAAAGCAGGCTTCACAGCTGGGCCCAAGGGCATTCTTTTACTGGGTCAAGTGGTAGGAGCTGGTGGAGAGGGAGTGTGGCTTCATCTAATCTGGCAGCCTGAGCTGCATTTGGCTAGTGTGAAAAACTACCTCTCCTGCAGCCTGTGATTGGTAGCTCATTAAAATGCTGGCTTAAAAATAAAATAAAATCAGAAAAACAAGAACTGTTTTTTCAAAAGGAGCATTTCTTGTTTACAGTTATTAAGACCTGTAGTCAACAGAAGGACTGGAATAGCAGTGATCTCTGTCTTTCAAGGTGTTTCATTCATCTTGCATGCTCTCCTAGTATCACCTCAGCCTGCTCAGGAGTGGGCATGAGCACTGCTCTGCTCTTTGTTTCACCCCAGGACATTGGTTTCTGCACTACACCTTCCTACACTTGCTCCATCTCCGTTTTTCAGCGATCAGGTACCCCTTTTAATTCTAGGCTTAGGTCTAGAGGTGGTTAACTGGGTAGTGCAGCTGTGGCTGGGCAAGCAGCTATTTTAGGATGAACTAAAAAGTTAGGATTTTTTGTTTGTTTGTTTTCTTATCCCTTTATTCTGTGCATTTGGGCAAGACAAAAATCACACACAAATGTTCACCTACTGCATATAAATACAAATAAATCCTTCACTCTCCTCAGCAGCTTGGGCAGCAGGGGAATGACAACATTTGTTGGTTCTTAGGATAGCATTGAAGTTAAGGCTTTGTGCATCAATGTGCATCCCTTGCAAGGCCACAATGATGAGGCCAGAATAATGAAATTTCATCTTATCTCAGCAAGACAAGAGGGGAACTTAATTCTGCAAAGACTTAGCACCAGATGTTCTTTAGAAAAGCTATGGTATGAGGCTTTTGCCCAAAGAGTTTGACTCCCTGCTAGCTGCTGAAGAAGTTACTGGAGCTAATACCTCCTGGTGCAGGAAGCTGGTATTTAGTAACCCTTCCTATCTCAGACCATGAGCTGGTATTTCAGGCTGCAAATGGCCTTCCATGTCTTTTGCTTGCTACTTCTAACTCAGAATAAACCAGCAAACAAAAAACAGCATTGTCACAGATGTCTCCATTTTGTAGCACTTGTGAAGCGTTTGTGATACATTGCTCTCATAATAAGTTTCATTTCTGGGGGTATTTTGGAGGAGTAATCACATCTAACTGCCAGCAGCAAGGTATGTGGTTACTGAGCTGAATTCAGCTCTAGTCTCATTGTTTCAGTAGGAAAGGATTTTTTCCTATCAGTGTCAGATTTGGAAACCACATTCAGTTTAGTTTTGTGTGCTTATATCCACTAGACATCAATCAGCACTGTGAATTCATAGAATCACAGAGTGGTTTGGGTTCATCGTTTGGTTTTGGTTCAAATGAAAGTATATGCAGACATTCCCTTTTTCATTATTATTATTATTATTATTATTATTTTGCAGTTTAATAACTTTACCTCATTGCCTTGAAAAATGTTACTATAACAATTCGCCTGCTAGAGAAATATATATTATAACCCACGCTCTATCCATAAGCAAGTTTTAAAGGTCATGGTTTTTTTCAGACAAATGAGATTATTTCAATATACGGGCTCCTTGCATAACCTTAAGGCTATGGTATTTTGAAACAGCAGGAAGTCACGCACCCTACTTCTTTCCACCCCTCTTACTACTGACTCACACGCTGCAATGCCAGTCCATGCTGCAGGTTCAAAGGAGCCAAAAAAGTCAAGGAAACGTTCAGTTGTGAGACATTTGGTCTTGTGAAGAGAGGACCTGCTGAACGTTATCATAGCATTTAGCGTATCGTTATCATTCATAGCATTTAGTTAATGCATTATTATTTTAGTCAGTTATTAAATTTGAAAATCAAATACCAAACTGATTATAGCGTCTGCTACCCAACAGGTATCTGATTAGATTGTGTGAGGGCACCCAGCAGGAGCTGCAGCAAAAGCACGTGTTTTTATGGCAAGACTGCCATCGTGTGGGAAGTTCTTGCAGCATGCGAGTGTAACGGTGCCTACCTGCTGCATGCTTCCAAGAAATTTTCCTTCCTAATGTCATTCTTCATGGAATTTCAATAAAAGTACAGTTTTCATTTCCGAAAACGTGCTACAAAAAGAGTGATTTCCCTAACGGGGAAAACCTGGGTAGTGCTAAAACTTCCTAGTGTTAACTATTGTCTTGGTTCCACTAACAATTGAATTCAGAAACAAAGTATTTCCTAAGTCTGATAGAACCAGGGTCTCTCTTTTTTTTTTTTTTTTTCCTGCATGAAGTTAATATAGTTGAATATTCATGCTCTCATCATTTCTCCTGCTATGTAGTTTATATCTCAACATCTGTTTTCAGTTGCGGTTTTACAAGGCTTCATTATAAACTTTCAATTTCTTAAGCTTTTCCATGTAATTGTTTAATTACTGTCCCTGGATTTTTTTTTGTTGTTTTGTTTTTTTTATGTTTTCCTTTAAATAATTGAACTTATATGTTACATCCATAACGAAAATTGACGATAATTACCAGGAGTACAATTAGGAATAAATCTCTGTTAAGGAACAAGCTAAAGTTCAGTGTTTTATGCAAATGCCTATTGTTGAAAAGATGTCTTGTGTAATCAGAAATTATACTGACAAGTGAAGAATCATTTAATTAATGAGAATAGAGCAATCATTTGGATGGTTCATTCTATTACTGACTGAATAAAAGAGAGAAAATAGCCCTGCTCAGGGATTAGAGCTGCTGCTGAAAGAAAGGAAAAAAAAATACAGAATGTTGTTCTGTTATTGCCTTATGTAGATAGTATAGTAATTCCTAAATAGAAATATATATATATATGCCAAATTAATCTTCTATTACTTTGTAAGAACTTATAGAAAAGGGTTCTGTTTGTCAGAAACGATGACTGTCTGCTTCCTGTGCTAACTTAAATACCTGGGCTGAAATATTCCCATAAATCCTAATGTAGGATGCAAGGGGAGTGAGAACTGGCATTACAGTGAGTTTTGTCTATAAGCACTGCATGCCATAAAGGAGACCAGCATGTGGCTCACGTTTACAGTCACAGAGGAGTAGTTTTGGTAACAAGGGACCTCCAGAGGTCTCTAGCCCAGAACTCTGTTTGAAGCAGGTCCAGTTATGTCAGGTTGCTCAGGCTTCCTTGCCCCGTGGACCTTCGAATATAACTAGGGATAATATGATCAAAACCGTTCCAGTGTTTGACCTCTCTTTTTGTAAGAACTTTTTTTTTTTTTTTTTAAATCTAGTTGGAACTGCTTGTGCTCAGGCGTGTCCCTGTTACCTCTCCCCTTGTCACCACTCACCTCTGAGAAGGATCTGGCTGCAGCTTCCCTACGCTCTGCCCATAGGTAGCTGCAGGCAGCAAGAATGAACGAGCATGTGTTTGGGCCTTGTCCCTTCAAAGCTTCTGTTACGTGGCTGTCATACAGCATCTAATCTGTCCCTTGAAGCAGAACGGAGAGTCTTCCAGTCCTTGGCTGATCCCTGCCTCCTTTGGAAGCTCCAGGATGGGACTTCTCCAGGTTGGCTTTGGGTTTCTGGGCTGTTCAAAAGCCCATACAACTCTCACCTTGTTCTCCAGTCTCCAGGGCTTGGGCCCTTCAGCAGTGTACTGCCAGCAGGCACTGCACACAAGTTGTCCTGCTTCTTATAAACACAAAGTTAGTTGAACAAGGTGCTTTTGGCACCTCTGGTTCTCAGGACCCTAGAAAGGCACTGTTCCCTTTGGTACAGCACAGAGATGGACAAGCAGCTCACCCTGAACTGGCTGGGCTCTCAGTCATGGGACATACTCCTAGGCAGGATGAAAAAACTCACTCCAGAGCTGTGCTGGGGTTTAAACACAGCTGCGTGAAGTCTCCCACTCCTGGTAGGACCACAGTGTAAGCATTCAGACATTTGGATGTGCCATAACAAATCTGAAGTCTTTATTAACAAGCCCACATGTTCAAACGGAAGGAAAGATTGAATGATATCTGTATAGAGCAGTTGTTCTTTTTACTTCCGAGGTGCATTTCAATTCCCTTCTGCAATACTGTATTTTTCTGAGGTTGAGGAAGACCACTGCACTGATCAGTTATGGCAGCCATCAGTCAGTGGGACAGCCTCTCCTCTGGTGTGGTACAGTTTCTGGTAGGAGCGTCCCAGACCTTTGCTGGATTGTGTGCACTTGGATTTTTTGCATGCTGTGTCAAATGATTGCACAAGTGATTGTTTGCTTTCCAACACTGAAATGAAAAGCAAATTTATTACATGAAGGAAAATATTCATTTTGTTTTACTCTTTTTAAATGTAATGATTGATTTATTTTTTTTTTTAATTTTGAGTAACCAGAAGCATCCAGCTGCTACTCTAGGCACTTCTGGATGTTTTTAGAGATCTCTCCTTAAGGATTTATTGAGATTAACAAATTAACCAAATATGAAAATCTTCCAAGCACAGTTTTCGTTTCTCAAACCACTCACCCCCAAGGAAGTCTAGCAAAATATGTAGGCCTTGCAATCTGCCCAGCAAATATTCAGCAGCAGGCTGGGTGTGTGGGTGCAAGGATGAGTTCCACAGCAATGAGCCTTCCCATGGAAATTGCTTGCCAACAGATTGCATACTCCTGTCGAGCAAGATTAGTTTAGGTCTTCGCTGAGTGCAACTAATGTGATACTGCTCTACACTCTTTCCAAAGCAGCAGGTAGGTAATCAGATAATGATCAGTTTACAATAAGATAACGTATCCTGCAGTATATCTGAACTGTATTTTCCCCGAGGGAATGGCTTGAAGCTGTGACAGGGGCCGTTCAGGCTGGGTATCAGGAAAAGGTTCTTCACCGAGAGGGTGGTCAGGCCCTGGGACAGGCTCCCCAGGGAAGTGGTCATGGCACTGAGCCTGCCAGAATTCATGAATTGTTTGGACAATGCTCTTAGACACATGGTCTGATTTGTTCATATATTTTGGGGTGGTCTTTTGGGGACCCAGGAGTTGGACTTGATGATCCTTGTGGGTCTCTTCCAACTTGGATATTCTATGATTCTATGAAATATCTCTTCTCCAACTATTAAAATGCAAAATGCATATTTTTAAATATCTCACACACAACAAAAGATTGCTATGGTCTGTAGTAAAAGCCAGTTAAGAAAATAAAATGTACTAACTAAAGCATTTTCACTAAGGTTCTAAAAAGAATGAGAGACTTGTGGGTTCTTTTGTGCATCTAGAGGGGAGCATGGATGTCCATATGCTCAGTCTTACAGGCAACCTCATATTCAAGCTTTCTTTTCTGCTAACTCAGTCTGTCTGGATTCCTCAGCAGCTTGGCCTTCCCAGACGTACACGAGGGTTGCAAGTAGTCGGGTTACAGCTTTGTGCCCTCGCACTAGGTGCCCCCCCAGTGTAACCCCTGACTCTGTGGTTTCTCCTCTAGGATTTTGGAGCTGCAGCAGAACGGCGACATGGACATACTGAAGCATAAGTGGTGGCCAAAGAACGGTCAATGTGATCTTTACTCATCTGTGGATACCAAACAGAAAGGAGGCGCCCTGGACATAAAAAGCTTTGCAGGTGTTTTCTGCATCCTTGCAGCTGGGATTGTCCTATCCTGTTTCATTGCAATGTTGGAAACATGGTGGAATAAAAGGAAAGGCTCCCGGGTTCCGTCAAAAGAGGTATTAGACCCTCCGTTTCTCGTGGGAAATTTTCATGCACCCTAAAGATTATTGCCTTGAATTTGGATTATTGCCTTTAGAGAGGGTGGGGGAAAAATCAGAAAATAGTCCTTAACTTCCTAATTTTTAAGGTAAACGTTCCTCAAAATCTCTTTAGGTATTCTTTCTAGAGAAACTTGAAGGAAAAAAAATGTATATTGGTGATGTATAAATATTCTGAGTAAAACACAACCTTTACTAGTAGAATAATACATTATTAGTACATCAACATTTGGTGCATTATTCCCATTGGTGAGAGCTAATCCTCACCAGTAAGTTCAGAGGCTTCTTGTCTTTTTCTTGCAAAATATATCCCCTAAGCTCGATGGCTGAGTCTTTCAAAATAGACTTTCAGAGCTTAGCCCTTTAATCAGCAGTTAGCTTCTTAAATAAGCTTGTCCTGATTTTCAGAACTGTTAACCTCTTGGGACTTCCACAAACTTCGGTTCTCATTATTTAACCTGAAGTCCGGGGAAGCAAGAGTTCTTTAGATTTTTCAGATTCAGGCCAGACTTGTTTCTGAAATCTATTACAGACTTGTTTTAGAAAATCTTGGACAGAGAGTGGGGGACGTGTGTCATTTCACACCAGAGATGAGTTTGGTTTCACACCTGCATGTGTAATGCACTCCTTCCCGTGGCAATCCACCTGTTGTTTTACCAGCCATTTCCACTAGCAAAAAATAAAAGTTATTAAAGTATACTTGGCAGAGATGCCCAAAGGTGAACCTAAATATGAGCTATAATATAGTGCTATCAATTATAGCTATTTTGTGTAGCTTAGATGCTTGTTGTGGGGTATTCCTGTTAATTTGCGTGCAGTGGTCTCACCTTCTCTGCAGTTTCTCCATTGTGTTTATTCCTGCTAATCTAATGCTGTGTAATCAGGCAGGACTAATTATGCTACCTAATTAGACAGCATTGGCACTGATATTAGAATACTTTTAATCTTTTCTTGCCTGCTTTAATTCCCAAGCTTTTTCTGTTAAAGATCTGGACCAGACCGTTATTAAAAACAAAAAGAATCTCTAGTCCTTTAATTGGCTTTCTCAGGAATGGGAACCATCTAGTTTCAACTGGTAAATTATCAAAAAACTAAAATTTACAATACTGCTGTTTACCCAGACTTTCAGAATGTCATACTTCATATTTATTTGGTGCAAAACATAATAATTAATATCAAAGGAAAAGGAAAAAAAAACCTGATATTTTATATAATTATAAGATGTCCCATTTAAATTTCTCAAATGGTGTAATTTGGCCTCCTTGATCTTTGCCACGTATTCATCAGCTTAGCTTTTAAAATTGTATCTCAAAGCTCCACTGAAAAGCTTGGCTCAAAAAAAATAATTTAACATGGACATATGTGCTGAATGCCCCCGCTACCCTGGATGTGGGGGTCATTCAGCAAAGAAATACATCTTAACTAACTTTCTTAAAATTCATTTTAGCTTCCATGAAATCCATTGGCTCTTCCAGGCCACTAGTCCCGAATCGGGGGTCAGATTGGGCCAGTTTGTGGTCAGCAAGCCAACCCTTTTTCCTGGTGGCTGCCATCTTGTGCTCCAGAATGCAAGCATTTATACTGAAAAAAAATTGTCTTATGGTTGCGAAGATAACATTTCAGTCGCGTACCAGAAGTAATCCATTCAATGATGTCTGCCTGAGTCTGCAGACAGCCTTAAACGGTAGCTCTGAGAGAAGTATGAACTGCCCCAGTAATCTCAATGGGATGTTGACTCTGAAGCCTGATGATAATTTAAATGTGAAAACTGCTGAATATTTCACTACTGATCACACAAGAGAGAAGAGGAAAGATCATATTATGGAGATGTGCACAATCTTACTGTGAGTGGGTCTCATTTTGGTGTATCGATTGGGTGGAGATCGGGTTGTGGGCTAAGCATGGGAGAATATCACCGCTTATATATTTTTACTGGTCTGACCCTAGCCCCAAATGCATCTCGGTAAGAGAAGAATGAGGAATATTCTGAATAACTTACAGAGGCTCAGAAGTAATTAAATTCAAATTGGCATTTGAAATTACGGTGTTTGTATGCTTTTCAAAATTATAAAATAATAATAATATGTAAAAATAAGGACTGTCCCTTAGAGACATAGTCATGACTTGCATGTGCTGACGGAGCCTCTGTATATTTCTTTAGATGCCCACGTGGCCCCAGTTCTTCTGCATCCATATGTAGCTCCAAAGATTTTAGGAGAGAGCTTTTGGTGAATGCGTTTGGTTTTGGTGTCACCTGTGTGGTTGTTATGTGCATCCATGTCTATGTCCACATGTGAATAAACTATAGACAGAAAGCTAAGCCCGAGAAACTAGCACTGCATTTTTTCCCTCCCATGATGAGCTCAAAGCCTCTGTGATCAGATTTGTTTCCAAAGCCATCATCCAGACCCTGGGAGAGCCCTGTTGCCCGTTCCCCACCCCTTTCCCCCCCCAGTTTGTCTCCCTGTCCCTGCCCTTGGAGGGTAAGATCCCAGACGGGAGCTGGTCCCTCACTCTCCCTTGAGTCGGGCTTTGTATTCGGTGTGGTACCAGTGCAAATATTTGGTGATCCGTTTTGCTAAGCAGATGAACTCCTGCAGTTTGTTCTAGGTGGACTTTTTCAGAGTGCTTGACTTCATCCCTAGACAAAGGAGGGACCTAAAGCCCATTCTGTATACTAGGAGTTTTGCGATCGATTCAATGAGCTCTGGATCAAGCCAGTCATTGAATTGCAGTAATCGAGTCTGGAAGTCATCAGTGCACATCTATCGGCCGCCCTATTGTCCTCTGTGAGGTCCTAGAGTGTGAGATATTTCTAGTGGCCTGGAAGAGCCAGTAGATTTCACAGAGATTAAGGTAAATGTTCAGGTTAGTTGGAACCGATTTTTGTTCTGAATGAGCTGCGCTACCTAGACTGAGGGAATATCCCTTATATGTGTATACGTAATGCCACTTTGAATTAAGCTTTGCAGTTCAGTAGAAATATATATGTACAATACAGGTGATTTACTGGGTCACCCAGGACGTTCTCCTCTTTTTTTAATTCTCATGCATTTAAATTCTCAATTATAACGAACAAGCCTCTTCAATTGAGTTCTCTTGGGGGAGAGATTTAAGAAGGAAAAAGGAGAGAGGTAAGAGAGGAGTGATGCTGTATTATAATGAATACACCAGGCAGCCTTCTCACCCACAGCAGCATAATTCCATCTGAATTGATGGCATTGCTTCTTTGTAGGTAAGGAGAGAATTAATCCCTTCTTTGGCATCACAATTTAAAATTATCTGGTGTACTTCTTCCTGCGTGATGTCAATGAGTCACCAGTGCTTGGATTTGGGTCTGGAAGTTCAGCTTTTCTGCACCACAATTTGTAATTTAAAAGCAAAAATCAATCTGAGAAGTTTTAGCCCTTCCTTAAGCCCTGAGAGAATGAACGCTGATGAAGACGGCAGTCTGGTCCTTGAGAGCCTCCCATTTTGACACTGAAATGTAGCCATCACTGCAGCGTTTAAGAGCTGGCATTAACCCAGACATCTGAGATGAAGCTCTATTTTCACTGTACAAAGAAAGCTGCTGGTAGCACTTGGAGTTTTGTCATTCATATTCAGGGCTTGAAGGTAGCTGTGGAAGAAGGGTCTGCCTGGGTTTGTTTTAGCCCATCCAGCTTCGGGAGGTGGGGGTGTTTGCTGGTGGTGTTAGAGCTGTCCACAGCTAAGATGAAGCTTTAGTAAGTGTGTATTGTGTTTACCGAGCGGTTCTGATTGCACTGTGAAACTTCAATCCTGCAAAAGAGATGGCAGTAGTGAGTGGTACATCTTGTTCTTCTCCTTCCCCAGGATGACAAGGAAATCGATCTGGAGCACCTCCACAGGCGCGTGAACAGCCTCTGCACAGATGACGACAGTCCCCATAAACAGTTCTCCACGTCGTCGATTGACTTGACCCCGCTGGACATTGACACTTTGCCCACCCGTCAAGCACTGGAGCAAATCAGTGACTTCAGAAACACTCACATCACAACAACCACCTTCATACCAGAACAGATCCAGACGCTGAGCCGCACACTGTCTGCTAAGGCCGCTTCTGGCTTCTCCTTCGGCAACGTACCTGAGCACCGAACTGGCCCCTTCAGGCACAGAGCACCTAACGGTGGCTTTTTCAGAAGCCCCATCAAAACAATGTCATCCATCCCTTACCAACCAACTCCTACTCTGGGGCTGAATCTCGGTAGTGATCCAGACCGAGGCACCTCCATATGAGCATCAGACCAAGTTTCTTCACTCTTTCTTTTTTAGGACTCCCTTTGCAAGGAGCAGCTGTAATATTGTGGGACTAACATGGATGTAACCTTTTTATTTTTTTCCTTTTTGTTTGTTTGTTTGTTTTTGCTTTTGAGGGTTTTTTAATTTGTTTGTTTCCTTTGTTTTCTTTTTTTTTTTTCCTTTATTTTATTTAAGAAAAGAATCAGGATTATTCGTAACAACTCTTCCTCTTCTCTGCTTTCTCCGCCTGGTCTCCTCCTCTTTCTCCCTTTATTATCTTTACTACTTGAGTCACTTATTCTTTGGTTTATCACCACATTAGGTTTCGGTTACTTCAGGCTTTTCATATACTTAAATATAGAAAACGTGTAGTGATTAATGCATAAAAAACCCTGAGGATTACTTTAAAGAAGGGCATTCGCTCCTCCTCCTGCACCGCCTTTTTTTACTATAATTGCAATAACTTAAGTCCTTTACATGTATTCTGCTGCATCCGGTCAGTGCTCCACTGCTGTGTGTCCTTTTAACTGTGGACCAAAGGCAAACCCTGCGATTTAAAAGAAAAAAAAAAAAAAAGTATAAAAAAAGGCAAAAAAAAGACAAAAATTAAAAAAAAAAAAGTTAAAAGACCTTTCAGGCCCCATAATACAAGAATGCAATTTTGTAGGATTACAAAAAGCCATTACTATGCCAGTAAAGACTACAGTTAAATCTACTTTTGCACTGCAACAGTGCATATGACCTTTATGTGATTGTACAGTGTTAAAAGTTTTTCTTATGTACAGTAAACTGTATCATATGGCAGAAGCCTCTGTTGTGTTAAATAAATTAGTATCTCATACATATATATATATACATATATACACACAGGTATGTATATATATATACATGTATATATAGCTATAAAATGGCAGCCGTTGCTATTGCAATTCATTTAATAAAGCTTTAGTAAAAATGTGTTGTATACAGGAAAGATGTACAGTGCAGGGGGTCTTTTCATTTAGAAAAGACAGGTTGCTTTAATGTTATTCTGACTTGCGTTGTTTGCCAACAGAGCATATTTTATACTTTTTTATTAGAACATCCAGGACAATTTAATGTTTGTACCTAGATGTAACGCGTTTGATTAGGTTTTGCATTGGCTATTGAGCATTCTATAAGGCTAACCTTGATAATTTTACTTTACATTAATTAAAATGGAACACTCTCTTAGGTATACCACACTCGTGAGCAACTAATACAGCTCTGGAGAAGTTTAAACTTAGATCAAAGGTTAATAAATTATTTTCTAAGTCAGTACAGTTGATCGATGTAATAATGGTGTTAGTGGAGAAAAAGCCCTTGAGAAATACTGATGTGGCCTTAATTATAATTACATATTGTTTGAAGGGGAAAAATATATATGAACAGGCGCTCATTTTAACCCTTTGTATGTTAAGTTAGATTTAGAGGAGCTACATACTTTTTACATTAGTGCCAACTGTATAGAACAAGAGAAAGAACAGCAGTGAGAGCAGAACCAGTGCCTGTTTTGGCACCAGCTTTTTAAAGTAACACTGTTACCTGTTAGAAATGTAGGAAGAGCTTTCAATTTGTAATCCTTAAAACTAAAGATGCAGTTAAGTAGAAAGCAAGCAGTTTATCCTGTGAGGTTTCATTTTTGTTTGTTTTGTTTTATTATTTTTTTTTTTGGTTTGGTTTGGTTTTTAATGCAACCGTACACTTATTTTAACCTAACTCATTCTTTGGCTAGGATTAATATGAATCAGCCTATGTGATTTGCTTTAGGATAAATTAAAAGGTATATTCTTCAAATCTATTCTATTTTGACGCTAATTCTGTTCTGGGGGAGCATCTTGTACTGTCACTGTTTTTTGTACTAAATCTTCAAATATTGTCTACTGTGTAAGGCAGAACAAATTCTTATTGTGCAAAAGGCCATTTTGTTTCCAGGGTAGCAAGTGTCTAAAAGCATGCACAACTTGCTTCCCCCTTGTAACATTCATGAACTCATCCACACCTCTGAGCAAAAATTAAAATAAAAAAAAAAGAAAATTTCTTTCCAACAAGCTACATAGGGACATACCAGATGTTGCAGTGATTTTAGCTATAAAAAAAAAATGTTAACCATGTACGATATTTAAAATAGGCCTATTTTGATGTGTTGCCTATTATACAGATACACAAAACACTTTTTGGAGGCCTCAGTTACAAGTGGCAGAGCTTTCTGTGTATAATTTGTCTAAATAATTTGTCTAATAAAATTGTTTTCTAAACTTGCGTTTTCTCCTGCTTAAATGCTGAGTACTGTGAGATTTTCCATCTGTGGCAGGTGTCTGCCCCTGAATGTTTTTGCCATACCAGAAATTGCTGCACAATTCACTGGCTGGAAAAATAAATAAATAAATAAAGATTTAAAAAGAAAGAAAGAAAAAAAACACCCACATCGACTACAAACAGCTTTTACAGCAAGTTACACCACCATCGCCATCTATTCGTCTCATTATTTCCTGTGTAGTGAGCACATGAAAATCACCAAGATCTGTGTTAATTACACTTGAAATTGGAATTCAGAAACGTAGCATCATAGAGAATGATTTTAGAATTCATTGGCACAGACGTGTAAGGGACATGATTTTTGGAAATACTGCGCCTTATCTCTGTCCTTTTTGGTGTAATCTAAGAATGTTCTTGGAACAAGGACGTTAGTTTTACAGAATTACATTCTGCTATCTCTATTTACACAGAAGTTAGTTTGCTATGACACTAGGCATATTCTGCTCTTATATGTGATGAAAGTTTTAATATGAGACTATTTAGCCTGTATTTCATTATGACCTTCTCAATCCATAAGGATTTTTAACGTGTTAAACCTACTGTCCTAGTCATTAGTAATTCCTGCAGGATGTACCGCAATAGCAAGTCATGATGATTTAACTTTCAGCATCCATTTGTTTGTCTGTTGGCTTTTCACATTCAGTATGTGTCATTAACTGAGTAATACCTGAATTCTTACCGTTGTCTATTAAGTTCAGCAGGCATTCATGAGAGAGGATGTTGGAATCTCTGTTAATAATTTCAAAAAACACAGTGGAAGGAGTTCTCAATTCATTGCTACATTAGAAAAAAAAAATGAAGACAGGTTAACATAAAATTCTAAAGGAAATTAGCTTATTGAAAGTGACTTGAGAATAAAATTTAAAGGTATCTATGCACTAGTGGCAATAGGCATGTATGTCAACAGGCACTAAATGCCCAGCAACAGGATGCTACAGGCATATTACAATATGTCTAGTGGGGATTCATGTAGTCTGCAAAACACTTGCATGATTGGGGTCCTTAGTTTTGGGGTATTCCTGACCTGTAAAGTCACCGTGACTTCTTGGGAAGTGCTGTACTTCGGGCATGACAGGTCATTCAGTTTGCATTTAACATGGGTGTTGTCCCTGTCACTTGTGCTCACAATCACACCTATGAAGAGCCACAGCCTATTTAACCTTCATAAGAGGCTGCGTTAAGGAGAACTCTGTGACATTTCTCCTCCCTGTCTTCAAATACGAAGCCAGTGAAGTAAAAGTACAGTGTTAAAGACTGTCAAGCTTTACTGCTGCAGTAGATCCACTGGTAATACCAGCCGGATGTATATAAATATGAATTGTTTGCCTGGTGATTCCAGTGTAACAACCACTTTGATGTACCAGCTACATGCGGAAAAGCAAGCAGCAGCAGAGAGCATATTAATCTGGTTTCAGTGACTCACTTGGTCAGGTCACTCTATTGACCCACAGTTCACTACCTGGAGATAAAAACTTGTCCTGCTGTGGCAATCAAGTGAATGATTACAGCTGTCAGCCGTGGCGTGATCTGAGCCAACATCTCAGGGGTTTCCCTTCTGTCTTGGCAAAACAAAGTGCTTTAAATATAGGTTTCCCTAAATATGTTAGATTTTTAAGAAATGTTTTCTCTTCCTGCCACACTAGCATGGGATGCTGCGAAGTAATGTAAGGATGCCTTTTCTGTGCTGGCACACCCACTGCGGCTGGGTTGCAAGGCATGCTGGATAAGTTTGATAAGTATAAGAATAAATTTCACAAAGGTGATGGGTTGAAAAGTAAAAGAGCTTCCCATGTGCACACTCGTTGTTGTAGGTGATGAAATAACAGTCTCCGAAACAACGAAGGTGTCGTACCAACACAGCCCGGCTTTACCCATTTTTCCCTCGGCCCAGATAGCTGTGTTTCCTCTTTATCCTGTGGAGCTGTTTTGAAATAAATGTCAAAATCAAGTATCTGCTCCTAAGAATGAGTCATAGAAAATCTTTTGGGTAAGCATGAGGCTGTGAATACATGCATTCACACCACACACCAGGACCAGGGGGCAACTGCAAACTCATCACCTCATCACCCTACCAGCTTGTCATGTCTCATACATGGCACTGTGCATGAAGCCAAAAGTCAAAGCCTCCCGAGGAAGATGAGTGCAGGTAAAGTGATTCATGGCCTAATGAATTCCTAACCATAAAAACCCTCACAGACACCCTAAAAAATTACAGGAGACATGAATTTTATTAAGAATTACCTTTCAAGAGGCAGAGTTATAAAAATAAATTTACTATCTGTCAAGATTTTCAAAATCTGCCCCCCCTCTCCCATTCATCACAGCGGTATGACACTTTGTATGTACTACAGAATTTATTTCTATAACATTCATCAGAAGGAACAAAAATATTACAGCCAGAATACTGACTTCTAAAGTAATTAACTATAGGGCTCCAGGTCACACAGGAAATTTGAGACAGAAGCAAGAACCCAGCTTCTCAGAAACAGCTCACTGCTGTAAGGGGGAAAATAAAAACCTTCCTCCCTGATTCCTCAGGGAAGGAAGAGAAAAGAGAGGAAAGCAGGGAACCAAGGAGAGTTTTGCACCACCCACGTGGGCTGGAAGTGGGAAGAGGCAATGGTTGTCCCGTTCACAGGGCAGACACCATTTTTCAGATCAATTCTGGCCTCTTAAAACAAAAGGGGGGGGGGGGGGGGGGGGGGAGGTGAGCGTGTGGACAAAATAAACCTGGAAGTATTTCAATAATTTGGACACGCTTTGGCCATGCCAGACTGAGCAACTGAGGGTTCATTCACAGAAAGAGCTGCCTATGGTGGCATTAATGACTACAAAGCGATTTGCAGTACCTTCCTGATCAGCACCAAGGTGGCGAGGGCAATGGGGGCAGAGGAGGGGGGATGAGAGCAAGGTATGAGACCTCTGAAAGCCAATCAAGCCAGTCTCCAGGTTAGTACAAGAGAGTGCTGTGGCCTGCTACTAATAATAATAAATAATAATAATAATATATATATATATTTTAAAAGCAGCTTTAATTGCATTGTGACGATGCCTGGTAGCTGGATTTGATAGTGTTGCGAATAAAGCTGTTCATTTTTTTGACATCCCACAGCAACCCCTTATCCCATGTTGTGCTGCTACATCACCAGTTTGGAGCAGGGAATACTCCAACTATCAGTCATCACAAGTCTGACCACCACCTCCCTCAAGATACAAATAAAGAAAGAAAGGGAGTTTAAGATAAACTTGTTAATTAATAAAGGAAGGGTGGGGGGCACATGCCTGGCCTTCATTAGGCAGTCACTGAGCTCCCCAAGCAATCACAGAGCTGCAGGTGCTTTCCTGATTCTTCTGGCCCATGCTGCAGCCAGTGTGACAGCAAAATAACTTGGCTTCTGGAGGCTCAGGCACAGCCCGTGCAGATGTGTAACAGGCAGGTTTGCTTTTGCAGCCCTCTACCCTCTTGGCATTACAGCCCTCCAGGTAAGTGCTCTGCGGCTGGGCAAGCTGTGTTTCAGCTGCTTGCTTGCACCTTCTACAAGCAGGAAATTGAGTGGCAGCAAAAGGTGGATTCAGGTGGGGAAAAGGCTCAGAGGTGCTGCTTATGCCCCTTCCTCGATTGCAGAGGGACCCCCCCAGCGGCAGGCAGAAGGCGCTGCTGCAAGCATTTTGCCTGGTAGCCTGGTGTGGAGGCAGTAAATGTAATGTGCCTGCTGGAAATAAAACAAAAAAGGGGGGAGCAGGCAGCTCTGTGAGCGCATCACAGCCCTGCCATTGTGGGTAAGATGGCTTTTCTTCCCCACTGGTCATGGACATGCTTTTCCAAATGCACTGTGGGCCGGTCTGGTTTGGTTTTGAATATTCCCTGTGCAAGGCTCTTTGCTGCGGACCACAGTAGGAGCAATCACCATTGACCTGTGTTGTTACTAATTAATCCTTTTGCTTACGCACGGCAATGGGAGAAAGCAAGCAAATACTGTGATCAATGCTCATGATGAGGTTGCTTGCTATTCCCACACTCTGACCCAATTTTAAGGAAAAGTCTCTGCAGCGTGATGGTACCCACCGCAAGGAACTGATGTAGTGTAGTAGAAAGACGTGCCGCTTTATGAAACAGCGCTTAGGCAGCACTGAGGTGGCCTGTCTTGCTCCAGCTTTTACCGGCCTCTCTGAGCCATTTCTGCCGTTGCTTGGATTGGTTTCGTATCTCTGCAGATCTGGGGGATGGCAGGTGATGTTCTCTTCTCACTTTTCCCCACCCTCTTCCCTCAAAGAACGGAGTTCCCAAAAAAACACTTCACATGATCTAAAAAAAAAAATCCTGCAAGGATAGCTGCAATACCGAAGGTACAGCTGATATGGGACACCGGGAGCTTTGTTCTTCCTACACTGAGGTGAAAGATGGGTACAAGGAGAGGTCATACACCTGTAACGCTGACTTTTAACAAATCCATTCAGGCAGTCTTCAGCAGTAAAGGCTTGTTGCATTATCCGACAAACGCAGGCCTACTCAAATCTACGTTAGGCCTGTTAGAGTGGTTTAGAAAGGGAAAACTGATTTGCGTAAGTATTTCTAAATACTTATTCCATAAATATTGGCACATACAAGCAGCTTTCCTTCTCAAACTCACATCTGGTGCTGGCAGGTCATTATTACTGTGGTATATAGTCGTGGTATACTGTGGTATGTAGCCATTTGCTGGGCTTAACATGGAGCACAAGTAGAAGTTAACTTGGAGTACGTGTGCAAATTCCTGTTTCATAGATTGAAGCTGTGGAAGAAAGCAGCTGGCACAGTGGTTTCGTGTATGTATCTCCCTTCATCTTCCCAAGTGTGTGCTGACCACTTAAAAAAATAAAGGGGGGGGGGGGGGGGGGGGGGTTGAAACACACTATTACAGCACTCGGTTGCTGTAGCTGGAAGCCCCAAACCCCACGAGACTGCTCGCTACGTGCAACACCTAGCTGGACGCTTTTCCCTCACAGGGTTTTGCCTGAGATCCGGTAAACCTTTATACAAAAGCAGCAACAGGCTGAAGGGGCTCAATTTTCCCTCGTGCCCTAGCAGCACGTCCAGGCCGGGCTGTCTCAGGGACATCACCCTGGGACCTTCCTCAGCCGCGGCCGCTCCCCATGGCTGCCAGCCGGCCCCTCGGGGGAACCGGGGCTGAGCAGGGCTCCCGTCACGGCTCCGCCGCCGCTTCCCCCGCCGCCCAGCGGGTGTCGCTGCGGCACCGCCCGGGCCCTGCTGAGGGCCGGGGCCGGCCCCGGGCGCCGTGCGGGAGCCGGGCGGGAGCCGTGCGCGGCCGCGGTGTCCCCGCCGGTGCCGCCGGGCGTCCGCGCAGCGCCATTTCCCGGGAGACCGGGCGGCCCGCGCCGCTATGCCGGCGGGATAATGGCGGGGGCCAGCGGCGTGTCACCTCTTGTGTGCGCTTTGCAAAGGGGAGCCCAAGCGTGGCGAATGGGACACAGACCGCCATTGTGCCGGGGACACTTTAATAACCCGCACCTACAATATCCAACCTGTTGTGCGCAGGGGGACGGCCCCGGGCCGCACAACCCGCCCGGGGGGCTGCGGGGGACGGGGCCGGGCAGGGACCGAGCTCGGGGCTGGCGGCGGCGCCCAGGCTCGAGGTGAGGCGCCGTGTGCCAGGCAGGAGCCCCCGCTGCCCTCACACGGGGAAAGCGTAATCGCTTCCACGATTTTCACTTAAATCCTGCCGTTCTCACTTGTGCTCTCCTAGCAGGGCATCGAGGGGTGTGTGGCAGTGCGCGGGTTTTGTTTGGCAAAGCACTTGTTGCTGCGTGGTGTTCCCGTGCTGCCTTGGATGGTGCTTGTGCCTTCCCTCCCTCCACAGCTAAGCCACGCAGGGTCTCACACCGCACGTTTCTGTGACCCGTATACAGTTTGCTACGTGGGCTGCAAGCACTCTACAGCTAGCCCAGTGGAAACTGGGGGCAACTGGTGACAGCTCGCAGGTGCCTGGCCCCAGCAGGCCACCGGCTGTGTCTGGCCTTGACATGGGTCTCGCACGCTGCGGGTGGGACACCAGGTAGTCCTCTCCCCGTGGGAACTCCTGAACCTTTTACAAAGTTGAAAACATCCTGGGAATAACAGTGCCCACGAGCCATATAGCAAGCCTTTCTCCAGCTTCAGGGCAAACAGAACTGCAACTCCAGGCTATGCCAGAGGGACAGGTCTTGCCACAGAGAGGGTTTTGGGAGCCTTGACACAGGAGAACCGCTTCGCACGAGCTCAAGGACTGTCACCGAGCATCTCTGTCTCTGAACACGAGTGATGAGACCATCCATGGCACGTACTGCAAGCAACGCTCTGCCGAGGCGGTCAGTTGTCAGACTGGACACGTAGTGAAAAAGAACTAGTACAACTAGTATCCTAGTTCTACTTTATTAACAAGTATGTAAAAATTCTTAAGACTCAAGGCATGCTAATTTAACAGGCAGTAGACAGATGAAGGCGTCATTCAGAGGGGCTGGTTTTCACAGCCATTCCCACCAGTGCCTTCTGAACATTGAGTTGGAGCTGCACAGTGCTGGAAACTTGTTCCTGGACACCTCTTTGCTGTCAGGGATTAACAGAGTTGGCTGAGGACCTCCTGTGGATGGAGAGGTAGGTTCTTCTTGGCTGACAGGTGTTTCCTTTTGTGGGGAAATACTCTGTAATCTGGGGGACTGATGTAAGTATTGATCAGCACCCGCGTGTATCTGTTCACTTGTTTTTGTCCCTTAGAGGGACTGCTCTTCTTTGTGTTATTTTTGCTTCCATGACTCCAAATGTGCCAGCAGTTTTGTGGGTACTGGAAGTGCCTGGATATGGGGACCCCTTATCCAAGGCCCTGTACGACTCGAGCAGCCCCCTGCGTTCCCAGGTTACTGCTCTGGTAACGCTGTTGGTGAAGTGAAATGCAGACATAAGATGCCAGATTCTTCTTTTTTTTTCCTCTTGCTGACATGTCAACTGTTATTTTTTCCCACTTCTCCACTGAAATACGTTACCACTATTCCACAGAGCGTCTGCAAGCTAAATTTTACTTTATAGTCCAACCCTATTGTTCTACTCTTTTCCCAGAGCAGATCTTTATAACTATTCTCTGTGCAATGGTTAAGCCTACAAAGGGAGAATGCTCTGGCAATCACTTAACAGTAACAACAACAACAAATCTATGCCAGCAATTCTGTGCCTAGAAATCTGAAGTACTTACATTCCCTTTGCTCTTGTGCAAGATCCACTGAGAGCAACTGGAGCTGACCAGATGTAACTTGAAGGGAATATGTTGTCTCGATGGATGGATGGATGGATGGATGGATGGATGGATGGATGGATGGATGGATGGATATTAATTCTTGTATCTTAAACCAGATGGAAGCGTTGTTCTTATACTAAAACTTGGTGGCAGTGGTCATTTTCTTGGTTAAGGGATTTAGTAAAATGTATTAAGTAGCAGCATGCTAGACAGCAGTTTTTAAAACACTTTCTACATGCGGTGTCTTAAGCGGGAGACAGTTGTTTTGTTGTTGCTCATTTTAAGTGACTGAGATACGGACTTGTGGGTATCGTGTGTGAGCGCACACAGGCCCAGCAAAGTTCTTGCTGCTGCAGAGGGCAAGCAAACTAAATCTGGAATAAGATCGCTATTAAAGATATGAGGAAATAGAGTTATAAAAAGTTAAATCAATTTATGCAGAGGTATAAAGCCTGTGACGCAAACATATCCCTTGGGCCTGATACTAGTGCTTTTATTGCATTAAAGCATTTTTTCATCACAACAAAAACCTTCCAATGCTGTGCAGGGTATAATTTTTCTGAAGCCATTCCCTCTTCTTCCCCCAGCGCTTAGTTCTGGCGTGTACTCCGTAACGCAGACCCTAATCCGGGAGCTGGCCTGACGGTCTCCACCTGTTGCAGTTACTGTCAGAAGCACAAAACCAAGCAAATGCAGCTCTCTGCATCGCCGTGGCCAGGCTCTGAGCTTAGGGCAGGCAGCGAGCACTTGCTTCCTTCCAAACCACCTAGGGAAAGAGCTCCTGAAAATGCCTGTGTGATGGTGCTTTGTGGTTTGGTTTGGTTTTCTGGAGGCCTGTTATGAACGAGTCCCACAGCTAAGTGTCTCAACTCTCAGAGACTTTGCAAGGACTGAAGGCCTTTAGCAGCTTTCGAGGAAATTCCTTGCCAAGCAGTTTCAATGCCAGAAAGTGTTTAAAACAGTGATTGAAAGAAAATCATTAGTGATACTTCCATGAATAGAAAGCAGTTTATTTTAAAAATATTAGCATAAATTAAATTCTCAGCAACAGTTATAGCATCTTAAATAAAGGGGCAAAGTGTACATAGGTATGAATTCTCCAGATAAGATTTCCAAATATGTGATGAAGCTGAATTCATTATGCTGTACAGTGGCCCCAGGGGGTAGGCAAGTATTGTTGAACAATGCTTTGCACGTCTCTTGGGGGCAGATTAGGCCCCGAGTGTGGTTCTGCCCCAGATCTTTATGGGGACAAATGTCACCAGGAAGCAGGAATTACTTTTGTGGGTGCTCACATACTCAAAGCGGATGACATTTTGCAGTGATCCACCCAGGAAGATTGCTTTGCAGACCTGGGGCATGTCTGCGTCGGTGGCAGCGTTGTCCTCGTTACCTATGGGTGAAAAGCAAGCGGAAAAAGGGCAGGTTTCACAAGCGTTGGAGGCTGCAGTGATGGGCTGGGTACCTGGGCTTTTGTGTTCCTCACAGTCGTCGCTTCTGATTCATATTTAAAACACATTTGAAAGTAAAGCACCATGTGCTGATCGTAGTGGGAGTCTTTGGAGGGACTTCTTGGACCCTGATCTGCTTTAAGCTCACGTGTTCGGAATAATGTGACAATTAAAACTTTGTTGGGTGACTGTTCCAATGATGCAGCAGGTGAGGCCAAAAACCATCAGGCTGGGCAGTGTCTTTACGTATTTGCTGCAGCTCACCACAGATGTGGGTTCGTGAGATCTGGATTGGGTTTGCCATCCCAGTGCTGGAGACCTGTGCAGGCTGCGGTTGAGGTTCGTAACTTTGGTCGGTGACGCTGAGGATGTGCTCTCTACCTGCTTGTGCACTGAACTGCCCAAAGACCAGCTCACCGGGCCAGGAGTGGCATGGAGAGGGTTCTCCTGGCTTTTTTGAAGGGAAGGGAGGAGATGCGTGGAGAAAGTGGGGCAAGGCAGGAATGAGATACTTCCTAATCTGTGGCGATGCCTGCCGAGCAGCCTGCTGATCTTGAAACGTGATTGAATGAGTAATTAGACTGTTGAGTACAATTAAGCTGAGGGCTGACCCACGTGCTTTGTGTGCTTTGAAAGTGTCTCTGGCTGTAATGATAGAGGAGGCTTTTTTTTGCAAGTCTCTCCCTCCCCCCTGCTCCTTCCCCCCCCCCCCCCCCCTTTTGTAACCTGTTTTTCTGTACCACATCTATGTGCCTGACCCCATGTTGCTGCCTAAACCGGCCGGGGGGGGGGTGGAGGGAAATCTGCATAAAGATACGGGGATCCGTCCAGTTTGTTTTCCTCTGAAAGCTTTGACACTTTTCTGAGAGAGGGCAGCTTCATTTCCAAGGCTTCCTACATTCCTGCTATTGTACAGTAAGCGTTTCAGACCGGTGTGCTTGTGTTTCCGACTCCCGTGAAGTTCCCTTTGCGGCAGGGCGTGCCTCGAACCGCTTCAAAAGAACCAACTCCTACAAAAGGAAAAAAAGAAACTCAAGTAGGCTTGAACATACAAAGAGAGGGAGAAAGGGGAGAGAAAAGGGCCGGGCAGCGCTGAATACAAAATGAGCTCAGCCAGCCCCAGGAGTTCTTCACCGCTTACATTTATCTTATCCTGGGGGAGCGGAGCTGAGCCCGGCACCGGCACAAACCACCCCTTTGCCATTGACTTTGACTCCGAGCGTGCCTGCAGCGGGTGTCTGCGTGTGCAGGGAGCGGCGCGGCTGCCAGTGACAGACGTTGTCTCACAGGAGGAGGCGAGGACAGCCCTTCCCTCGTGGGTGCCCCCTCGCAGGCGAACTGGGACTTGGCCTCCAAGTCCCCGCGGGGCTGTGTGGAGAGGAGCGAGCCCCCACAGCGAGCTCTGGTCGTGCCAGGAGGCCGCCCCACCATGGTAAAAATGAAAAGAAATAAAAAAAGCCGGCGGCGTTGCCTCGGAGTGATCGCGAGCCGAGAGGGCACGGCAGCTCCCCGCCGCCTCGCCTCACGGAAACCCCACAGAAAGCCAGCCTCGCCCGCCCGAAACCACCCCGCCGTCTGCGGGAGGCGCTCCGGGGGCCACCTCCCGCCCCTCCCGGGGGGACGGAGCCCGGAGGGGCGGCTCGGGGCCGGTTCCCGTCAGGCGGCGGCCCCGTGGGGCCGGGCGGGGGGGGGGGGGCGGCACACGGCGGCCGCGCTCCGTGAGGCTCCGTCAGGCGCCGCGCGTGCCGCCTCCCCCCGCCCCTCCCCGCCCCGCGCCATTGGCCGCCCCGACACGCGACCGGCGCGAGGGCGGGCGCGAGGGAAGGGGCGCGCGGGGGCCGTGCGCGGGACGGGACCCCGGCGCGTGCCGCCGCCGCCTTAAAGGGGGGCGCGGCGCGCGGCCGACACCGGAGACGGGCGGGCGGGCGCCACGCGCGGGGCGGCAGCGGGGCGAGCGCGCTGCCAACCGCCGCCCAGCCGTCGGTCCCGACGGTCGCCCGACGGTCGCCGGTGCCTGCCCCCCCCCCCCACCACCACCACCTCCATGGGCTCGCGCTGAGGCGTCGTCGCCATGAGCCTGCCGCGGGCCGCCGAGTGGGCCGAGGGCGGCCGGGAAGCGGCGGTGGCAGCGGAGCCGCTGCTGGGGCTGGGAGCGGGTCTGGAGGCGCCCGGCTGCGGCTTCGCCCCCGGCTGGCTGGGCGTGTGCTGCGCCGCGCGCGTGGCCGCCTCGCCGCGCTGCCTGCGGGAGGAGGAGGAGGAGGAGGAGGACGAGGCGGCGGCGGGGCGGCCGCGGGCGGCAGCAGGGCAGGAGGGGAGCAGCCCCGGCGGGGCGCGGGGGGCGGCGGGCGGCGGGCGGCCGCGGGGCGGTGGCGGCGGCGGCGGCGGTGCCGGTGTCCGCCCGCAGGTGAGCGGCGTGCAGAAGCAGCGGCGGCTGGCGGCCAACGCGCGGGAGCGGCGGCGGATGCACGGGCTGAACCACGCCTTCGACCAGCTGCGCAATGTCATCCCCTCCTTCAACAACGACAAGAAGCTCTCCAAGTACGAGACGCTGCAGATGGCGCAGATCTACATCAGCGCCCTGGCCGAGCTGCTGCACGGCCCCACGGCCGCCGCCGCCGCCACAGCCACCGCCACCGAGCCGCCGCCGGGCAAGGCGGAGCCCCGCGGGGCCCCCTTCGAGCCGCCCTGCGCCGCGGACGGGGCCGCGATGCCGGGGCCGCCGCCGTCCGGGCCGCCCCCCCACGGCCACGGCCACGGCCACGGGCACGGCAGGACTCGCTTCCCCCCGCCGCCGGCCGCGGGGGGCTTCCCGGTGCCGCTCGACCCGCTGCGCTTCCCGTCCTTCCCGGAGAGCGCCCTGCTGGGACCCAAAGCGCCGTCCCCAGCGCTCCTCGTGCCGCAGCCCGGCCACCACCAGCAGCACCACCAGCAGCACCAGCAGCAGCAGGAGAGGAGCAAGGCGTCGCCGCGCTCCCACCGGAGCGACGGGGAGTTCTCGCCCCGCTCGCACTACAGTGACTCGGACGAGGCCAGCTAGGGCGCTGCCGCCCGCCCCGGCACGGACTCGGCCGCCGGCGGCCCCGCGGGGCGCCCCGGGAAGGGCTCCTCTTGGGCGGCGCACCCGCCCCGTCCGCGTTTGTACTTTAATTCCGATGTCTAGCTACCGCCCGTAGAGCTCCCAGTGCCGAGAAGCCGCCGCCGGCGCCTCCCGCAACGCCCAGCCGCACGCAGCGACCTCCCCAGCGCCCCCCGTGCGGTCCCGTCCCGCAATGAGCGGGGGCAGGCGGCTTCTCCTGCCCGCCGTCGGGGGGATCCCGGCGCAAGCACTTTATCCTGCGGCTGCAAGGGGACGGCTCCCGGCCGCCAGCCGGGGAGCCGCGCTCCGGCCGGCCGCCGCGCCCCAACGCGCGCCCTGAGAAACGAAAAACGGTTTTGTCGTGTCAAACTTCCATGCCCCGTTTTATTTTGCTTTTGTGGTATTAGGAAACTTATTTATTACGGAGTGTTTGCTACTGTTTCTGCCTTTTTTTTTTTTTTAACAAAACTTTTCTACGACAAGAATCGTTTGTTTTAATTTTAGCCCAGCCAGCTGCCATTGTTTTATGTATTATTATTATTTTTCGAGATCAAATAAAAAAAAAAAACGAACAAAAACACAAACCGAAGAGATGTTGGGTCACCTCCCCTTCCCGGCCAAGCCTCCCCACCAAAGACACAGGGGGGTCCCCGGAGCCGCGGGCTGGGAAACCGGGGGGGCTCGGGGCGGGGGAGCGGGTCTCGCTGCAGGATTTTTGGGGGAGAGGGGAGCCGAGCCGAGCCGTGCCGAGCCGTGCCGGTCCCCGCAGGTGCCAGCGCCGCGCACCTGCCCCGCGATAACCCCGTGCCGGCCGGGCGGGGGCCGGTCCCGCCGGGTGAAAAGTTCAGCCCCGGGGTCACCTCCCTCCCGAACCGTCCCTTCCTTCCCTCCCGACCCGCCGGGAAAGCTTGGGGGTTTTAGCCCGTTTTTAGCTACTTTGGGTTCGTTTCGTTTCCCAACGAGGCGGGGGCGCAATTTGGGGAGCGCAGACGGGTCGGGAAGGGGCCCCCCCGCCGCCCGCAGCGGGTCCCTCTCGCCCTGGCCGCTGAGCGCAGTGGGTCCTCGCGGCCACGGCGGAGCTTTCGTTGTCTGAGGGTCTTTTTTTTTTTTCTTTCTTTTTTTTTTTTTTTTTTAACACTTTGAAAGAGATACCCGGCCGCATTTCCATTTTCAGGTTCAGCCATAGAGTTTGCATAACAACCGCTTGGCAGCCCCCCCTCCCGCCCCCCCTCGCTCCGTTAACAAGCTGTAACGTATAGCTGCAGGTTGCTATAATCTCATTAATATTTTGGAAACTTGAATATTGAGTATTTCAGGCTGCTCATTCCCCATATGCCAGGCCACTCCCGCTATGCTGGCTGGTTCTTTCTCTCCATTATTAGCAATTAGCTTCTACCTTCCAAAGTCGGATCCAAGTATCCAAGATACTAGCGAAGGAATCAACTATGTGTTGCAAGCTAAGCATGCTTAATATCTCCCAAACAAACAAAGAGACAACATTTCTTTAAGTAATGAAGATGGATAAATCGCTTTATTGAGGCCCGCGACAGTGTTTGTTTTGCACGGACGAGCGCAAAGTTTGGAACAAGAGCGGGGACGCGCACCGGCCCCGCCGGGCCCTGGCTTTGTGGGGTTTTAGCGCTTTTTTTTTTTTTCATTCTTTTTTTTTTTTTTAGGGGCTTTTCTTTGAAAACAGCGCAACTACCCGAGCGTTAAATTTTGGCTGCGCACTCCGTATCCTCCGGGGGAGGCGGTCGCCTTTGTGCGTGAGCCCGTGTCCCGCCGGACACGCGTGGGGGGCAGCGGGGGCCGTGTGTGTCCCCCCCCCACGGCGGTGGTGGCGGTGGGGGACACACGGGGGACAGGGGACGAAGTGGGGGGGGGGTTCCCCTTTCGCAGCGCGGTGCCCGGAGCTCCTCGCTGCCTTTTCGCAGCGCGCCGGCTGCTGTTTGCTCAACCTCTGGCCCCCCGGGGAGGGGAAAGGGGAAGGGGGGTGGGGGGGGGGGAAGGCAGCGTTTCTTAATTAGAGCGGGGCGGACAATGCGAAGGGGCGGACAATGAGGGGGGGTCGGGGGGGGGGGGGGGCTGTAAGGAGGAGGAGGGGGGTGGATTTGGGGCTGGCCGCGGTCCCGGCCGCGGTGCGCCGTGTCTGGAGCGGAGCACGCGTTGTCAGCTGGTGAGCGCCGCGGCTTTTCAGGCGGCCCCCCCAGGGGGCTGCGCACCCGCGGGGAGCTCCGCCGTGCCCCCCCCCCCCCCCCGCCTCGTCTGCCGACCCCCCCCCCCCCCCTCCCCAGCCCCGGCCGAGCAACAACAGCCAGCATTCAAGCCCCCCGCCCCGCTCCCCCCCCCCGCCCCGACAGCAGCGCGGGTGGCGGCCGGCAGCAGCAGCACGCCGGGGCACGGCCGGGCACACCCGGGGGGGAGCCGCAGCCGATGGAAGGCGGGGGGGGGGGGGGGACACAAAAAGGGATTGGAGGGGGGGTCGCACACGCGTGGGGACGAGCGGCAGAGCCCCGGCTGCACCCTCCGGGGATGCTCGGGTCTTGCACCTGCTGCAAAGCCGGCGCTGAGCCGCCAGGTCGCTGCCGTCCCCCCCGCAGGAATGTCAGCCGGTGGTGGCCCCCCCCCCCGGGGCCAGCAGAGCCCCCGCCACCCTTCCCCATCCCGGGCACCCCCCTGCTGGCCCCGCTGCGGAGCTGGGGGCTGCCGACGGAAAGCTGCCCCCCTCCACACCACACATCGGGGACTCGTTTGTCGGGGGGGAGCCCCCCAAAAAGTCCTTCTGCAGAGCTGCGCCCCCCCCCCCCCCCCCCCCCCCCGGGGAGCTGAGGGCGTGCGGCGGCGGCTGCGACGAGCGCGGTTCCCTCGGTTTTGGCCACTTGCAGGCTGCCTCTCCCGAAGCGCTATCAGAAGGCAGGGGATGCTTTCGGGAGCCCAGCCAGGACGTGTCAGGGGCTTTCTGCCCTCCCCGTGCAGCAGCCGGGACGGGACGGGGCAGCCTCCCGGACACTCCCCCCCCCCCCAGCCCCCTCCTGCAGCGCCCCGGCTCGTTTTTGCCCCCCGCTCGGTGGTCACCGGGGGTGTTTGTGTCCCCTCTGCCAGGGAGCGCGAGGTTTGGGGCTGGGAGGGCAAATCCCTGCTGCTGCTTGCAGAGATTTTGCATTTCACCCCCCACTTCTTTCCTCGTTCTCTCTTTCTCTTTTCTTTTCTCTCTTTTCTTTTCTCTTTTCTTTTCTCTTTTCTTTTCTCTTTTCCTTTCCTCTTTTCTTTCCTCTTTCTTTCTCTTTTTCCTTTCCTTTCCTTTCCTTTCCTTTCCTTTCCTTTCCTTTCCTTTCCTTTCCTTTCCTTTCTTTCCTTTCCTTTCCTTTCCTTTCCTTTCCTTTCCTTTCCTTTCCTTTCCTTTCCTTTCCTTTCCTTTCCTTTCCTTTCCTTTCCTTCCTTTCCTTTTCCTTTCCTTTCCTTTCCTTTCCTTTCCTTTCCTTTCCTTTCCTTTCCTTTCCTTTCCTTTCCTTTCCTTCCCTTTTCCTTTCCCTTTTCATTTCCATTTTCATTTTCTTCTTTTTCTTTTTTCTTTTTCTTTCACCTTTTCCTTTTCCTTTTTCCTTCCCTTTTCCTTTCCATTTCTCTTTTACCTTTTCACTTTTTCTTTCTCTTTTCCCTTTCCCTTTCCCTTTCTTTTTCTTTTTCTTTTTCTTTTTCTTTTTCTTTTTCTTTTTCTTTTTCTTTTTCTTTTTCTTTTTCTTTTCCTTTTCCTTTTCCTTTTCCTTTTTCCTTTTCCTTTTCCTTTTCCTTTTCCTTTTCCTTTTCCTTTCCCTTTTTTTTCCTTTTTTTTCCTTTTTCTTTTCCCTTTTCTTTTCCTTTTCCCTTTTCTTTTTCTTTTTCTTTTT